>NW_023276806.1:123369975-123732475 GCF_003668045.3 Cricetulus griseus | reverse complement strand
AAGATTTTATTTATTTATTATGTATACAGTTATCTGCATGCATGCTTGCACACCAGAAGAGGGTAACAGATCTCATTACAGATGGTTGTGAGCAACCATGTGGTTGTTGGGAATTGAACTCCAGTCCCCTGGAAGAGCAGTCTGTGCTCTTAACCTCTAAGCCATCTCTCCAGCCCCCCCAGCTTCTAGCTTCTACTCTCTGTCACTGCATAGGCAGCTGTCCCTACACTGGCTGAAGTGCTCCCTGACTGATGGGGGATGTTCTTCTGTATATATGTTTTTCTTATTGGTTGATGAATGAAACACTGATTAGCCATAGCCAGGCAGGATTTAGAGGTAGGGCTACCAGATGAGGAGAATGCTTGGGAGAGAAAGAGAAAGAAGCTTCCATAGACAGAGAGAGAGAGACGCCACATAGTGGAGGAAGGAGTAACAGGTCTGGACCATTCTCTGGTAAATAATTCCACGTGGAAATACTTAGATTAATAGAAATGGTTTAATAGTTAGTAGAGAGCTAGCCAATAAGAAGCCTGAGCCATTGACCAAATAGTTTCTAATTGAAACTGTGTTTATTTGGGGATGAAGGGCAATTGGAGCAGGTGGTAAACTTCCTTTACACCTGTCTTCTCATGCTGCACCCACACTAACATTTTACTCACCATACTTTCTTCTACCTCCATGCTTACTTGGCTAGACCCCTCGGGAATATAAAGCTTTAAGAAGAAGCTATGCATCCATTACCATAAGCCCTTCCAGTTAAGGTACCTAACACTTAACAAGGTGCTATGACTATTGGGTAAATAAGTTAGTAAATTGCTGAAAGTTTTATTTATCTAAGAGAAAGAAAAATATTGCTAATTGTTGCATTCTGTGATCTATTGCATCCACAGTTAGAAGCTAAATGATCTCAAATGACAGCACAGCTTTTAACTAATTATCCTGATTAACATCTCTTTATGTGTAATTATATGAAGATTTATTTTCCTTTAATTTTAATATCCATAAGAACTGCTAACAATTGCTCATTAGTTATCTTTATTCAAAAATCCATATTAACTGAGAATCTACACACAAATGTAATAGATTTACATAAGTTAACTTAAATGCTTGCTTATCTTAGAATATGACTCAGAGCAAACTTGATAATGTTGGTATAGCTTGATAAAGCTTGTATTGGTGATGTCTATTAGTGATGTTTCATTCAAGTTACAGAAATGGCAACTATTCAAGACAAACTGATAATATGAGCACTTTCAAAACACAGGAGAAGCATAGTCACACATCTTTACAAGTAACAAATCTATGCATTTGCTAGATTAAATGTAACAACCAGAACCAGCAAAGAATGTAGAATATCATATATAATTCTACAGTGTCATAAAATGTATGAGATGATTCTCCAAAATGAGTAAATAAATAAGTGAACATTTGTCATCTAAATGTTTGTTGACAAAGACAGAAGTTACAGAAGAGGAGTAGTATATTGCTTACATTTTTGAACTGTTTAAATGGCTTCACAAATATTTATAAAAGGTCACAAATAGGGCGATTACCTGGGGTCTCAGGAAGGAGGCTTTATGCCATCAAAAGCTATTTCTGATGTCCAGCCAGAGATCTAAAACAGAGTAACAAAGAGAATTTGTGGCAACACAGACACACAGTATTCTTGGAGAAGTGAAATCGATTGTGACATTTTTCATTTATTTGTAAATGCCTCTTTGGCAGGACACTCACTCAAAAGGACAGTTTCTTCTTCCAGCATAGGGTGGGGGTGATGGTAAAATAGAGGGATCCTGACAGCTGCTTTAATGAGCTCTGCATCAGGGCCATTTGAACACTTTCACCCAAGAAGGAGCTTGTCCTTCATTTTCAATATAATAGTTCAGTATAAAATGTTATTTGTACGAAAAATCCAAACCATCTAGTCATTAGCAGCAGTTGCTTAGTTTATTTTCTCCCATCTCAAATATTTATTCCAAATGAATACCTACTGATTATCAGCCACACAGAGTGAGCACCTCTCCTCATCAAAGGATCATTACAGCTAGGGGTGACTAAACAAACAAAGGTCACCTCACCTACTAACCCAAATATTTGTTGGAAGATAAAGGGGGAAATAACTTAAACTCCAGTATTTACCATTCAGATTTTGTCACTTTATGTTGCTAAGGAAAAAGAAATTATTGGTAGGGTAACATTTCACTAGTGTTTGTCATTAGCTCAACTAAATTAAAACAGTCTAAAGACTCCACTTTGCTTACCTGTTTGTTCTTGGATCACATGCTAAGCGCCTGGTGGAGCTGCACAGAAATTCCTGAAGCTTCTTCTCAAAACAATATACAATATACACTTCAGTAAGCAAGGAAAATAATGCCTTACCCAACCCAACCCAGCAGCTGTCATCTACTAGTTAACCAATAATTGTCTGTTGAACTGGAAAACTCGTAGGGTGAGGTAAACTTTTCGATTGTGGGCAAACATTCACAGTCATATGAAAAAAGTAAATTAATTGAGAGCTTAAAGAAATAACAAAATCTATGGGTTACAATACCCTTATCTATAAATCATTGTAGGTATCTACTCTTGATGATGAGTAAGCACCATGGGCATTGTAAATTGTCAGTAAGGGTAGGAATCATTCTGTTGAAGCTTCACTCTGATAAATCAAAGAACATTTTTCTCAAACACACAGTGAACACAGATAGTGGAGTACCAGATCTTGTCTCTTAAGACACCATCAGGACCTGTGGTTTTACCTCTTCAGCTAATAGGTCATTGCACTCAGTTCCCTGAGCACAAAATGGGACTCATATTGAATAGTTTTTCTACAAAACTGACTGAAAACCTCAGTGTTGAGTGGCCTTGGATTTCTTTCTTCAGTTTTTCTAAAAATAATAGGTCTCAAATTTAGCTCTACATCAAAATTAGCATGGACTTTATTTGAAATGGAGATATCTATATGTAACTCCAGACCAATTAAATTGATTTGTATTTTTAGAAGCTCCCAGGAGGGTTCCAGTGTGTAGCTTGAGCTCATAATCACTGGTCTGCTGTCTGACACTCATTTCTGCAATCAATACTGTCTGTTTCCCACTTTATTCATTTTTTCTCCTTTGCATCACTGAACTGTAATGCCTCACCAATGTCTTTGTCACAAATCAGCTCTGTAGAAGAGTATGTTGTCCACAAATTCAGGTCATCCCTGATGAGCTATGTGCTATTGATAATGATCTAATCTCCAGTGGAGGGAACAACTTAAGGGTGCATGTTATGCCTATCTGGCCAATAGCATGGCAGAAAAAATGGTCAGTGAGTTTCTAATACTATTCCACCCTTCTAACCACATCCTTTTTCTCCAGCTTCTGAGCAAGGACATGAAAACTTACGAGCCTGCCCAAGCTAGGAAGTGCTCAGTGAGGAAAGCAGAGCAAAGAGACAGAAACACAGAATTGGTTACAATGATTTTGCCATGAATTAACTTCACCCACAGCAAGCATGATTATATGAAAGAAACTGAAAAGTCACCAAATCATTTTGAAACTAAACTGAAACCACAAAGGCACTCTAACCAAAGCCCAGGTTAAGTAATACTTTTATCATTTTTATTTTGAAATCTTTTACAGGTGAGCCAAGAGACACAAGAAAATGCTTCATGTTTCTTGACAAATTAAATACTTAATTTTGTTTAAATGGTTTGATATAACAATTTCGAAGTGTTTAGTGCTTTCTATGTACATGTTCATACGTATGCGTACATACATGAGGAGACAAGCGGTTGATAAATGGGAGTCTTCACCTTATTTTTTGAAGCAAGGGTGACCACTCTGTTTGCAGCTCAAGTATTTGGCTGGACTGTATGACCATCAGGTCCAAGGAATCCTCCTTTCTGATCTCCCCAGAGGTGTTTTTTTTTTTTTTTTTTTTTTTAACATAAGTGACAGGAATCTAAACTTGGTAGTTAGTGTCTTAATGAGGGATACACTGGTGTGATGAAACAATGTGACCCAAATAAATTTGAGTAAGAAAGGGTTGTTTTTCTTATACTTTACATCACTATACATCACTGAAGCTAGTTGGGGCAGGAGTCTGGAGTCATGAGCTGATGAAGAGGCCATAGATGATTGCTGCTTACTGGCTTGATCCTCATGGCTCTCTTAGTCTACTTTCTTGTAGAACCCAGAAGCACCAGCCCAGAGGTGGCACCACTCACAATGTATGAGGCCCTCTATCACAAATCAGTAGTTATGAAAAAGCCCTATAGTCTTGCCTACTGCACACTATTATGGAGGGAATTTCTTAGTTGAAGTTCAGTCCTTTCAGATAACTCTAGCCTGAGTTGGGTAAGCTAATACCAGACAACCCCTGTGGCAAGAACTTCATAAAATATATGAAGATTTTTCCTTTATAATATACAAGATTAAAATAAAGATCTAAAATTATATATATATATATATATATATAATATATATATATATATATTGCCAAGCCCAGTCTGGTCTTGACCCCATTGCTCATCACTCCTCCATTTCTGCAAGTGGATTCCAAGAGTTCAGTTCAGTGTTTAGCTGTGGTTGTCTGCTTCTGCTTCCATCAGCTACGGGATGAAGGTTGTAGGATGGCATATAAGGTAGTCATCAATCTCATTATCAGAGAAGGGTATTTAAGTTAGCTTCTCCACTATTGCTTAGACTGTTAGTTGGGGTCATCTTTGTAGATCTCTGGACATTGCCCTAGTGCCAGATTTCTTTTTAAACCTATAATGGCTCCCTCTGTTATGGTATCTCTTTTCTTGCTCTCCTCAATTCTTCTCCTATAGTGGATAAGTATTTATCCCTAGTACATGAATGGACTTTGAGAGCCCAATCCACATAGATGGATACTTTCTCAGCCTAGACACGTGGGGGAAGGTCTAGGCTCTGTTCCAAATGATGACAGAATTTGAAGATCCCCATGAAAGGCCTCACCCTCCTTGGGGAGCAGAAATGGGATGGGATAGGGGGCCGCTAGGGGGCAGGGAAGAGGGGAAGGAGAGGGAACTGGGATTGACATCTAAAACAAGCTTGTTTCTAATGAATAAAAAATGTTTATATAAAAAAGGAATACACAGGAAGGATTCCATACCACATATTATAATTGAGTACAAGAACATAGGAAAGTAAGTTACAGACCCTAGGGGAGCATAGTACGGTTTTTTACTTAAGTTGACATAGAACACCTAAGAAGTAATTTGGTGTACAAATTTTTATGTATGACAAAAGATACTTCAAACCAAAACTAAGGAGAAGAAACAAGGAAGTACACTACATGTACACCAAAGGAAAAATCCACCCAGAGAACTTTTTATTTCTTAACATGTATGCCCCAAGCAAAAGAGCACACAGTTTGTATGAGAAACATTAGTAGAGATTAAATCGCATATTGACTCTTACACGCTAATAGTCAGAGATTTCAGAACCCCTATTTTTATCAATAGACAGGTCATCAAGACAAGATCTGAACAGAGAAATACTGAAGCTAATAGATGTTATAAACTAAATGGACCTAACATATATTTACAGAACATGTCAACCAAACAAAAGAATATACCTTCATCTCTGCACCTTATAAAACTTTCTCCAATATAGACCACATACTTGGATAAAAAGCAAATCTCAACAGATAATGGAAGCTGAAATAACTGCCTGTATCATTATAGACCACCATGAATTAAAGCTGGATATCAGCAACCACAATAGCAGAAAGCTTACAAAGTCATGGAGACTGAACAAATCTTTACTGAATGAAAATGGGTAAAGAAAGAAACTAAACAATTTCCAGAATTCAATAAAAATGAATAAAAAGTAAACCCAAACTTATGGAACACAATAAAACTTGTTCTAAGAAGTTAGTTCATAGCACAATGTTCCTGCATAAAAATGTGAAAGATCATATACTAGCAACTTAATAGTATATATGAAGGTTCCAGAACAAAAAGAAGAAACCACAAGAAAATGGAATAGATGTCAGGAAATAATAAAAATCAGGACTGGAATCAATGAAAGAGTGTCATTGAGGAAATTCAGAAGATAATAAGGACAAATTAAAAAACCTGTACTCCACAAAGTTGCAAAAATCACAAAGAAATTGATAATTCTCTTGATATGGGCCATTTACCAAGGTTAAATCTAAATCAGATAAGCAATTTAAATAGACTTATTGCCACTAGTGAAATATAAACAGTCCTTTAAAGTCCCCCAGTCATAAACGCCCCAGGCCCAGTTGGTTTCACTGGAGAATTCTACCAGATTTCAAAGGAGAGTTAACACAAATACTCCTCAAACTATTTCCCAAAACAGAAACATCAAGAACAGTGCCAAATTACATTTAGGGCTCCTGATACCCAAACCACATATACAGTCAACAAAGAGTGGGGATTAAAGATCAATTTCCTTTATAAACAAAATACAAAAATAATAAAAATATTAACTATATCCAAGAACATTTCAAAAAGATCATCCACCAGGATCAAGTAGGCTTCATCCCAGGGATGAAGGGATGGTTTTATATATGAAAATAAATTGGGATGGAGATCTGGCTCAATAGATAAGAGCACTGACTGCTCCTCCAAAGGAACAAGGTTCAATTCCCAGCACCCACGTCTGTCTGTAACTGTCTGTAACTGTGCTGTCTGTAACTTCAGTTCTAGGGACTTTGACACCCTCACACAGATGTACATGCAGATAAAACACTAATGCACATAAAATATGAGTAAATAAATAAATGTTTAATCCCCAATTTTTTTAAAATAGAAATAAAATAAATAAATAAATGAAATCCACCAATGTAAGCAAACTGAAAGACTTTTTCTTATATGATCATCTCATTAGATGCTAAAAAGCCTTTCATAAAATCCAATAGTCCTTCATGATGAAAGTCCTGTAGAGATTAGGGAAACAAGAGACATACCTCAACATAAACAAACCCAGTTTACACAAAGCACATGGCCAATATCAACTTAAATGACAAGAAACTCAAAGCAATTCCATTAAAATCAGAAATAAGATAAGGTTGTCCACTCTTCCCATACCTACTCAATTTAGTACTTGAAATTCTAGCTAGAGCAATAAAAAGACTGAAGCAGATAAAGGGGATAAAAATTGGAAAGGATGAAGTTAAATTATCTTTATTTGCAGATGATATAGTAGTATAGATAAGCAACCTTAAAAATTCCAAAAGGAAACTCCTACAGTTGGTAAACACTTTCAGCAACATAGATGGACACAAAATTAACTCAAAAATGAGTAGTCTTCCTATGTAAAAATAATATAAGTATTGAGAAAGAGATCAGAGAAACAAAACCCTTCACAATAGTCTCAAATAATATAAAATACCATGGGGTAAATCTAACCAAGCAAATGAAAGACTTCTATGATAACAGTTTAAGAAGTTGAAGAATTTATCAGAAGATGAAAATATCTTCCATGATCATTGGTAGAGATAGGAATAACAGAGTAAAAATAAACATCCTACCAAAAACAATCCATAGATTCAGTGGAAACCCCATCAAAATTCTAACATAATTCTTTACAAATCTTGAAAGGAAAATTCCCAGATTCTTATGGAAACTCAAATACACCAAGACAGCTAAAACAATACTGAAAAATAAAAGAACTGCTAGAGGTATCATTATTTCTGATTCCAACTTGTATTATAAAGCTATAGTAAGAAAACACCATGGTATTGACATAAAATCAGAGACACTGATCAGTGAAATGAAATTGAAGACCCAGACATAAATGTGCACACCTATGGACAACTTATTTTGGATAAAGATGCCAGGAAAACACATTGAAAAACAGACAGCATATTCAACAAATGTTGCTGTTCATATTGGATGTCTGCATGAAGAAGAATCAGAGAGCCATACTCATTACCCTGAACAAATCTCAACTCTAAGTGGATCCACGAACTGAACATAAAACAAGACACACTGAACCTGATGGAAGACAAAATTGGATATAGCTTTCAGCTGGTTGGCACAGGAAAAGGCTTTCTCAAGAGAATATCATTAGTGCAGATAATAACTAAACAATTAATAAATGGGACCTCATAAAATTGAGAAGCTTCTTCACAGCAAAGGACAATGTCATTAGGAAAAGCAACAGCCTAGATAATGGGGAAAGATTTTTTACCATATCCACATCTAACACAGGATGAGTTTCCAGAACATATAAAGAATTCAAGGAACAAAATATCAAAAAAACAGGTAAATGAAATTAAAAATTGGATATATATATATATATATATATATATATATATATATACAGAATTCTCAATAGAGTAATCTCAAATGGCTGAGAATTATTTAAAGAAATGCCTTTAGCCATTAGAGAAATACAAATAAAACTACTTTTAGATTTTATCTTACACCTATTAGACTGGCTAGGTTCAGTAACATAAGGGACAACTCATGCTATAGAGGATGTGGACCAAAAGGGAACATTCCTCCCTTGCTGATGAGACTGCAAACATGAACAGCAACTGTGGAAAACAATGTGGTGTTTCCTCAGAAAGATGGGAATCAATTTAACTCAAGATCTAGCTAGCCACAAAATATTTGATCTACAATGCTGTTCTTCTTGCAAATTGTAAGGTGCTGGTGGTGCAAAGCTGGTGGAAGTTACCAACCAGTGTCAGGATAGAACCCATACCCAACACTGTTTGGGTGACCAGTAACAGGAGACTAAATAGCCAGAGACCTAGAGTAAAAAACAATAAAACTGTTTGGGTTTTTTTTTTAAGCTAACAATAAAGTAAATTCTAATGATACCTGCTATATTCATAGATTTGTGCCTTATTCATTCAACATCATAAAGGCTTCCTCCCCTAACAGATATAACACATGCACACACCACACAAAGGGGATGGAAGGAGGGAGGGAGGGAGGCAGGAAGGTCGCACCCTGGAACACTCAGTTCTAAATGGCATGTTGGTGAAAAGGGAGTGGAGATCCCCAGTAATTGTGTGCTCCCCACAAACATAGTGGGCTGTGGACAGAGGGTTCAACTACACCCCCCTGTCTAATTTGAGACATCTTTATGCACCTATTTGTCTCCTTTGCTAATCTATAAGCACTTACAGACAACAGTGGGTCTTTTATGTTGCATCACAAAATTCAATAAATGACTGAATTTTCTTTCAGTGGAAGAATGCTGCCAAAAAGGTTCTTTCCTTTCCTATGCACAACGTTTGGTAAACACCACACCTCCTTTCAGTTCTGCTCAAATATTTTAAGCCTGAATTCTCAGTAATGATAAAATCTCATATTCTGAGTTTGGGCTGGCATATGAGTACTTCTGAAACTCTGCTATGTAGTGCATACCTGACGAACATCCCACCTTCACCCCTAATCATAAAAGAGACTCTTATCAATGACAAGCTTTCATGTGATGACTAAGAAAGCTTCCACAAAACTGTAGTATGTTGTCCATAACTTCCTCCAAAATTCTGAGCTTCTTCATTGTATATTTTCTACTATGCAAAAAATGAGACCTTACTATATAATAAAACAAGATATCCACTCTTTAAAAACACTTTTGAAAGCATTCATATCTAATTGTATCCCTCCTAACACAGGGTATGACATCAGCTCTCCCTCATGCATTGCCCAGTGCTGCAAGGTGAAAGGAGATATTCATGAAATGTAGACTTAATGAATAACTAGAGACCATTATAAATGAAGAGCTGGTGCTTGATCTATTTATGCCCAAACTACCATTATATAATACATCTATCCTTTGGAGCATTAAAGCGCAACTGTTACAGTGAAATATTTTATTTCAAAAGTATAAAATAAAAACTGGTTTAAATTTTTAGATGTTTGAGAGAGAGTTAGTGTCCTGAAATGTATTTGTGGAGGCAGACCTTTATCTCTTGTGAATCATATTTCACTCAGAGAAATATCTGATATATCTTAAGAATCACTGTCATTCCAATTGTAAATACCAAGGAATGCTGCTTTTCTATGTAACAGGTAAACCAGAGGCCACAGAGAGCAATAATGATTAACAACAGAGTTGAAAGGGAGTATAGATTTTAATAGCATCACTCATAAAAGCCATGTTTCAAAGGTTACAAAACAGAGTCAAGTTTACCAAAGCAAATAAATCAACTTCCTTTACGGCTTCTCTTTTTGTAACTGATTTTGACATAATCAAAAATCTCCCCAAAACAGATAAATCTGTACTTGCAAGCTGATGAACTGCAGGAAGTTCAGAAATCTTTATGAAGAATTCACTTCCCAGAAATCCTATTGAGAATAGTATTCTGTCCTCAGAATGCATTCAGATTTACTTATTAAAAGAGAAATCAGAGCCTGGAGAACTCAGTTTGTAGAGTGCTTGCCTTGCAAGCATGAGGAACTGAGTTACAGTCTTAGAACAAGGACCCATAAAAGATTGGTTTAGTGGCATACAGTTGTAATCTCATTGTTGGGGAGGCAGAGACAGAAGGATCTCTGAGGCTCTTCTACCAGCTGTTCTAGTCTACTTAATAAGATCCAGAATGAATGAATAAATAAATAAATAAATAAATAAATAAATAAATAAATAGATCCTAAGTAAAAAATGAGGTGAGTACTGACAAACGCATGACACCAAAAGTTGTTCTATGGCCTCCACATGCACACAGTTGCCTGAATTTGTGCATATAGAGGTCAAACAGGAATCCACATACAAATGCGCAAATAAAGAGAGAGTGGCCTCTATGCATCTGCCACTTCTGGAAAAAATGATAGCTCCCAATTCTTCTTAACAAGGTTTCAGGAGTAAAAGGTAATTAGAGATTAGTGTCACTGCTAGTCTCAACTGTGAACTCCAGTCCCACAAGAAATCAAATGAAATTTCCAGGATGTCATGAAAACAACATGTTAGTACTAAAAGCAAATTCAAAAGAAAATATGAGTTAAAGAATAGTGAGGAATACTGAGAATCATGCAACATGTATAGGAATCCAGACCAAACAAACTCCACTAGCAGTCAGCAAGCAGGTTTCATTTTAAGGACGTCAATGGGAGTTAACTATATAATGTTATTTTATATGAAATAATTTAATTGCTTTTCTACATTTATTTGTGTGTGTTGCATGTGTGTGTGGAGGTCAGAGGAGAACTAGCTGGAATTGATACTGTTGTCTTTAAACAATCTTTTTTTTATTCGACATACCAATCCCAGTACCCCCTCCCTCATCTCTTCCCTTCCCCCAATATCACCCCCCATCCACTCCTCAGAGATGGTAAGGCCTCCTCAACAAAGTCTTTCACATCATCATCACATTGAAGCAGGAGCAAGACCCTCTCCCCCATATCTAGGCTAAGCAAGATATCACTCCATAGAGAATGGGCTCCAAAAAGCCAGTTCATGCACTAGTGATAAATCCTGGTTCAACTGCCAGTGGCCCCATAAACTTCCCAATCCACACAACTGTAACCCACATTCAGAAGGTCTAGTTTGGTCCTAAGCAGGTTTCCCAGCTGTTAGACCAGAGTCAGTGAGCTCCCACTACCTAGAGTCACCTGTTTCTGTGGACTCCTACAGCTGGTAAACACTTTTAGTAATGTGTCAGGATACAAGATTAACTCAAAAAAAACAGTAGCCTTCCTATATACAAATGATAAACAGACTGAGAATGAAAAAAACACCATCCTTCACAATAGCCACAAACAATATAAAATATCTTGGGGTGATTCTAATAAAGCAAGTGAAAGACCTATACGACAAGGATTTTAAGACTTTGAAGAAAGAAATTGAAGAGCATATCAGAAAATGGAAAGATTTCCCATGCTTTTGGATAGGTAGCATCAACATACTAAAAATGGCAATCTTACCAAAAGCAAGATACAGATTCAATGCATTACCCATCAAAATCCTAGTACAATCCTTCACAGACCTTGAAAGAACAACACAAAATCCAAGATAGCCGAAATTATCTTGTACAATAAAATAAGTTCAGGAGGCATCACCTCCCCTGCCTTCAAGCTCTAATATACAGCTATAATAATTAAAACTGTTTGGTATTGGCATAAAACAGACAGGTGACAAATGGAACTGAATTGAAGACCCTGATATTAATCCACACATGTATGAACACCTAATTTTTGAAGAAGCTAAAATTACAATATGGTAAAAATCTTCAGCAAGTGGTGCTGGCATAACTAGATGTCGACATATAGAAGAACACAATTAGATTCATATCTATTGCCATGCACAAAACTCAAATCCAAATTAATCAAAGACCTCAATATAAGTCCAGCCACACTGACCCTCATAGAAAGGGGGAATTAGCCTTGACACATTGGCACAAGAGAACACCTCCTAAATATAACACCAATAGCACAGACACTGAGAGCAACAATTAATAAATGGAACCTTAATGGAACTGGGTCACTTCTGTAAGACAAAGGACATGGTCAACAAGACAAAATGGCAGCCTACAGAATGCAAAAAGATCTTTACCAACTCCACATCTGACAAAGGGCTGATCTCCAAATATACAAAGAACTCAAGAAACTAGACATCAAACTACCAAAAAAATGGGGTGCAGATCTAAATAGAGAATTCTCAACAGAGGAATTTCAAATGTCCAAAAGACACTTAAGGAATTTGTCAAAATCCTTAGCCATCAAGGAAATGCAAAGCAAAACAACTTTGAGATTCTATCTTATACCTGTCAGAATGGCTAAGATCAAAAACACTGCACCCCTCCATTGCTGGTGGGAGTACAAACATGTACAGCTTGGAAACAAGTATGCTTGTTTCTCAGAAAATTGGAAATCAATCTACCTCAAGACCCAGCAATACCACTGTTGGGCATATACCCAAAGGATGCACTTTTATACCACAAGGACATTTGTTCAACTATGTTCAAAGCAGCATTATTTGTAATAACCAGAACCTGGAAACAACCTAAATGTCCCTCAACCAAAGAATGGATAAAGAAAATGTACATTTATACAATGGAGTACTACTCAGTGGGGAAAAAAAAATATGAAACATTTAAATTCTCAGGCAAATGTGTTGGGATGCTGATGGGCAACCTACAGTGCCCTTGGGGTTGGCTCTCCTGCCTAGTGACTAGGTGTTCCTGTTGAGACCCTGCTGGGTGATTTAAGGTGCCCTTGGTGTTCTCTGTCGACCTCCATTAGGCATCCACTTCCCTCCTTTGTCTAGGCCTTGTATGCAAGTATGCAAACTATTAGCCCATTGCCAGAGGTGGGGAGGGCTTGGGGACATGGACTTTGGTCTGAGTAAATTTCCACTGTGACTGCTGTTGGTATATAAGTCTACTCCCCTCTGAAATAAACGGCATTCTCCTTGCCAGAGTGACCAGATGTCTTGTCTTTATTTAATCTGCAGATCCCTTTGCCCAAACTAGTGGCATAGTTGTAACACCGGCCTTTACACAAATGGATGGAACTAAATTCTACATCCATCACAAGTTCTGGAGATCTAAGGCAGGTCATCAGAACTGTCAGCCAGGGCTTTTAACTGTTGAGATGTTGAAGGCCCTAGGAAACAGTCCTCACAGGTTATTGCTTTGACAAATTTAATGCCATTATTTTATTCTTCCCAAACAACATAACCAAAATAAGTTATGCACAATGAATTTCAGTGGCTTTTCAGTTTGACAAAATAGTATAATCATACAAGAGATGCATAATTTGTTTCATTTGATATTATAAGTCATGTTTCTTATTTTCTGTTTGTGATATTTTGTATTTCACACAGAATATAATAGTACTGCAATAATAGGCAATTAGTTGGACAACCTAGTCTAAATGAAATGGACTATAGTAACATGTGAAACAACCAACTAAAGGTAAGATAAAGTGACACAATGATATGAAAGTGCTTATGATGACTACAGTAATAAAACATAATTATAACCCTATAACCCTATAAACAAAAGTTGATAATGCCCTTACTTGTCAAAAGTGAATGTCTTAAATAATGAAACAGACATTGCTGTACAAATGAGATAGATAAGCAATCTAGATTCCAGGGGGTTAATATCAACACAACTGATTCTATTTGGCAATATAATTCTACAAGATAGGCCTCATACTCCATGTTTTCAAGATGCATATACTGCTGCCCCATGTTGCTATCCTGCTCCACTAGTCTGTGTTCTATTTTCAAATCTGAATCAATTTACCATAAACCTTTGCTATAGGAAAGCTTAAACAAATATATAAGAAATGTAGATAAAGGTTTCTATTAGTTTTGCTGTGTGCCTTTGAACATGTAATTCATGGAGCCAGAATTACATGGAAATGATGAAAAGAATTATGAATATAAAATTTGAAATTACTAAGTATAAGCAGAAGTTACATACTCAAGAGGCACATAGCACTGCTTAATGGCACATACTAATAGGAGCATGGAATATTTGAGCTGTGAGGCCTTAGCTCAAGAAGTTTCGTTTCAGAGGAGAAGACTTTTAGTTTGTTGCCTAGAAATTGTTCATATTCTATTTTGGTGAAGAATGTGGCTTCTTTTTTTTCCCTTGTCGGAAAAGTCTGCCTGAGGCTAAAAAGAAGAGTTTTAGATTAATTCTGTTGGCACAGGGTAGCTCAAAACACCCTAGTATAGACTCTGTCATATGGTTATTAGTGGTAACTCTAATGAAAAAGAGCAGGCTCAGCAAGTAAAAATGCAAAATGTACAATCTGAGGCATAAAGGGGCACCAGGAGGTGGAATGGAACTAAATCCTGTGTTGAAGGAGACAAACTGATTAAGAAATGGCATAAAGGAATATGTGACCTCAGGGCAAAATTCCACCTAGCTAAGTTTTCAACTTGTGCAAAAGGAATTAAAGAAAAGCTTAGAGCTGGCTGTGTTGTCACATGCCTTTAATCCCAGAACTCCAGAGGCAGAGGCAGGATCTCTGAGTCTGAAGCTAGCATGGTCTACAGACCCAGTTTCAAAATAGCCAAGCTCAGGTAGTGAAAGCAACCTTTCTGCCACCTGCTTGAGTTCTGCCCACCAAAATAATACACAGAGACTTATATTAGGAACAAAGGCGGCTTGGCCAATGATGAGGATTTCTCATCTGTTAGCTCAGTCTTAATTATCATAAATCTATATATTTTATAAGACTTATCGAATGCATTCTGCTGGCGTCCTCATCCCCAGGATCACATGATGGCTCAGAGCAGAGAGCAGGAAGAAGAGCAAAGGGGAAAGGAACCACTTCCTGCTTGTTCTTGCTTAAACACGAGTCTCCCTGCTATGTCATTTCCTGTCTGGATCACCACTTCTTTACTACATTTCCCAGAATCCTCCTTGACTCCGAGTCCTGTCTAACTTGCTGCCTCATTGGCCAAACAGTACTTTATTCAACAATCAATAGGATGAACATACACAGAAGTACATTCCCCAACAAGAAACCATTGAAAACAGAAAGTTGGTAAAGTTTTAATTGAAAGAGGGGCCCATGTTCCAGTCCCAGTAAGCAGCAGAACTTGGCAGTTACAGCCACATGTTTCTTGCTTTAGAGTCAAAAATAAAAGAAAGGGATTATGGAATCTCCCTTTGTGAGTAAGGAAAAACACTAAGATCAGGCATGTGTCAGGAAGGTCCCTGGATGGAGACCTAGATGTTGGAGATGCCATAGTTGTAAGACACCTACCAAAGAGAGCTGCTAACAGGGAGTGGAACCAGCCCAGGAGAAAGAAGTATGTTGAGGGAAAAAAAAGCTGAAAGGAATTGCAAGTCTGAAGAACATTTGATATCAGACATGGAGATACAGAGTTTGGAGTTTGCCCAGATGGCTTTTGGTCTTGCTTTGATCCAATATTCCCTCACTATCCTCCCTTTCTTCCATTTCAGAATAGAGCCCTCAAATGAATGTCCTATTTTATAAGAGTTATCTTGGTCATGCTGCCTCTTCACAACAAAGAAAAGAGAATAAGACACTAACAATATATGTATGTATGTATGTATGTATGTATGTATGTATATGTGCATGTAGGTAGATACAAAAGTGTGGTATGCACAAATATAGAAGACATCAGACACTATGGAACTAGAATTAGAAGTAGTTGTGAATTACCATGTGGGGACTGAGAACCAAACTTAAGTCCTCCAGAAGAATAGCAAGCACTCTTAACTACTGAGACATCTCTCTAAGTACCCACCCAAATTTGACTTTAATACAGGGAATCATAGTGGCCTAGAATCTTAGGGATACTTTTGTCTCTCCATTCTCCAATTGTTGTGGAATATTAGTTTAAGATGTTACATTCATTTATGCTGTGGAATATTTGTTTAATGTTAAAACAAAGTGTTACATTCTTTGTGTTGCATTTATTTAACTCTGTAAAGCTGTGTGTTATTTTGCTTGTCTAAAACATCTGATGGATCTAATAAAGTACTGAAAAGCCAATAGTCAGGCAGGAGATATGGAAAGGCAGGGCTACAAGGCATAGAGAATAAATATGAGAAAAACTTCTACGCTCAAGAGAAGAGCTAGGAGTGATGAAAGGAGAAATAGAGGATACCAGGGGCCATTCCAGCCACACATCCAGTCACAGAAAAGAAAGAAAGATATATGAAGAAAGAAAATAGCCCAGAGACAAAATGTAGAAGAAAAGAAATGGGTTAATTTAAGTGAGAAAAGCTGGCTAGAAACAAGCCAAATTAAGGCCAGGCATTCATAAGTAAGAATAAGCTTCTGTGTATTTATTTGGAAACTGGGAGGCAGGCCCCCCAAAAGTAAATAAACAAACAAACAAACCCAGATACACACAGTGGTAGTATTATAAGCAAGCACTACTAGGCCTGGCTTTTATACATGAATTCGGGGACCTGAGTCATTGTCCCATACTTAAAATATTTCTAACATAGGAACTATCTCCCTTACCCAAACTGTAGAATAAGACTTAAGATAATATAAGCAAATAAAAAATATTACATTTGTGAACTGAAGAACTCAATACTGCTGTGATTTTGGTTACCCCCAAACTAGGGTATTAATTTCACTCAATAAAAATTACTTCTTCAAGTTGTTCAGTAAAAGTAGACATACTGCTTCTATAATTTCTATATCCACATATATAAGTATATATGTTCTTATAAGCTAGGTTCATAATGGAAAAGTATCAGCTGAATTAATATTCCAAATGGAAATGGAAAAGTAAATGGTAAATATACATAATTTAAAACTGGTGTGCAGTGAGCGGGAACAGATATAGGTGAGTCTTAAACACACTATGATGAGCAAACAGCCAGACTGAGAGGACTACCTGCTATACTATCTCATCCACATGAACTCCCAAAAATCTGTAGTATAAAATGCAAATCAATAGTTGCCAGAAGCTAGCGGCAGCAGCAGAAGGATGACTGCTAAAGCACTGAAAGGATGATAGAAATATCATTCATTTTCAGTGTTGTGGTGGCTATGGAACAATTGGCATTTGTATAAAAGCTTAATGTCCATAAAGCTTCTTGAATTTCTAAAAGTAAATAAAAGTAAAATCTGTAAAAAAAATAATTACAAGCAATCACAAGTATTTCTATGGAGATGTAAGTATGCTAAAATGAAAAGCTTCTTTATTTTTCCCTTGTTGAATATGTAATGAAGGTACATTCTGGGGTATCTAAGCACCTATACAATATAGCCTGAATATCTATTGTTATAAAGAAAATACAAATAATAAGTTATATATTGTTATAGGACATAAGTTAAGTTTTTGACTTATACATAATAACATATACTTTGTTGGTTGAAATATTTAACATCAAAAATTATCAGAAGAAAATTTTAAATAATTAGTTATGTAAGTTTGTCTACTGCCTATCATGTGTAGCAACTTGACAATCAGAAGACATAAATGAAGAAAAGATTAATAGACAATGAAGGGAAATATAAACAAAATTAATAAAGTAAGACTGACAAAAAATTCCAATACAAAAATGAGTTTAACTGTCTGGGCGTTGGTGGTGCACGCCTTTAATCCCAGCACGTGGGAGGCAGAGGCAGGTGGATCTCTGTGAGTTCGAGACCAGCCTGGTCTAAAAGAGCTATTTCCAGGACAGCCTCCAAAGGCACAGAGAAACCCTGTCTCAAAAAAAAAAAAAAATAAGTTTAACTAACAAGAAAAAGGAGAGGAGGTATAAATATGAGCAGAACATTCACAACGCATAGTTCATTAAACAAGTGATACTGAAGTCAACACCACTAATCCACTAAATAAACAGGCTTACCTAACAACAATGCTGTTTTATGAGAATGTAACAACATTATGCTTTCAACTTTGGCTGATGGGGAAGTGTAAACTTAGCTGATCCTGCAGAATATTTTGTAATGGGTACTAAGTATCTAAATTGCCATCATTTTTACTTCTAAATTTTACTCTGTAAACTGATCAAAATTGAAAGGAACATATATGTCACAACATCCATCAATTTCAGATACTGCAGATGTGTGATGGAGTCACTGGAATTGAAGATGTTAAAAGAAATGGGACAGAAATGTCCAGGGAAGCTGCTCTTCCTACATGGCTAGATCTTCAGGGTAACTCTTCATGTCTGTGGTGGGGATTCAACTTGTACACACTGTACAAACACAAATGTTGGAGTTTTTTGGTGGTGATTTTATTTTACTTATTATTGAGACAGTATGTAGTTCAGCCTGGCTCTGAACTTTCTATATAGTCACAGGTGACTTCAAAATGACAAGTTCTGGAATTACCAATATGTCTAACCATACCCATAGCTCTAGTATAAACCGTTTTTAAAGTGTTGCAATCTGGGCCAGTGCAGAGGTCACCAATTAAGTAAAAGCACTTGTCTTACAAGACTGACAATACAAGTTTGATCCCAAGAATCCATGTAAATGGGAAAATAGGGAAGCAACTTTATATAAAGCCATCCTCTGGCCTCCATATGCATGGCATGCATGACCTCTACACACACTAATAATAAAATATTTTAAATATTTTAGTGTTGTAAAACCAATGAGGGAGCTCATTTCTGGGCAAAAAAACGAATTTCCCTCTCTTTGTAGATAACTGCTTGTGGCTTGTAGTTAATTCAGGGGTGGGGTTCATGAAATATCCCATATTCACTTTGGGATGTGAGTCGGTATTAGAATTGTTCAAGACTTGTTTAGGCAGCCATATTGTTGAGAGTTCATAAGAGTAGCTGAGCCCTAAACATATTTGCATACATGTAACACAAAACAAACTCAGCAGGTTGTATTTATATTTTTATCATGTATATGTGTGTAAGAATAATAAAATTTTAAAAGAATTCATACATTTGAGAGAGCAGGTAGTTACATGCGATAGGTTGGAAGGAGGAGAGAAGTGGGGAATTATGCCATAATATTTTAGTTAAAAATGAAAATGTAAATAATTAATACATTTTCTGTTCTCTCCTGCGAGTAAACATATGTATTTGGACATATACATCAGTTTGAAAAGGATACATAAACATCAGTATATGGCATGCCTTTGAAGAGTTTTTCTTCTGTGTACTTGTCTATAATACATAAATTATTTATATGCAAGGAAATGGTATATAAAAGAGTGTTTACAATATACTTTTGTATTAGGTAAAATAAAGGGTATCCAGGCATTTTTGGAAGCTAAAAATGTAGCTATAATTGATATATACTTATATAGAATAAATTCTACAGTGGTTTTCTAAAACATCAGAGTGAAATACTAAGAACATTCAATGACAATTTCCTACACAACATGCTACATAAGAGCTAAGCAATGCCCTTCCTTTGTCCTTGCACCAATGCTTCATATTAGGATGACTTTATACTACAAATAAAAGATAGCACAGACATGAAGTTGAATTTCTTTGAGCATTATTGCTGTGCTGGGTTTTACAAAAAAAACAAGAGTGTGGATTTTGTCTCATTTGAGGGAGACTGATAACCTTGAATCTCAAGCCTCCTGTGCCATTTTCTCAGTCATCACTGACCATGACCAAGGTAGAAATCATCTCATCTACAAATTACCAAGAATAATCAGCTCTGGGAATCGACTTAGATGAAGCAATGTTAAATTGGGCAGGAAATTTTTTGGAGGCATCACTATTATTAACTTGCAATTTTTTCATTTCACTTTGCCACTGACGCTTGGCAGGTTATAGTTTTTCATTTTTGCACTTGGATGAAACTCTACCAAGTAGAGATTATAGAGATAGTGGTAGGGAATTTTTACAATGGAATTCTCCTCCTCACTCCATGAAATTATGATACAAAATGGACCTCTATTTGAGACAACTTATCAGTTGAAGATACATAAACAGCCCCAAATACGAAGGCACCCACATATGTAAAAGAAACATTACAAAAGCTCAAACCACACATAAAACCACACACACATATAGTAGGAGACTTCAGCACCCCTCTTACACCACTAGACAGGACAGCCTGATAGAAACTTAAAAAAGAAACAAATGATCTGACAGAAGTTATGACGCAACTGGATTTAACAGATATCTATAGAACATTCCATCCAAACACAAAAGAATATACCTTCTTCTCAGCGCCCCAGGGAACCTTCTCAAAAATTGACCACATAGTTGGCAGCAAAGAAAACATCCACAATAACAAAAGAATTGAAATAACCCCCTGTATCTCATCAGATCACCATGCTTTAAAGCTAGAATTTAACAGCAATACAAATTACAGAAAACATGCTTATTCCTGGAAATTGAATAACATCTAACTGCACCATTCCTGGGCTGAGGAAGAAATGAAAAAGAAATTAAAGACTTCCTAGAATTTAATGAGAATGTAGACACAACATACCTAAACTTATGGGATACTCTGAAAGCAGTGCTAAGAGGAAAGTTCATAGCACTAAGTGCCCACATGAAGAAACTGAAGAAAAGCCACATTAGAGAATTGACAGAACAGCTGAAAGCTTTAGAGCAAAAAGAAGCAAACACACCAAAGAGGAGTAGATGCAAGGAAATAATCAACCTGAGGGCTGAAAACAATAAAGTAGAAAGTATGAAAACATTACAAAGAATCAATGAAACAAAGAGTTGGTTCTTTGAGAAGATCAATAAGATAGACAAACCTCTAGCCAAACTAACCAAAAGGCAGAGAGAGAGCATGCTAATTAACAAAATCAGAAATGAAAAGGGGGATATAACAACGGACACTGAGGAAATCCAGAGAATCTTCAGGTCATACTTTGAAAACCTGTACTCCACAAAATTTGAAAATCTAAAGGAAATGTACAGTTTCCTAGATAGATATCACTTACCAAAATTAAACCAAGAAAAAATAAGTAGTTTAAATCGACCTATAACCCCTAATGAAATAGAAGTAGTCATCAACAGCCTCCCAACCAAAAAAAAAAAAAAAAAAAAAAAAAAACAGGGCCAGATGGCTTCACTGCAAAATTCAAACAAGAGCTAATACCAGTACTCCTCAAACTGTTCCGCACAATAGAAGCAGATGGGACAATCTAAACTCTTTCTACGAGGCTATAATCACTTTGATGCCCAAGCCACACAAAGATATGACTAAGAAAGAGAACTACAGACCAATATCCCTCATGAACATCGATGGTAAAATATTCAATAAAATTTTGGCAAATCGAATCCAAGAACATATCAGAAAAATCATCTACCACGATCAAGTAGGCTTCAAACCAGGGATGCAAGGAAGGGTCAACATATGAAAATCCATCAATGTAATCCACCATATAAACAAACTGAAAAGAAAAACCACATGATCATCTCACTAGATGCTGAAAAAGCCTTTGACAAAATCCAACATCCCTTCATGATAAAGATCTTGGATAGAACAGGAACAACAGGAACATATATAACCATGATAAACGCAATATACACACACCAAACCAATAGCCAACATCAAACTAAATGGAGAGAAACTCAAAGCTTTTCCTCTAAAATCAGGAACAAGACAAGGCTGTCCACTCTCTCCATATCGCTTCAATATTGTACTTGAAGTTCTAGCTAGAGCAATAAAACAAGAAAAGGGGATCAAAGGGATACAAATTTGAAAGGAAAAGTCAAACTTTCACTATTTGCAGAAGATATGATAGTCTACATTAGTGACCCAAAAAACTCTACCAGGGAATGCCTACAGCTGATAAACACGTCAGCATGGTAGCAGGATACAAAATTAACTCAAAAAATCAGTAGCCCTACTATATACAGATGATAAAACCAATGAGAAAGAAATCAGGGAAACATCACCTTTCACAATATCCACAAGCAACATAAAATATCTTGGGTAACACTAACCAAAAAAGTGAAAGACCTGTACAGTAAGAACTTTGAGACTTTAAAGAAAGAAATTAAAGAAGATACCAGAAAATGGAAAGATCTCCCATGCTCTTGGATAGGTAGAATCAACATAGTAAAAATGGCAATCTTGCCAAAAGTAATCTACAGATTCAACACAATCCCCATCAAAATCCCAACACAGTTTTTCACAGACATTGAAAGAACAATACTCAACTTTATATGGAAAAATAAAAACCCAGGATAGCCAAAACAACTCTTTAAAATAAAGGATCTTGTGGAGGCATCACCATCCCTGACTTTAAGCTCTATTATAGAGCCATAGTTCTGAAAACAGCTTGGTATTGGCACAAAAATAGACAGATAGACCAATGGAATCGAATTAAAAACCCTGATATTAATCCACACACCTACGAACACCTTATTTTTGAAGAAGGTGCTAAATCTATACAATGGAAAAAAAGATAACATCTTCAACAAATGGTGCTGGCACAATTGGATTCGGACATGCAGAAGATTGCAGATAGATCCATACTTGTCACCATGCACAAAACTTAAGTGCAAATGTAGCAAAAATCTCAACATAAATCCAGCCACACTGAATCTCCTAGAAGAGAAAGTGGGAATTACCCTTGAACAAATTGGCACAGGAGACTGCTTCCTGAACATTACACCAGTAGCACAGACACTGAGGTCTGCAATTAATAAAATGGGACCTCTTAAAATTGACAAGTTTCTGCAAGGCAAAGGACACAGTCAGTAAGGCAAAACGACTGCCCACTGAATGGGAAAAGATCTTCACCAATCCCACATCTGACAGAGGGCTGATTTCTAAAATATACAAGGAGCTCAAGAAGCTAGCCACCAAAACACCAAACAATAAAATTGAAAAGTGGGGTGCAGAACTAAACAGAGAATTCTCAACAGAGGAATATGAAATGGCTGAAAGATACTTGAGAAAGTGCTCAAAATCCTTGGCCATGAGAGAAATGCAATTCAAAACAACTCTGAGATACAACCTCACACCTGTCAGAATGGCTAAAATCTAAAATGCCAATGACAATCTATGCTGGAGAGGATGTGGAGAAAAAGGAACACTCCTCCATTGCTGTTGGGAGTGCAAACTTGTATGACCACTCTGGAAATCAGTATGCTGGTTGCTCAGAAAAATGGGAATCAGTCTACCTCAAGATCCAGCCATTCCTTTCTTGGATATATATCCAAATAGTGCATGTTCATACAACAAGGACATACGTTCAGCCATGTTCATAGCAGCATTGTTTGTAATAGCCAGAACCTGGAAACAACTTAGATGCCCCTCAAGTGAAAAATGGATAGAGAAAATGTGGCACATTTATACAATAGAGTACTACTCAGCAGAAAAAAAGCAAGGGAATCTTGAAATTTGCAGGCAAATGGATGGAACTAGAAGAAACCATTCTGAGTGAGGTAACCGAGTAGCAAAAAGACAAATATGGTATGTACTCACTCATACATGAATTTTAGACATAGAGCAAAGGATTACCAGCCTATAATCCTCTTCACCAAAGAAACTAGGAAACATGAAGGACTCTAAGGGATGAATAGACCCCAGGAATGGGAAGTGGCATGAAATCCTGAGCTAATTGGGAGCATGAGGGTAGGGGAGAGGGAGCTGCCACAATAAGAGCAGGAGAAGAGAAGTGGAGGAGAGGAAATGGAGGCGCAGAAATACTGAGTTGGGGGAAGAATAGAGGAGAGAGAGCAGGATGAGAGATACCATATTAGAGGGAGCCACTAAAGGTCTGAGGAGATATCTGCACTAGGGAGATTTTCAGAGACCTACAAGGATGACACGATCAGACAATCCAGGCAATGGTGGAGAGGATAACCTAAACGCCCTTCCCCTAAAATGAGATTGATGACTACTCTTTATGCCATCCTAGAGACCTCATCCAGTGACTGATAGAAGCAGAGACAGAAATCCACAGATATACACTGAGCTGAAATCTAGAACTTAGTTGAACAAAGAGACGAATGAAGATCAAAGGGGTTGGTACCAGGTTGGAGAAACCCACAGAAGCAGTTGGCCTGAACAAGGGGGAGCACATCAACCCCAGATGCTGTCTGCGAGGCCAGTACAGGACTGATCCAGTCCCCTGAACATGGATGTCAATAAGGAGGCCTCTGCATTCCAGGGAGCTTCTGGAAGTGGATTAGCATTTTTCCCTGGTGTAAGAAGGGAATTTGAGAGCCCATCCCACTTGAAGGGATACACTCTGGCCCTGGACACTTGGGGAAAGTCCCAGGCCCAGCCCAGGAAGATTTGGTGGACATTGCAGAGCCCCTGTTGAGTGAAATTCCCTACCTGGGGAGTGGAGGGTGGATCAGGTGGGCGGTAGGTCGAGGGGTGGGGGAGGACGGATGGGGGTGAGGGAAGGGAGAGGGAGAAGGGATTTACATGTGAAACAAGCTTGTTCCCAACTTGAACTAATAAAAAAAAATTTAAAAAAAGAACAGGCTTTTGGCTATTAAAAAAAATTAAGAAAGAAAATGATTTTTACACAATATCTTCTGATTAAGGCTTCCTCTCCTCCAACTCTTCTCCGGTCCTCCCTATCTCCCTTCCTAAACAAATCTCCACTTCTCCTTCATTAGAAAACAAGCAGACATCTAAAGAATAAAATGAAATATAAACAAACCAGAATACAACAGAACAAAAGAGGAGACACAGCCATCTTAACTACTGAGCTGTTGCTCCACTCCTGTTATCTTAGTTAAGGTTTCTATTGCTGCAATGAATCACCATGTCCAAATGCAAGTAGGGGAGGAGAGTATTTATTTGGCTTACACTTCAGTATTGATGTTGATCACTGAAGGATGCCAGGACAGGAACTCAAACAGGGCAGGAACCTGGAAACAGAAGCTGATATAGGGGCCATGGTGGGGTGCCTCTTACTGGCTTGTTCCCCCTGCCATCCTCACTCTACCTTCTTATAGAACCCAGGACCAGCAGTACAGGGATGGCACCACCCACTATGGGCTGGGGCCTCCCTCATTCATCACTAAATGAGAAAATGCCTTACAACTGGATCTCATGGAGGCTTTTCCTCAACTGAGGTTACTTCCTCTCTGATAACTCTAGCTTGTGTCAAGTTGATGCACAAAATCAGCCAATACATACAACATCTATATTTCTAAGATATTGAAATCTTTTTGGCAAGATAGTTGGTTAACACTGAATTACTCTGTTAACATCTAATGATACAGTTGCTTGTAAATTAATGGCTTAAATGGATGAGTTCCCTTTTATTGAAGAGCAAAAAATGGAACAAACAATGCGCAGAACAGAGACTGTATCTGAATACTGGATACATTTTTTTTCATCACTTAGGATAAATTAATTATTGCAGTAGTAAACATACATAGTCTAGAATTTACTGCTGAAAACATCTTAATTTAGGTCTCAAAGGAGAATTGTAGAGGCTGAGAAGCAGAACAGCTATGGTCATGAAAGCATTCTAACATAATTTCGGTTAGCTGATTTATTTATTCTGTTATTTCATTGTTGTTCAGAATAATACAACTGGGACTGATTAAAGTCCAGAATAGCAATAAAATGTGCTGTCTTAGGGAGGCTTGAGGTAGAACTCTGCAAGTCTTAGGCCAGTCTGGGCTACAAAGCTAGATATATCCTGTCTTAAAAGTGAATAAATGAGTGAATGGCAATAAGATGAAAAAAATCAGTTAAATATCACCTTATCTCAGAATACTTAAAGGGTTAATAATACCAAACTTTAAAATTGAATGAAACCTAACATAGAAAGCCAAACAACTTTTGCCTTTACTTAATTCTTACACGTGTATTTGAGATATGAGAGATAAGTAAATATTTGGAGAGGTATACACACCACAAAGTGACATCAATGAAAGATGTCTTTAACAGCTGTAAATAACTCATTATCCTATGATCTGTAGAATAATGACCCTCCTATGGTTATGACAAAATATCTGAGATGTTCTGTAGTGGAGTGAAGTAGCCTTGATTGGGGCTAAAGACACATCTTTATAGCTCTTTGTAAGGGATTCTGCTGATTTAGGAAATTGGAGGCTGTAGATTTTCCAATAAACATGGTTTCATTAGCAATGAGTAGTAGCTGGGTTTCCAGTTTCAGCTGGGAGTGGGAAAGTTGGGCTTCCCCAGAAAGGAGCACACAAATTGGTTTTGAGTGCCAGTCAGTCTGGAACATAGACATACAGGTGACATTATATGAACTGAAACGGTTATACTTAGGAATATGTATGTGTATTCATAAACAAATATGCCTGCAATAAGAATTAGTGAAAAAATGACTATGAATTTGAAGGAGAACAGGGAGGGGTATATTGGAGGAAGGGAAGGGAGTGAGTTAATTACATTATAATCTCAAAATTAAATAAAAAGTATGATAAAAAATAAAAATGTAAAAACATGTGAGAAAGAAGCCAAAAATCTTATCAATATCTAATGTCAACACAGACAGAGCCAAAGCACTAATGGAAGTTACATTTTCTTTTTGGCATACTCTTGACTTTGAGATGTGTCCAACTTTTTCACAGTACATCAAACAGAAAAGCTTTAGGGTAGTAAGGAGAATATATGCATAGACTGAGTTGGGAAATACTAGGGCTGCCTAATGAGGTCATGGAACAAATCAACACAGCTGGCCTGCGGACTGTTCATTAGCCACCCTAGAAGAACCAGAAGTGTCCCAGGCAGAACAGCTGCCAAACCAAAGAATCAATCTCTGGAGTTCGGATCATAAACAGACAATCAGAATATTTTAGAGCTGGCAAGGCTCTCAAGGCCATGCAGCTCAATGTGCAAAGCTCTAACTTGCTACATGTTTCAGAGGCTGTATGAACTTCCTGGAATCCTATGCAAACATTTTATAGGAGGAAGTTTTAATTTTTTAATTGAAAACAACAAACATTTTTCAGTACCAAGCTATTTTGTTGATAGATTTGGTAAATGTATTTTCTTTATATTCAAAAATAAATATTGAATACTGAATATTTCCTTCCCAAGTTGCCTTCCGGTCCTTTCACTTCTTTCTCCATCTCTTCCCTTCCTATTATCCCTTTTATTCTAGACAGATTTACTTCAACTTCACATCATACAGACATACAAGAATTTATGCATCTATATAAAATCTAGAAAGACCAAATGAAAGAAGTGTATATTTTTATTTCTGAAGTTGGCTTAATTCTATTAATACTATTATCTATAATTGCACATGCTATCCTCAAAGCAGCACAAAGGAATTCTCATTTGTAGCTGAAATTTCCACTTTAAACACACACACACACACACACACACACACACACACACACACACACACACACCTCATTTTCTCCATCCATCCTTCTAGGTTGGTTTCATAACTTTGCTATTATCAACAGTGTTTCTATAAACATTTATGTTCAGGTGTCTGTGAAACTTTTGCTTTGAATATGTTGGGTAAACACCTAGGAGAACCACTGATCTAGTTCAATCATTCATTTAATGTTCAGAGAAACTATTTGTTGGAATTCAGACATTCCTCATTGGTACTACTTAGGCAGTAGGGAGCCTCAACTCCCAGAGTTCTGTCTCTTTCCTGTCACAGCAGGCAGTCTCCTCTTAAGTACTAGAAATATTAAGTGCAGCAGAAAAGCCATACAGCTTAGGATCTGTAATTGTTTATTCTCAAAAAGCTTTGGTATTCCCTGTGTAGTTACTCCATAAGATCTCTGTGAGTTCTTTTACACATCTTTGTCAAAGTGCCAAAGCTGTATGGGAGGTGTTTTTACAACCATGGTAATTAAAACAATATCTGATATAAGCAGCTTGCTCCTGGTGGTAGCTCAGAAACCAAAAATAATCCACCACTACACTCAGTGGAGAAATTACAGGACACAAAAAGGGTTTGTGGATGTAAGTGTTACAAGGCTAGGTTATGCAGTTACTTGTAATAACTACTAACCTTTTATGTTCTCCAATTGTCATGGGACACTGGCATATGTAACAGATTTTTCCCAAGGAGGAACTGAGTGTGCTTGTCTGGGAGTTTCCCTCTTCTTTGGCTGCAGAAAGAAGGCTCTTCTAAACCAGTTTTCCTTACATGGGTCTAAATATATAGATTAATCTTCCAATAATTCCAAAACATCTCTCAATTTACAGACAGATGCCACATTTGTTGCATGCTCAATAAATTAATTCAGGACTTTTTTGATGTTACTCTTATAAAATTAGTATCTCTCCAGTAAGATATTTTGGCTAATGAATAAGAATCTCTCATCAAATTAATAACACCATTAGGTTCACTTTCAGAAATTTAATGGTGTTCTTTGAGGTATAGTAACATATTGCTAACTTGGACAAGCTGCGAATGGACTGAATATGAATTTGAACCAGTGAACTTCTTCATAGGAAAATTCTAAAACTATCTTAAACTAATAATGTCTAAATCGAAGTGTAAAACCTGCTTCGTTTCTCAGAATATCCACTGTGACTCACAGCATTGTAATCTGGTCCTCCAACACTAAAATCTCATTTAACAAATCAAGTGATACTTTATCATCTACATAGCAACACTAGTGTTCTAAATGTCAATATTTATTTAATGCAATTTAAAATCTATCAGTTATTTCCTACCATATTAAAGTACCCCAAAATTTTCCCCGAGAATACAAATCTCTGATTGACATTTCCAACAACTGCCAAAGCTTCTCACAAGCCTCTTAGACACCCTGATTTCAAGAGCTTAGTGAGCATTCCCATTTGCTACCATCTTGGCCATAGTTCATGAATGTGGTTTTTAAATTTTCGTTTGTTTACTTTATCATTATAATATGATCTCTTTAAAAGCATAGACTATTTATTTTGAAACCAAATATGATGTAGTTTTTAAAACTTAAGTAAAAAAATATTTAGAGAAAAAATTGAATGACTGAAAACTTTGGAAAGATTAATCATGATTTTTTAAAAATTTTTCAGTCTTTCAAGGCTTCTGAGAATGGACCCTCTCTCTCATATGTACATTAGTAATAATAAATTAAAAGTGATTACATTAGTTAGCTATGAGTACAACAAAACACAATAATGGCAGGAATCTTATCAGAAATGTGTTTCCTCTTGCTTCTAGAAGGTTGAAGACCAAGGCAACCCAGAATGCACCCTTGACAGAGCTCTTCCTGCCTCTCTTGTTTCTACTCCTCCTCTTCCCTCTCCCTCACCCTTCCTTCTTGTTCCCTAGCTCACCATATGCTGAGTAGTTTTGCTTTGTCCTGCATTTACTGTAATAATATGGGCCTCATCACAGGTCCCAGGGCCAAAGTGTCACTGGATCATGCACTGGAAGTTCCAAAGCAAGCATTTACTGTGATAAGTTTATTCTCTTGAGGTTATGTTAGGAAATGGAAGGATGCCACATGAAGTTGCCATTCAAAAGTTGGCCTCAGAGAGTGACTATAGTTGATCATATGGAAAAGTCTCTGTGCTTGGTCTAAGGAACATATCTGGAAAATCTTAAAATGGAAAACCAGGAAAGTCTACAATGCTGTACACAGGGAATAATGAGCATCTCTGGCAATGGCTTAAATGCCCATAACCATGGCATTAATTCAGACCGTGCATGTTATACTGAGACTTTAGGTGAAAGCAGACTTTATTGGAACTGGACTATAAGCCAACCTTGAAATATTATGAACAAAAATTTCAAAAACATTTTGTCCATGCCCCAAGACTGTGGGAAGTTAAGTTTAAAACTGATATATTATTTTATTTAGTAAAGGAAATGTTAAAGAAGTATAGCATTCAGCTGTAGCATGGGTATGAATAGTTTCTTTTAGCTACATTATTGTGAAAAGTTGGAATAAAGAAGAACGGAGAAGAAAGATGTGAAAAGTTTGAAGCTTGGCCAAAAAAGAAACATGTATAAATAAAAATGCATCTAAGAGGATCACACTTATTTTTCCCCTTTTTAAAATTTAAATTAGAAACAAGCTTATTTTACAAGTCAATCCCAGTTCCCTCTCCCTCCCCTCCACCTCTGCCCCCCACCAATCCCCAATCCCATCCCCTTTCTGCTCCCCAGGGAGGGTGAGGCCTTCCTTGGGGGATCTTCAAAATCTGTCATATTATTTGGAGCAGGACCTAGGCCCTACCCCCACCCATGTGTCTAGGCTGAGAAAGTATCCCTCTCTGTGGAATGGGCTCAAAAAGTCCATTCGTATACTAGGGATAAATACTGATCCACTACTAGAGGCCCCATAGATTGCCCAGGCCTCCTAACTGACACCCACGTTCAGGGGGTCTGGAGGACCACACTTATGATGGCTGATATTTTTAAGGAAATAATCCAAGTGCTTTTCAACAGAACAATCAGAGATGCTTTGAAGGAACCTGAAGGCTACCCCCATTAGTCAGAGGCTCAAACTGCTTTCATAGACTATCATATAAATAAAATGTCCAAAAGTATACCAAATCTCCTAGAGACTCAATTGCTCGGTACTAAGAAGTCTCTGTTGCCGTGGTTTAATCAGGCCCATGTACAACTTGCACCAGTGACCAGCTCTGGGACTCACAACTGAGCTTATTTGGAGTCCCAAAAACTTTAAACTTGAAGCTCTGTGCAATGCTGAAACACTTTAGTCTTTGGAGACCCTAGAGAGTAAATAGGTTGCTTATTGTGTTATGAAATACACATGAGATTTTGGAGGTCAGGAACAGACATCCCCACTTTGGATCTTCAAAGTACTTCCATAGGTCCTTAGGGTTATTCCATGTGATTGTGCTGTTAGAGACTGGGAAAGCTTTCAGAGTGAGTGTGAATGGTACCATCTTTAGTCACAGCCTGTCTGTTCTTGAAGGGGCTAAAGCACACATCCTCCCGCCTTGTGTTTTGCTCACAAGTTCACCATGCAGTGAAAAATTTTCTGAGCCCACACTCAACAGCATTGAGTGCTGCCTCATGTCAGACCTGGAGGAAAGGGGTCAACTAATCATGAGGGGACTGTCCAAAAGCTGTGAAAAGAATGAACTTTTCTCTCTTAATCTAAGTATCTCAAGTGCCTGCAATATTAAGAGAAGGACAATACTTAAGCAAAGTGATTGAACTGACTATCCCATAATGTATGGTATCAAAGCTCCTATGTACCTGGCCATACTTTCCCATTAGAAATGGACACTGTTGGAGGAGAGCTAGAAAAGACTCAAGATGTAACACAAATTCATTTGGGTCTGGAAATGTTTACACAACTGAAGACCATGAACCTGCAGAATCCTTAGATAAACGTTACCCTCCTAGGACAGATGGGTGCTGCTAAGACACACCTATGGTAGATTCTCCCTGGCAGAGTCATAAGTTCTTCCAAAATGATTCAATAAGGTACAATATTCTAGGAAGGGACCTTTATTATCCAAAAGTTAGTCCTAAAAACACCATTTAACATAATGAACTATAAGATTTATGCTTATAGGCAAAAAAAAACAGTAAGTCTCATTGGATTCTACTATAAAACATGAAGTATATAATGTCAAATTTACCTACCAAATGGTAATTTTAAAAGTCACACTTCCTTGTGGGTTTTTTGTTTGTTTGTTTTGTGGTTCTGGTTTGTTCTGTTGTGTTCTTTCTGTTCTTTTTGTTTTGTTTTCCAGGACAGAGTCATACTGTTTAGCTCAGACAGTAAAGGTAAAATCAAGACAGAAAGATGGTGAAGATGTTACTGAAGAAGGGTGCCATGTTCCAGACCCAGGAAACAACAGAACTTAGCAGGTTCAGCCACATGGTTCTGGCTTTAGAGTTAAGGAGAGAAGAAACAAGTTATGGAGTTTGCCTCCATATCTAAAGAAAGCCGCTAGGCAAGGTATGTCTCAGGGGTGTCCCTGAATGGAGATCTGGAGAGGTCATTGTGTGAAGCTGTGAAGATGAAGCGTCATTTGCATTGGAGATCACAAGATATTAGATTCTAGACCCATGGGAAACCTGCCGAGGACAGCTGCTAAAATGGAGTAGATCCGGCCTAACATAAAGAAGTATGTTGGAAACAACAAAGCTGAAAGAAGTTGGAGATTGAAGAGCATTTTGACATGAGACATGAAGTACAGAGTTTGGAGTTTGCCCAGCTGGTTTTCATTCTTTCTTTGGTCCAGTATTTCTTCACTATGTTTCCTTACCTACATTTTGAAACAGTAATGTTTATTCTGTGCCATTATATGTTGAAAGTATGTGATCTGCTTTTTTTATTTTGATTTTATGGAGTATTACACTTAGGAGATTTCATAAATTTCAGAAGAAACTTTGAAAGTTACACTTTTAAATAAGTTTGAGACTGTTATAGATTATGGGGACTGATTTTTGCATTATAAAAAAGCTACAAGTCTTTGATGGCCAGGTATTAGAAAATGGTGGTTTGAAAGAAAATGTCCCCAAAGAGTGGCACTATTAGGAGGTGTGGCCGGGTTGGAGGAAGTATGTCACTGTGGGGGCAGGATTTGAGTTCTCTTTTGCTCCAGCTTCTCTCAGTGTGATATTCAGATGCTTCCTATCATCTGAAAGATGTAGGGCTCTCAGCTCTTCCTCCAGCACCATGTTTGCCTGCAAGTTGCCATGTTCAACCATAATGCTAATGGACTGAACCTCTGAACAATAAGAGAGCCACCCTAATCAAATGTTTTCCTTTATACGGGTTGCCATGGTCATGGTGTCTCTTCACAACAACAGAAACCCTAAGACAGATACTTAATTTTAAGGATAGGTGAACTGAACAAAAAGTAATGGTTTTAATATTCAACACTTATCAATAATGAAAAACTATTCTCAGAGAGCTATAACTATAAAATATTTATGAGTAAACATTATGTGTATTTTCAATATGATAATATTCATGTATGGCTAACATCTACAAATTGTGTTTGGGCATTCTCAACTAATAATTTCAAAAGTTAATTATCTTGTGGGGTTTTGTTTGGTTGTTGTATTTTGTTTTTATTTGTTTGTTTGGTTTGTTTGGTTTATTTCATTATCATATTTTGTTTTGTCTTCTGAATCAGGATCTTCCTTTGCATACCAGACCACCCTAGAACTCGTGACTACTTTTTGAATAGCTAAACGACAGTAGCGGAGTCAACCTCTTTAAACTTATGTTTAAGCAATCATGTTGGTGAGACTTTATATGGCATCTGACATCATTACAAAGTGGAAATAGGAATGTCCATGCAGCCTCAAGCCTACACAAACATATACAGGCAAATAAGGAATGCTGAGAATAGGAGAAAGAGTCTCTCCTGGAAAGAGAACAGCAGTTGGCTATCCAATAAAAATGGTCAACCCTGAGAATAAATATACAAGTAACTTTATATAGACTGAGGAGATTATATTTAGGTATGTATCTGAATATATATATTTGCATGTAATTACAATTAATGGAAAAGAAGCCATTAATTTGAAAGAGAACAAAGAGGGGTATATGGGAGTATTTGGAAAGAGGAAAGTGAAGGAGGAAATGATGTAACTACATCATAATCTCAAAATTAAAAAAAATTTAAAGATAAAATGTGGGGCAGATTGTAACACAACCCAAAGCCCTGCAGTTACAATGTTTAGTAATTCATATCAAAGTAAAAACTGACATAAGGTGGAGTAAAGAACAGCAGATGGTGACGAGCTAAAGTTAGAGTACTTCCAGAGAACGTAATGAAAACCCAAACTATTGAGTCCTTCCTTTAATTAGTCACCCATTGTCCAAGAACTTTCTTAGAAGTTCCAGCCTTCTAACATGTTGATTCTCTTCTAATGACTCCATACATCCTTGGAATCACCTATTCTTACTTAGTTAAAAGGTTCAGGAAAATATATGAACTTTATATGCTCATGAAATATCCCTATTTTCCCATGTTCCCTAGCTCCTGAAGGCTTCATTGCTAATTTGAATTGAGAATGGAGATAGTATTACATATAAGTGTTAAGTTTCAAGTATGAAGATACTTTCTAAACATCTTATTTTTGCCAACTGTGAAGCAAATGAACCAATTGGTCTTTAACTAATCAAAATATTCAAGTCTTGCAAAAATAAAAGTGACCATTAAATAGAAGGGCTAAAACAGGAAGTACTGTTATTGTCCCTTCTTGATTATTTCACTCCTCTAATTCCAATTCACCTAAGAGTTCTATCTTACCTACCCATCTATTTTGAAAGATACAGACTAACATTTTCCTCTACATTTAAGACCATGGGTTCTTGAAGCTTCAAAATAACTTATGCAAACTTAATTTATATAAAATAAAATTTATCCATTTGGAGTGTACTATTTAATTTGTCCTAGTAGACATAGAGTTGCAAAAATTACCACAACTTTAGAACACTTTCATCTTCAAAAGAGAAATTCTACACTTACAGTAAATGTTATTAATTTCTCCCAAATCTAGATAGACAACATCATACTTTCTGTTGTAGAGATTGGCCAATCTTGGATATTGAATCTTATGGTAATCACACAGTCTCTTGAATGACCTGCCTCTTTCTCTTCCACAATTTCAATTTTCATCCCAGTTTAAATATGTATCAATAGTTTATTCCAAACTAATATTCAATTATACAGCTATACATTTAAGCAGACAACAGATTAAAAGCAATTCAGTTGCTTCTACCTTTGGCTACTATGAATAACGCTTCCATAAACAAATACAAACTTTGTGTGGACATTTGGTTTTCTTCCTTTTAGACACATATTTTTATTATATAATTTTATTTAGTTAATTTCTGTGCATGGTAATGAAACAACTTCATTCCCAGAATCTGGATATCTAATTGTTTTTGCATCATTTGTTAAAAAGACTCATCTTTCTGCATTGAATTGTTTTCATACCCTTGTCAAAAGAAGCTTAAGCCTAATGTGAAGTTAATAATAAAGAATAATTAAGAATCTAGGTTATACTAGAACCTAAATTTTTTCAAGATTTTGTATGAAAACAAACAACCACCAATGGTTTTAAAAATAGCTAGAATGCTGGAGAAATGTCTTAATGGCTAAGAGCACTGGCTGCTCTTAGAGAGGACCTTAGTTCAAATCTCAGCATTCACATAATGTCTCATAGCTGTCTATAAGTCTAGTCCCATCTTCTGATACCATCTTCTGGCCTCTATAAGCACTGTGTACACATGATACACAGACATACTTGTGGGCAAAGCATATGCATAAAAGAAAATCTCAAAAAATAAGAAAAAGAGATGGTCAACATCTAGATCTCAGATACAAGGATTACTAAAACACAGACTGTTTTCATGCCCACACCAATCCCAAAGTTACAATGTATTAGGAAGAGAATGTCACAATCTCAAAATGAGGTAGTAATAAAATGTGCTTTCCCCTGGAAATGACAAGAGTTCCAAAAGGTGGCTATGGAAAAACTTTAGGCAACTATTGGTCTAAGGACCTCTAAAGAGGCAGCTGTGGTTGGTGAGGTGGTTATCTGTAGGTACGGATGTCAAGAAATGTGTAGGATGAGATAACAATGAGTTGGCTGGTTCAGACAGGGCTTTGATGCTCTGAAAAATAAAATGTGAATCAAGAAATAAAGGTAGAAATTAAATCATACAGACCAAGTAAATATGACAAAATTGGGGGGCATAACATTGTTTTAAAGAAAACGTGGTATATATAAATAATGGATTTTTCTCAGTTGTGAAAAAGAAGTTATGTTATTTTTAGGGGAGAATGCATTAAATTGGAGATAATCATATTAAGTATATTAAGCAGTCTTGGTAAGACAAATATTACACTCTTCTATCATTTGTCATTTCTAGAATTTGCATACGTAGATGTGTATGAACATATGACATGAGAGTAGATATGAAATTGTCTGGAAGAACAAAGGGGACAGGACAAGTGGAAGGAGCCAGAGTGAGGGTAGTGAAGTGGGCAGGATATCCTCAATTTACATATACACTTGTATAAATACTTAAAAAGTTAAGAAAATGAAATAGACTAACAATTTACCTGAGATAATAAAGATAAAACATTTTTAGGAGTCACTTAGTGCTTAGTTAGAAAATTTTCATATTCTATGTTCTTGGAAAGAGAGTTTAAACCAGGAAGTGCAAAGGTGTAGACAGCATGTTACAGGCAACAATGTTTACAACTAAGAAACATGTACAAAGACATTGAACTCAGGGATTCTATCTTAGCCATTGTCTCAGTTGCTTTACATACATTATCTAACATATTTTCATGAGTTTCATGAGATTATCCCCAATATATTTCCTACAGGTGACAAGTCTGAGATGTAGAAGGTAAGCAAGATGTCTACCCAAATTCAATAGACATAAAATAGATTAATGAAGATTTAAAACATGGAGTCCTGATTTAAAAGCAGTTGATTTCTTTATGGTAAGGAATTTGGAGTGAAGCTACATCAGACCTGCTCTGATGCTTTAAAGTAATATGCAAATTGTATGCAACTTAAATGCCAAAGGGATAGAGGTAGCAAAGTTCCTAATCTTTGCTGGTTCTTAGTATTATTCTCAAGTTAATCACGCATATCAGAAACTTTTTAGCTGGCTCTGATTCCTTTATCTTTAAACAGATCACTTTTACTAAGAATACATTTTTCCATTACCCCTTTTACATATCTATTTTAGTTCACTGCTACACTTAATTTTCACAATTTTATTGTCTTTCAAACTAAGCTTCTAAAATATTATCTAGCATTACATAAAAACCAGGTGATTAACTAGTACAAAATTATCCTGCAATGCAACTCTGATCATGGAAACAATGTTCAATTCCCTCCTTCTGTTTTTATCAACTCAAAAATGTTCAATTTCCCTTGCATTTCAGGCCTACTAAAATACAGACTTTAATATCATTTTAGTATTGATACTCTGAGTTTCCTATGTCCAAACTATGCCACTTACTATTGATGGAAAATAATACAGGCTTTTATTCTTTATCCAGACATGGGATATCTCCACCCTCTTCTGTTGATTGAAATTCAACCCACTTAAAATCTTGCTTTTTCCCGAAATACTATAATAATTTTCTCAGCATTATAACTGCCCCCCTTTCAACTAACTCAAGATGTTGGGATAAATCACATGTCTTTAATTACTTTAAGCATTACAAGTTTTATGAGCAAACCTTATTTTTCCTTCACTTAATTTAGTGAACACCCACCTGTTGCAGAATATTTGTATACACTGTAAAGATGTGTCTCTCCCTAAGGCACTTTCTGATTGGTATAATAAAAAGCTAAATGGCCTACAGCAAGGGCGGAGGTATAGGCAGGGCTTCAGGTGGGGAGAGTAAGCAGGAGGAGGAATTTAGGTTGGGCCAGGGGAAGAGATGCCAGGAATCACTAGTGAGATACAGAGAAAGCTCATGAGCAATACAGAGAGATGAGGTAATAAGCCATGCAACAGAATGTAGATTAAAATAAGTGTGTTAAGTTTTAAGAGCTAGTGGGATAAGCCTAAGCTAAGGCCAATTTTCATAATTAATACTAAGTCTCTGGGTTGTTATCTGTGTGCTGGAAGACTGGAAAAAAATCCAGCTATACCCACCTGCTTCTTTGAAATTTTATCATGGAAACCCTAGACTAAATTAAGTAATAATCATTGTGACAAATTATTTAAATCAATAAACATATTGATCTGTTAATTAAATCTATTAATTAGAATGATCTTCTTTGCAAAAAAAAATTACTTTATCAATTACTTGGCTTAGAAAAAAGTGGGTATAGAATCTTAACAACAGTCATTTTCCCAATTACTAATGGCCAATGGGTAAATTAAAAAACACTTGCTGAAATCAGCCATATAAGAATTTCAAATTATAACTGACAATTACTCAGTCATGATCCATTATATCACCTCTAAACCATGTTAATGCACAAAACACAAATCAAATTTACTAGGTCACACACGCACATACAAATAAACGATATGAAGGGATAAAGACTATATTTTGGGAAGAAAGTGTTCCACGGAATTGGGAAGATGAGAGTGCGCTCAGGGAGGGTGTATATAGCCAAATTTACTTATATAAGTTGTATGGAATTATCAGAGAATAATTTTTTATTTAATTTTAAACTTTCATAAACCAGAATATATAAGCAACATTTATTCAACAAAAACAATGGAGGGGATTACTATAAATATTCAACCACAGTAACTTCATTAAAACAAAAATATTGTAAATAAAAATAAGAAAATTCGGAGAAAAATACAGTATGATGTTGCCTCACAGCTATCAGAAAGGCTAACAGCAAATGTTAAAAATAACTAAGTGTGAATGTAACACGGGGGGAAATCACATTACTGGGGAGAATATAAATTAGTACAATTTTCCTAGACAACAATAGAGAAATTCCTCAAATAACTAAAACTGGAACTACAGTGCAATCTACCAAGTCTACTACTTGGTTTATACTCAGAGCAAAGGAAACAGAAGTAAAACAAAATACTCTGCTTCTGTGTGTGTGTGTGTGTGTGTGTGTGTGTGTGTGTGTGTGTGTGTGTGTGTTACCATCACTCGCAACAACCATGATAGGAACTCAGTGGAGGAATGGATAAGAAAGTAAGGTAAATATATACAATACAACACAAGTAAGTTAACTACACTCACAAAAACATAGGCAGTAGATAATCCCACTTTACCAAAAGTCAAAAAAGGGGGGTGGATACACACACAATACCATTACAAACAACAAATCCAAAACAAACAAGAATCAACAATTGATGATCAATAATATCCCTTAGTATCAGTGGTCTTAACTTACCTATAAAAACACACAGGCTAACAGAATGCACACAAAGATAGAATCAATCCTTCTGTTGCATACAAGAAACACACCTCAACTTCAAAGTCAGATGTTATCTTAGAGTAAAGAGTTGGGAAAAGATTTTCCAACCAAATGGACCCAAGAAACAAGCTGGTATAGCAATCCTAATATCTAATGAATTAGACTTCAAACTAAAATTAATCAAAAGAGATGAAGAAGTACATTTCATATTTATCTCAGGAAAAATCCATCAAGATGAAGTCTCAATTCTGAACATCTATGCCCAAAATACAGAGGCACCCACATTTTTAAAAGAAACATTACTAAAACTCAAATCACACATAAATCCCCACATAATTAATAGTGCGAGACTTCAATACCCCACTCTTATCACTGGACAGGACTATCAGGCAGAAACTTAACAAAGAAATAAAGGAAGTAACAGAAGTGATGACCCAATTGGGTTTACAAACATCTATAGAACATTACATCTAAACACAAAAGAATATACCTTCTTCTCAGCAATATTCTCTAGACTAATAAACTGGAATTCTGTTCATTACAATACAGAAGACAGTCACAGGCAAATAAGTGAAAAAAACTGAACAAAGGCAAATGTCTCATGAACTTAATGATGCATGATGTAACAAGTTTACATCATATACTTTTGAGTTACAATGACTATTAATAATTTGCGATGTAGTTAGTCAAAGGATACAAAATTAATAAATTAATTTTAGAGATATATTATACAATGAGAGAAGAAAGTTGCAAACCTTAGTATTCCTGAAAATTGCTAAGAAAGATTTAAAGTATAAGTCTACAAAAATCATATCATGTAAGACTATGTATGCTAACTTACTTAGGCATTCTACAATATATGCAAATTTCATTGGAACATATTGTTCATTACAAATATATCAAAATATGTTACCTGATAAAAATTGAAATGGATACAAAAGGAAAGATGAGAGAGGGCTCTGCTTTAGGAGACAAGGGTGGTGGGTAGTCATGTAAAGGAGATGAGGACACTGTTCTTAAATATGATGGTTCCATGCAGGAACCAACAATCAATGCAATCTGGGCTACATGAAAAAAAGAAAGTAAACTTGGCACCAGCTTCTGTCTACCTGCCTCCTGACTATGGAGTCCTACCTCTGATGCCTCAATCTAGAAACTTAGAAACTTTCACACATACAGAGAAGTTTGCTTCCCTGTGATTCTAAAGTTCATTATGCTGAAAATCATAATTCGGCATTGTGACTAGCAAATTATTATAGCAGTGTTGCAAAATATAAAGTTTACAAACAAGTAAATTAACTTCATATATACAATCCATTAACAAGTAAAACATAAAAATAAAATATTAAAATAAAAACAAATCACATGTGTTTAAAAACAAGGAAAGGTTTAGCTTAAAATTTTTAATGCATTTATCTAAGTAAAACTACAAAAGTCTGATGCAAAAGAGCAATAAGAAACAAGTAAGTGGAGAGGGATTCTACATTTATGGAAAGGAAGATTCAATAATGTTGACATATCAGCTGTTTCTACCTTGATTTATAGGCTCCAAACCAATTACAATAAAAAGTAATAATTTCATTTTGGAGATACTAACAACCTGACACAAACTGTATATGAGGAAACAAAAGTTTCAAAAGTAGTTCGAACACTACACACCAATAGCTTAGTGTGGCTCTCCACCCTCATCTAAGAAGTTTTTCCACAGCAAAAGAGGTTTGTTACAGAGAATCACCACTTGTCAAGTACAGAAAATAAATTACTGTGGAATGCCCCAGCTCAAACAGACCATCAGTAACATAGCCCCTCCACTCAACTCTCAGCTCTCAGGGAACAGCATAGAAGATGAGGAGGACAGACTGTATGTGCCATTGGACCTGCAGAAGTGCTGTAAAAAAACTCTTTAGGAGCCCATCCCACATGGAAGGATACTCCCTGAGCATAGACACAAGGGGGTTGGCCTAGGCCCTATCCCAAAGAATATGACAGATTTTAAAGACCCCCCAATGGAAGGCCTCACCCCTCCCTGGGGAGCAGAAAGGGTGTGGGATGGGTAGGGTGTTAGTTTGGGGGGGGCAAGGGAGGAGGGGAGGGTGCTGTACAAAGAAAAGACATGGAAGAAACTTAAATAAAAGTCACTAAGGAAAATAATGAAACCTGAAGGGGCCCTACTGGATACAATACTCTGGAGAAGGCAAAACTATAGGAGCATTATAAAGATCAGTTTTCATGCAAGGTCAAGAAGAAAGGGGTGAAAAGCAGACAGACAGGCCTTGCAAGTCAGTGAAAATTGTCTGCGTTGATTAAAAAAATTAAAAGCTGCACTTAAATGTAGTTATGTGACTTTCTGTGATTTATGCAAATTTATTCTATTAGACTGTCTCCAAACTAGTTGTAAATAATTATTTAACTTTAGCATACTGGATCAGAAAATAAGCAAGATCCAGGATAGGTCACTCTCTAATGTCCTTATTATTGATGATTAACAAAATTCTCCTGCCCATCCCAGATCCGATCTCCTCCTAACACACTTATTTATGCTATTTAAGTCCTTCCATACATTCAGCCCTTCCTAGACAATTTCATTCATTGAATAACTGGCATCTTCCTTACTTGGACTGCTTGGCTCCCATATATATATATATATATATATATATATATATATATATATATTTCATAGATAACCTGACAATAGTTCATAAAACGCATATCAAGGGAGGTTCTACAGCACTCCTACCAGCAGGTCCCAGGAGGACCATACTGCAAAGCTACTTTGCTATGCTTACATCCATAAAGTTATTTCCAGTGGCAACTACTCGGCTTGGTTGCTATTTCTCCTTTGCCTTGGACACAACCTTCCCTGATAATACACATTCCTTGCTATTATTTAGATAGGGGAAGGAAAAGGGACAGTAACTTACAAAATCACAAAAGTAAACAGACACCATATTTTTTCTCTTTAGGCTCAGTTTTTTTTAATGGATTTTATAAAATGTGTTGGAAAAATCAGTGTGAAGAGATTATTTTTAAAATCCCCATAATACCTCATCAAATATCATCCTATTAATATTTCATTTTTTAAATTCTGTCATCAAATATCTCCCCAGTTTATGTTGAACTTGGAGACACAGAAGTCTAGAAAGCTGAGGAAAAGTGTGTATAAAGATGGAACATTCAAGGTAAACTTATAATTTTAAATCCCTAAGTAAAAGCAGTCATTCCCCATGCATTTCAAACAAACTCATAAAATCACACAAATAAAACCATGTAAATAAACTCAAGTGTCACTAATAAAACTCCATAGCATGAAGTTTTCATACATGATACTAGGAAACAGAGACATGAAAGCATGGCAGAAGGAAGGCTAGAACTTATTAATCTATGTCAAATAACTATATAAAAGCTGAAAATTACTTCCCCAAAAGGAAAGATACTATAATAAAAAGATATTGAGAATTTGTTTTTCAGAAAACGGTTTAGGTTGTGTTTCAAAAATACATTTAAAATGATATCAAGGCATGTAAAGATTAAATGAAAAAGGTGAATTATATAATTTAATAAAAACATTCATCTACTGTAATTTTCAATTAATACTTCTACTGAAAATAATTTTCAATTGCTACCTAGCAATGTGTTACTTTATTATACTGATGCTATCAGTGATCACAGTATTTTATATAGAGGAGAAATGGTCTTTCCCAAGTTCCATCTCATTTTTACTGATTTATTTATATCACAGTTTAAATAAATAGTATCATTAATATTCTTATTTCTAATATGCCATGGAGTGTTTAAATTGCAACCTTAGTCATCCCTTGGTAATCCTGTACTTGTCAAACACATAAGATTACATTGTTTGTCTAATGCTTAGATTTTCAGAAACATTGTTAAAAGCTGTCACTAGGGGGAAGTCTCTTTATCTAGAGGCTAAATATAAATTACCGCAAACCTCAAAACTACACATATCTCTACACTAAAATGCATCAAGGATACAGCATAAAAACAAGACAAATATTTCTCCTTCTAAATAAGTTCCTGAAACAGAATCAGTCAGTATGTTTTATTTTAAACATAAATAGATTACACATGACATACCACCTCAAATTAGACTTCAAACACAAAAACATTTAGGCATATGAATATTTTTTCTTCAAAGATAAATGTGGATCCCCTCAATTCCCTACCAAGTTCTTCTTGTACACATACAGCCAATAGCTTTCCCCATGAAATCTGTGAATATCTTTCCATTTTCTCACCTTCAAACACTCAATAGTTTTTTGAGAGTTCTCACAGAAATACTCATAGATATCAGCAAAAGAGTAATATTCATGTAGTTCCTTAATACAATTGCGCATTTATTCAACATCATGGGAGTGGGGGAGGGTGACTTTGAAAACTCTGTGTGGGTGATTTCTGCCCCAGGGAACTTGCCTAGATTTGCCTCTGATAATAAGATATAAACAGATAAACTAAAATATGCAAATGCCTACTTGGAAGCTTGTTTTCTTACTTTTGCAATTGCTAGTATTTCAAAACCAAATTAAACTAAAAAGCTCTGCAGACAACCAATTAACCAATTTAGGCAGCAACTTAATGCAAGTCAATGTCCCTTACATTGGTGATTCAGATGTCAGTGTCTAAGAACTTCATAGCAAGTGACTACTCAAAGCGACTCAAGAGATACACAAGCAATCTATGGGACACACATGTTAACATGCTTATGTTATATTTTAAATCCATATCCATCATGTAGTGTATTTCAAATGGTTTAATTCTTCCAATACCATAATAACATAAATTTTAAAAATGTCTACATATAGAACACAGAACTAAGAATCATAAGAATGAATTTCTAGCCTCAAGAAATATTTGGTCCAGGCTTGTTACATATCAGAATGCACATACACACACACACACACACACACACACACACAGAGAGAGAGAGAGAGAGAGAGAGAGAGAGAGAGAGAGAGAGAGAGATTATGATACAAATTCAATAATATCTTCATCTTGAAACCAAGCTAACAAATGTACAGAGTTTTGCCTTGTTTTGTTCTATTTCACAGATTTTTAGTTCTTACTAACAGCAATCCTTGAACTCTCTGGAAAGAAAATGGGCCACACCTCATCGAGTCCCCTGGATCCAACTTGCTTCATTTCAACTTACACTCCGGCCAGAACTTTGGATGCTGACTCCAATCAACACAAGACCTTAAGGACTTCAACCTAGACCTTCAATCACGCATATCCCATCAAACATGGACTGGATATAATGTGATTAAGACTGTCACTACTCTAACATTTTCTTCCCACAGGACCCCAGGAGGCTATCGTCATCCCATTTCAGCAGGAAGTAACTTGGAGAATACTATGCCCCTTTCCCCACTGTTGACAGTAAGGATATGGTACACCTGGTTAGGGCTAGTTTAAGTTTGGGTTTGGAAGGAGGTGTTCAAGCTTGGACATCTCTTTCAGATAACTTTAAGGTTTAGTTGGAATAGACATAGTTAAGATGTGATATTAGTAGATTATTATAACTTCTTGTAATTCATCTTTATGACTGTTAATTATAGATAATTTACACTGTTAAGTTTGAATCCTCTTTAGACTAAAAGGGGGAAATGTTGACCACACCTGCTTGGGGCTGGCACAGGTGTCACTGGACGTGGTCAGAGTGATGTAGCAAGGTTTTAAATATCAGAGAGACATGTACGAAGCCCTCTTTTTCTCTCTCCCTCCTGGCCTATAGCAGGCAGACAAGCAGGCATCCGGTGTAAACCTAGTCACTGGCTCTGTTGCGTTAGTACTTTCTTAATAAACTATCTGTTATCAATGTAGTTCTGACTCCACATTGTGCTCAGCTTTACATGTTAGAAAAAAATAAAAGACTATTGTGAAAAATGGAGATAAAATTAACTATACAACAGTTAAAAAGAGCGAAGTTCAAAATGAGAAGTTCAAAAATATCACAAGACAATGTGCCAAATTTCACATTACCACAGCACAGAAAAGATAATAAAACAAATATGTAGAATGTTTTAGGGTAGTTTTTCCTTCATCCCAAAAAAAGACAAGAAGAAAGAGGGGAAGGGACAAGAATAGCATTCCTGAACTGTGAATTGCTTGGGAAACAGATTTTGTTATTCATATTTATTATTTCAGCAGTTTAGTATGGGCCTACCACACATTAAGTCTTCAAATGATGTCTACAGAATGACTTAATGTTTGATTTATATTGGAAATTCACAAAATATATGATTTCTCCATACTCTAAACCAGTTTATATCATTAATTAGAAACACTCTTTTCATAAAGAAAATTATCTCTTTTGTTCCTAATCTTTGTAAATATAAGACCTGTTCCTCAACTACATTATATTTATTTAGAGCCAGATATTTTATTATAATTTAATCCTTCAGCATCCAATAGTCTCTGCTGCATTTACCATATGACACACTATCAGTATTACCCACACTGTTTTCCACAAGAGTTAATAGTCTTTCACTTTAATTTAGTGTAAAGAAATGTTTCTTTTATCACCAGTCATCTCTTCCTTAGTGGCTTGTTCTCGTGCTTTTTATCTTGAAATTTTTTTCCTTTCCAAATATTTAAAAGTCTTTAATCAAATATGTTTTTGATAATTTAATACATACATACTGAATACACTTTCCCCAAAACTGTCTCTTATCCCACTTCCATCCTTAGGAACCCTCACTCCTCCCTGCCAATTTCTTTCTCAGATGGATGACTTAGATTTTTTGTTTTGTAACTCATTGAGTTTAACCAGGGTCATCTATGTACTTATTGGATAATAAGTTTTGGGGTCATCAGCAGGCATATAACTGATCTCTGTGCCCTCACTCCATCCTTCAGTATCTCAATACTGAATACTGAATACTGAAAGGTCCATTCTTGTGCAGGCCTAGGGAAGATATCCATAACTGATAGGAGTAAGTAATTGCCAATTTTGGGTTTTTTTTTCTTACTTAGTAGTAGCTTGACTTATTTTTTATATGTAATATAGTTCATTATCAAATTTATTTTATATTGTGTTATTAGGTAAGAATAATTTTTTTCACAATCTATGAAACTTGCGAACACTATTTATGAAATAGTAGTTGTCTCCTTAAAAATCTGAGTTGTCTCCTTTATAATGTATTCTTTGGGGGGGGTCGAGACAGGGTTTCTCTGTGTAGCTTCGGAGACTATACTGGCACTCACTCTGGAGACCAGGCTGGCCTCAAACTCACAGAGATCTGCCTGCCTCTGCCTCCTGAGTGCTGGGATTAAAGGCGTATGCAACCAAAGCCTGGCTTTTATAATGTATTTTTTTTACAAAGACAAGTCTCATTCCTAGGTTGATGTTTATAACAGATTGAGAATGACAATGAAGTAAACAAGCCTGTGTCAATGGTCAGGGCTGCTGACTCCTTAATAAATAATCCCTATTCATAATATTCTCTACTGTTTCACCTAATTTGATATCTACCACTGGAAAGCACATGCAGTCCCATCCCACCCCCACATCCCCATCCTCACCCTCCCGCCCATAGTGCCTGGAGAGCAAGGGAACCAGGCTGACTTAGTTTCACATACTAGATGCTAAGCCTAGTGCCTAGCACTAACGCAAACATGATGATCTTGAACACCCAATGAGAAGAAAGATGGTTTCAACCAAGAGCCCTGCTGAGCAATGAAAGATGTGCCAGCAGCAGAACTTTGTAAGAAATGCAACACTACAAAAGCACAGATGTTATCTATCTCCTGCCCACACCAATTACCACGTAAAATAGTACTAGCTTTCAAGTAGATCTTTTTAGAGTTAGGTGAGGTGGATTTAAAACTTAAATGAGTTCAAAAACTCTCTGGAAAAAGGCATTCTAATTCTCATTCCTTGCCCTTACAAACTAATTCTTCAGATAGTCTTACTCCTTGTAAGACTGAAAATGTGACTGGTAAGTTGAAACTTGTGACTGCAAGGCTCAATCTTTGAAACCTCATAACTACATTCAGTGATTCTACATGAATCTTAAGTTTATTAATTAAAATTTGTGGGTCAATAGCCTACAGAAAATTTCACAAAAAAGTTACATTCATTTAGACATTATTTACAGATTATGCAACTGGCATGAAATTGTGTTGTAGAAACATGAGATGCTGTTTCACATTTGCCTCAAAATACAAATATATTAAGAAAACTATCTCTGCTTTAAATAATATCTAATTAGTAAAAATGGGCTTATTTGATCTTTTCTAGTCCTAGTTCTCTTCATCTGATGCTGGAAAATGAATAAATAAAGGCATTGTCAGTTTATATGATTCTGATCAGTTAATATAATCTCAGCTATGCATATAATGTATATCACTCTAAATACACTAGGTATATAACTTGTAATGTAAGGTCAGGACCCAGGTCTTCCAACATTGAAAGCAAATGCCATTGATACAGAAAATGAAGAGACTTACAGGAAGGAAATCAATAGGTCTTAATACCCCAAATATAAAACCAGAAAAATGTGACTCTCTCCAGTCTTGACTTAGTTAGGAAAGCAGCCCTGTGACCTACAATGTTGACTTGTCAGCATATGTTGGTGCAGTAGTGGCACAAATATTGTGGAAGTAACCAACCACTCTTTGATTTGATTTAAGGCCCACTCCATGAGATGGAATCCATGTCTGACACTACTTGGGCGGCCTATTATATGAGACTAGATAGACAATGCCCCTATGGGAAAACCAAATACTATTGTTCTACTAAATAAACATAGCAATAAAATGAATCCTAACATTCTAATATATCTATAGATCAGTACCTTTCTCAGCCATCATCAGAGAAGTTTCCTCCTGTAGTACATGGGAACAAACACAGAGAAGTTTGTAGAACTAGAAAAGTTATACAGAGTGAGAGACTTTGAGGCTCTCAATCCTAAATGGAATGTCTTCATAAAACCCCTCTCCGCATGTTCAGGGAACTATGTAGAAGAGGAAGCAGAAAGATTAGAAGAGCAGGTAGGTGTGGAAGACACTGAGGAAGCAGTGCCTTATAGACACAAGAAGACTAGCACACAGGTGGCCTCACAGACAATTTGGCAACATGCATAGGGTCTGTGCAAGTCCAAGCTAGATATTGTCTCAAGCTCTGAGAAAGGGAAGCGACACAGACCAATACCCCTAAGCATGAAGCTATCTGCAATTAGTAACTGCTTGTAAAAGAAAAATTAGTTTTCTTTAGTGAAGTCTCAATGGATATTTTAACCACAGTTCTGAATAGGCTACATATCAAACACAAAATAAATCCAATGCTACTTTTGGGAACTTTTTGTCTACTATTTCTGTGTTTGGGTATTTTCATCCTATTGGTCTTTTGTTTTTCTTTTTGGTGGGGGTAATTTTTGTGTGTGTTTCTTGGTTTATGTTTTGTTTGGTTTTCATTCCCGTTTGTTTATTTAAATCAAGAGAAAGAAAGGTTAGGTGGGTGAGGAGATGGAGATCTGGGACAAGCTGAGGAAGGAGGAAAGTGTGATCAGAATATACTGTATGAGAAAGATTTTTCAATTAAAAAAAAAGAGGCTTTCAAAACTAAACAACAATTCTCAACCATAAGACACAGGAGGTAAAAATTACAAGACATAATGGCGTATGTATCAAGGTCCCATATCCACATATGGTTCTCTTATAATAAAATGTGAAAATGCTACATATTGTCATAAATAACAATATAGACCCTATAAGGTTGATGGTAGACTGTCTTTAGGAGAGAGGTGATCCAAGAGTTTTAAGGGAGAGAATATATTTATATATTGAAATGAAAGAGAAAAAACTGTAAAGCCTTAACATTATGTTACCAAAAATCCATTTTAGAAATATAACCAACAAGTAACTACTATGCTATATGTAAGTCACAACACTGGTAGAGTCCATACAGATAGAAACACTGGTGGAGGCAACCCGGGAACTTATTATGGAAACAGATGCTGATTCTTTCATTCACCGCCTTTCTGTACAAGGAAGAGTACACAAACAAAACAATGACTAAGGATGTAAATAAATAGTCACTGATTTATTTATAATGACCCAAATAAGAAACAACCAAAATATACAATAAAATGTTAGTGTTGCAACAAATTACAGATGCCACCAGAGACACCACACATCATATTCTTCATTTCAGATGCCTCTAGAGACAAAGGATTATAAAAGAAAGACAGTTACAACAGAGGCAAAGGAGGGGTCCTCACCAACACCATGCAGAGCATGATTCCATCTTTGTTAACAAGAAACAAAAGGAGGAAGGAAGGGGAGCAAAGGAAAAAGGTATAGATATAATGAAAGAAAAATTAGAGGATGTGTATAGGCACCAAAAAAATTCTTTTTCTGTGATAACTTTAGTACCTACCATTTACTATTATACCACAGGCATTGATATATAAGACTTTCCTTATTAAATATTTCCATAAAATACTACTTGTTATATATAATGCGAAATAGTTCGATTTATACTATTCTATTTCTTTTCATTTATAAAAACACTAGTGGTATTTCATTAACCTATTTCTGTTGGTCACCAATGAGTAACTTCTTGAACACTGAAATTTAATGATCTAAATAACACATGGAAAGATGTAGTATAAAGAAGTGTCATACACTTGAGTGTATATCAGCGTTGTCCTTTAATGATTTTGATGATGAATAAATGAAAACTATAAGTAGTTTTATGCACAAAATTTTTAAAAGGTACCACAAGTGGCTATTATAGTGACAACAGTTCATGTAAAAACTAGTAGACACGCTTAACAGACTTCAAATCCAAAATGAAATAAACTATGCTTGGTGCCAAAATCACTAATATATTCTTATATAGAATTAAAATGTGTGTGTGTGTGTGTGTGTGTGTGTGTGTGTGTGTGTGTGTGTGTTGTTTAAAGCAAGGCTGATGAGAATTGACTTAAGTGTTCTCATCACTTCAAGGTATCATGTCTCCAATGAAAAGCACCAAGAGGAGAAGCACACACATGTAGAAGTTACGTCATCTGTAAGAGATTCCAAGCCACAAAAGACCCTAAACCAGAGATCTCTTTTCAAATAACAGATGGCTTGTATGTACAAATGATTAGAGGGTAACAAGGCAATTCTTGCAGGTCATTAATAGGTCAAGCTGAACAACATGACCTCAAAAGCAGGATAATTACAACAGTATTTAATCAGTAACAGAATGCACCATGGCAAGTAGGAACCACAGGTCCTCTTTACACCAGCACTCCTAAGGGAACTTCACTCCTTATTTCTAAGAAAGAGTGATGGGGATGTCCTTCTGTATATGAGTTTCTCTTACTGATTGATAAATAAAACACTGTTTGGCCAATAGAGGCAGGAAGATAGGTGGGACTAGGATACAAGAAGAAATCTGGGAAAGGGAGGCAGATGGAGACTAGAAAGAGACGCCATGTAGAGGAGGAAGGATTAATAGGTCTGGATCCTTCTCTGGTAAGATAAGACCACATGGAAATACATAGATTAATAGAGACATAGCTAGCCAATAGGAAGGCCTAGCCATTGGCCAACAGTTGAATAATTAATATAGTGTCCATGTGTTTCTTTGGGGCTTAAAGGCTGTGGGACCATGCTGGAAAGGAAATTCCAGCAACAAAAGAGTTTGTGTACTATACACCTCCATACCAGGGGCAGTCAGGTTCTTTCCCAGAGACAGTTCCTTGGGATTTACTTACTGTAGCTAAATGAACAGATTCACGGAACTAATTAAGTCATTATGAGTGTGAAGGTCATGTAGGACATCCAAATAGCAAGAATACTGTGGAAGGGAACTGCTGCCCCAGAAATGGCACAAGCTAGATGATACACTTTTTCTCAAATAAATACTCTATGACCTGTCTTAAAAACAAAGAAATACCTCCTTTACTACAACAAAAAATACATTATTACCTAAATTAAAAACAGGATTTAAAATAGAATTCCCAATTATTATTTCTAATTCTGACATATTTTATGTGTAGAGGACCTATTTGGTATATTGTTTCATTACTTATTATATATGTTAACATGTTGTTATACTGTTTGTTTTTTTCATGTACTAAATCTTAACATTACATTTTACTATGTAAATAATTTTATTATCATCTTATACAGTATTTTAGTGTATGGAAATATCATTGCTGATTTCACCATTCAGGAACTGATGGTTATGTAGACTCTGTTTAGCCTTTGCAAATGCAAAGTAATCCTATAAATATGTCATATCTTGTGTACGACAATCTGTGTGATAGGCAAGCTGTCCTAAAGGGTATATAAGTTTTTTCATAAAGTTATAACAGGTTTATAAGGAATTGGTGTTTTACTATCATTAGCAATAGATGACTCCTTGAAGTCCTTCAACTTCAACCAAATTCCAACATTTTAATGTGAAAATCCATGTGTCTACCTACAGATAAAAAGAAAAACTGAGAATGTGTAGAATGCATGAAATCCAAGCTCCCTTGATTTAACTTCTGAAAGCCAAGTTCTCTTAAGACCAACAATGGAAGGCAAAGGTTCCCATGTGGAGAGAGTTATGTGGGCATTAAACACAACCTCTACTTCCTAAGAATCAGGTTTTCCTTTGGAAGTCTACTAAATAGGGCTTATATACCATGCTGTTAGGTCACAGCAGGCACACCCAGAATAACAGGAATGGAGGCTACCTCCTTTCTTGATGTTTTCCTTAACTGCCACATAGAACAAATCAGATAAACTATTAAACAGCATGCTACAAATTGAATGTCTGTGGTAACTATCGGTGGTCACCTAAAACCCATTTTCATTTGTTTCATAGTAGCAGTTTTACTATATAGGTAGTCCTCTTAATTTAAAGAAACTGAATTTCCCAGTGTTCTTTACAACCATTATTGTCATATGAGGAGATTATAACCAATAGAATATACACATTTTGATCATTTGTTTTAAATGAAATTACTTGTCTTTACCTATGCTCTTTTTTCCTTTTTTCAAATTCTAACACAAGTAAAGGAGTGACCTGAATTTGGCCTTGTACAGAGCATTAAGAACTTGAGACTCTAGACTGTACAGCACTAGAATATGAGATTGGTAACTCTCTGTGAAGCTAATTTCTTGGGCATGCTGGACTATGACACACTGTAGAGGAAGAAGAAAGGAGCTCTCATCTTACTTAAATCAAAGTGTATGTCAAATATCTGGACTATATACAGTCACTCTTCTGTCTGTAAACACACACACACACACACACACACTGAACTATATAGCTACACGTACACATAAAGAATATAAAATGAGCATAAAAAGGTAACACTTGAAATGAGAGTATGTGTACATTTAAGCATTGGGCATAAATAAGGCTGAAAGAAAGAAAAGTAAGCCTAAGCTAATAGAGAGCATTCATTTAACACTGCAAAAATGGAAGTAAACATCACTGATGATAAGACACTTTCCTTTATTCAGAATTCAATTCAGAATTCCTTTATTCATTATTCAAAAGAGAACAGCATAACAATTCAAATAGATAAACATTCAGTGAGTTACATCACAAATTATGGGCATTGGTCGGTAGGAAAGTGCTTGCCTAGTTCGTGCACAAGGCTCTAGTTTTAATTCTTGATATGGCAAAATTTTATTCATCTTAATTGCTGTTTGAAGCTTTCAAATTATCAGAAGACTACTCCACCAATTTTATGTGAAAGAGAAGTACCTTCTTCAAGTTATCGTGAATTACTTTACTAAAAGACACTTTCCCCATCTTCTCCAAAGAATTCCTATGTGCAGAAATTATTAACATATAAAAAACAGAGATCTGGGATGTAGTTCAGTAGTAAAATGCTTCTCTTGGAGGTAAAAGTGTTTTATCCCTGCTGCAGAGAATGGGAGGGGGTGTTTGGGAAAGGTAGGGTAGGTTACAGAAGAAAATAAACTACAGTGAAACTGAACAACTAAAGAATGCAATAATGAACTGTAAATCAATCATGTCTGAGATTAATTCATAGATAATTTTTGAACTGTAAATATTTTACTTTTTAAACGAAAATACCAAAAACAAACTGATAAATATAGGTTGGAATAAGATTTTAATAATGTTAGAAAAATAGTCTCCCATGAATCATTTGTTCTTAATTTAGCTTCTGTGTACAGTATCATGTACATGACATGAGAGGACAATGTGTTCTCTCCTTTAACAAGAGTTCCAGGATAAGGCGCAGGCTATCAGGTGAGGCACGGGTCGTTATCTACAGGACCATGACATTAGTTCTTCTTAAAGAAAATGTATCATGTGTATAAATCTACAACTTGTTAAAAGAACTTAATCTTGTCCAAACTGAAGGCTTTACATCCTAGGAAGCTGTAAACAATGAACAATGCGAGCAAATATATCATCTCAAAACAAACATGAGATGGTTCCTGGAATGTATTGGGTTCTTTTTATAGGTACATCATCCAAGTTGTATGTAGTAGCCTCACAGAAGGATATGGCCCAGTTTCCTCAACCTACTGCCTTTCTTCCATCCCAATTTAATAGCTATTTCTTTTTTTAGACTATTTTTACTAACATGTGCGAATGTTGTGCCTGTGTGTATATATCTGTGCACTGTGCAAATGCAATGGCCACAGAGGGCAGAAGATGTTGTCAGATTCCCAGAACTGTAGTTGCAAAGGTCGTGACCACCATGTGGGTGCTAAGAACTGAGCCCAGATAACTTAACCACTGATCCATTTCTCTAGCCCCTTAATAGCTATTCCATGTAAAAGAACTCCCAGTCTTTCCATTAAGTGGGATTGTAAATGACTTTGTCATGTAGATGGCACTTGTCATTATTCTTTCATTCTTCTCCCTCACCATTCCAATACTGGTACTGTTTCCAGAAGGCAAGGCTTTCTGCACTGAAAGTCAAAAGCACACTGAGGAGAAAAAGCAAGCTAGACATAGTCCTGTTGCTCTTTTCTATAGGGCCATGTGCTGAGATGCAGATTCTGCCTACCCCATTCCTCTGGTCTAGCCAAGAGACTGACATTTTCTCATATCTCCACACAAAAGTTTACTTCGTGTAGCATTCTTCCAAACATGGTGACTTACTGCATGTAAGTATTACAGTCTAAGCAGCCTAACTACTGTTCCTTTGAAATTCTGCACGTTCCTATGGTTAAAGCTGAGAGATGCTATCAGCTCACAACTATCTTATAGCCACATTGCACAGCATCAACAATAACACGGATGGTTATTGCTTTTCCACTTGATGAACTCAAGTGTATTAGCACCTCTGTTTTATAATCAATCAATTTAAAAACAAACAAACAAATTTGTATGATTCATTTCCATCCTAAATCTACAATATGAATTAAATTACCTTTGCTAGCTTCATTGTATGCCAGCATTTATTCCTAAGGGTCCTCTCTCCTTTCCCCATTTCCATTCAAGACTGCTGAGAGCAATTATCCCTAACTCAGGATGCATATACTCTGACACTATTCTGCTAACAGAATAAATTCTCTAAATTGTTTATTCACAATTTTACATCCAGGTCTACTGCAATACCTATGATACAACAAAAACCTCTGCATTGATTTAACACCTTAAGAAAGCTTTTCAAAGGACTTCCATATTTTTGTTCCTCTTTCCTTAGATCTTTTTTCTATTTCTTAAATGTTTTGTAAGTGACTATCCATTTAATCAACTTAGAACAGGGAAGAAAATGTTTCTTCTGATCTGAGTATGTTTGCTATGAATTCAAAAAAAAAAATTAAGTTAGAATTCTGACTTGATTACCTATTGGAAGATGGCAGCTGCATCATCTTGCTCAAGTTCATGTTGAGCCCTAAAAGATTTTTCAACAACCAAGAACAAAAGCTCTTATAACACTAAAGAATGATATTTGAGAAACAATTAGGAACATATGCAAAATTTTTCTATATTTCTTACGCATTCTTTATAAAACAATGGCATTAAATGTCCATGCAATAAAAACTGCAAATATTGTTGCACTGAAAAACCTTTAAAAACAGGTTTTACATGAAAAAATATTAAGTCAGTATAACCATAAGAACACAAAAATACATTATTCCCACCACAAATTATTCTTTTAATGAGATGACAGGTATTTATGCATTATTATGACCTTACGTACTCAAGAAAGAATTTTCTCACCTACACACAGGCCTGTAAACAAATACAGGGTGGCTTGAGGTAGGGATTGGATAGTACTATTGTCTTCCAAGTTATTTAGGGTGGATAAAAGAACTATCATATAAATATTAAAATGCTATTCTAAAAACACATCAATAAGTATATACTTTAATAAATAAACACACATTTATCTTCTGAGAAATCATTTAAAAACTTCAGTGAGATTTTTTCATATATATATTTAAATAAACTACATCGGAGTAAAATTAAAAAGAATTGTGAGGGAAGAAATACTCCCCAAAATACATAGTTTGATTAGTTATTGAATCCAGCTCAAAGTAGTAACATTTTACCACTACAAATAAAAACTTCTGAAGCTATGAGGAAATCCACACATCTGACAAGCATGCTAAAGGCCTTTCTGTTTTCTCTCCATATTAAGTGTACAGTGGCACTAATACTTTTCTACAAAGTGTAATTCTATTGAAAAGAATTATTAAAGTCAGATAAGACTTGCCACACAATAAGATGCTTACAATATAATATGGAGAAACTGCTGTAATCTTGAGAGCAAAAATAAGTAAATTAATCCTAAAACCAATAGTAAATTCATAAATCCTTGCTAGTAATGGATTGAAACACTAGTTTTGCATATAACCATGATAAAAAAGTGTTATACTAGAAAAGAAAAACATGCAGAGTGAATAAGCACTTCTTTGTTCCACACTTTGTAGTTAAATTTTTGCAAAGATTGTCACAAGTGTATCTAAGGCTCTCAGGATGAAGAAGGGCCTCCTGATGAGGTTTATGGTAACTTGAAAGGAGCCATATCCTCTTTGTCTATGTAGATCTGTAACACACCTATTCTAAGAAAGCTCAAGCTGCTATAATGGTAAATAGAACAAGATTTTCAGAGTAGAAACAATACAATGGAAAAAAGAAAGTGTCTTCAACAAATGGTGCTGGCATAACTGAATTCTGACATGTAGAAGATTACAGATAGATCCATATCTACAGGCATGCACAAAACTTAAGTGCAAATGGATCAAAGAGCTCAACATAAATCCAGCCACACTGAATTTTCTAGAAGAGAAGGTGGGAGATAACCTTGAACGAATTGGCACAGGAGACCACTTCCTAAACATAGCACCAGTAACCCAGGCACTGAGATCAATAATTAATAAATGGGACCTCTTAAAACTGAGAAGGCAAAGGAAACAGTCACCAAAAGAAAATCAATGACAGGTTATGCTAAGAGGACTTGGAGAAAGGGAATACTCCTCGACTCCTGATGGGAGTGCAAACTTGTACAGCTACTTTGGAAATAAGTATGGCAGTTCCTCAGGAAAAATGGGAATCGGTCTACCACAAGATCCAGCAATTCCGCTTTTATGCACATCCCAAAGGATGCACATTCATGTAGCAAGGACATCTGTTCTACTATGTTAATAGCAGCATTATTTTTAATAACCAGAACCTGGAAGTAACATAGATGCCCCTCAACTAAAGAATGGATTAAGAAATGTGGTAGAGGGCAGAGGGAAGCTGCTTTGGGCCCTGCCTTAGGCCCAATTTCTGCCTTCCCACTCTGGGAACTCCTGTCCTAGGATCTGTAGGCAGATCAACTTGGCCCCTGAGCAACCCAGGGGCCAGAGTCTGCTGACATCTGTGCTAGTCCAACTCCCACCCACCTGGAGAGCAAGTGCCTCAGACCAGCCTGCAACCACCTTGAGATCCATCAGAGTATCAGAGCCGCTTGCACTCACAAGAGAAACTTGGACCCATACTCACCAGGAAAGGAAGAGACACGACCTGCACCCACTGGAAGAAGAGATGGGAAGACAATATAAGAACACATCCAACAACAGGTAAACCACTATTACACCACCCTAGAGTCTAGGGACTCTACACCAGCAAGACCTGAACATCCCACCACAGATGAAGCTGAAGAGAGGAACCATAAAACAACTTCATTCAGATGATAGAGACCCTAATAGAGGAAATGAGAAAATCCTTCCGAGAAATGGAAGAAAAGAAAAGTGAAAAGATCCAAGAAATCAAGAAAAGCCAAGGAAATACAATTAAACAACCTAAGGAAACAGTTCAAGAACTGAAAATTGAAATATAGACAATAAAGAAAACACAAACCAAGGGAATGCTGGAAGTGGAAAATCTGAGTAAAAAATCAGGAACCACAGATGCAAGCATAAACAACATATTACAATAAATGGAAGACAGAATCTCAGACACTGAAGATAAACTAGAGGAATTAAATTCATAAAGCAAAGAAATCATAAGTCCAACAAACCCTTAACACAAAATATCCAGGAAATATGGGATACCATGAAAAGACCAAACCTAAGGATAATAGGTATATAAGAAGGTGAAGAAACACAACTCAAAGGTGCAGGAAACATATTCAACAAAATCATAAAAGAAAACTTTCCCAACCTAAAGAAAGTCATGCCAATGAAAGTACAAGAAGCCTACAGAACACCAAATAGAGTGGACCACAAAAGAAAGTCCCCTCATCACATAACAATTAACACACCAAATCTACAGACTAATGAAAGAATATTAGGAGCAGCAAAGGAAAAAGGCCAAGTAACATATAAAGGCAAAGCTATCAGATTTACACCGGATATCTCCATGGAAACTCTGAAAGCCAGGAGGACCTGGATAGATATTCTACCAACTATAAGAGAACATGGATGCCAGCCCAGACTACTATACCCAGCAAAGCTTGCAATCACTATAAATGGAGAAAACAAGATATTCCATGACAAAGCCAGATTTAAACAATATGGAACCACTAATCCAGCACTACAGAAAATACTAGAAGGAAATCGACCACCCAAGGAAATTAACTACACTTAATAAACCATAGGCAATAGATAAACCCACTTTACCAAATCCCAAAAGAAAAAGCAAGGTAAATCCACATACTATACCACTACCAACAACAAATCAAAACCAAACAAGAATAAGCACTCAATGATCCTTAATTTTTCTCAATATTAATCGTCTTAACTTGCCTAATAAAAGACACAGGCTAACAGAGTGGATACAAAGACAGAATCCATCCTTCTGCTGCATACAAGAAACACACCTCCATTTCAAAGACAGACATTACCTCAGAGTACAGGAATGGGATAAGATATTTCAACTAAATGGACCCAAGAAACAAGCTGTGGTAGCTATCCTAAAATCTAACAAATTAGACTTCAAACTAAAATCACTCAAAAGAGATGAAGATGGTCATTTCATATTCCTCACAGGAAAAATACATCAGGAAGAGGTTTCAATTCTAAGCATCTATGCCCCAAATACAAAGGCACCAATGTTTGTAAAAGAAACATTATTAAAACTCAAATCACAAATAAGTCCTCACACAGTTATAGTGGGAGACCTCAACACCCCACTCTAAACACTGGACAGGACTACCACACAGAAACTTAACAAAAAGACAAAGGAACTAAGAGAAGTTATAACCCAATTGAGATTAACAGACATCTATAGAACATTCCATCCAAACACAAAAGAATATAACTTCTTTTCAGCATCACATGGAACCTTCTCTAAAATTGACCACATACTCAGCAACATAGGAAACCTCAACAGATACAAAATAATGGAATAACACCCTGTGTCTTATCAGACCACCATGCTTTAAAGTTAGAATTCAAAAACAACATGAATTGCATGGAAACTCATGGGAATTTAGTAATGCTCAATTGCACAATTCCTGGGTCAAGGAAGAAATAAAAAAGAAATTAAAGATTTCCTAGAATTCAATGAGAATTTGAACACAATATACCCAAGCTTATGGGATACTTTGAAAGCAGTACTGAGAGGAAAGTTCATAGCTCTAAGTGCTCTTATGAAGAAACTAGAAAACAGTCACACAAGAGAGTTGACATCACTGCTGAAAGGTCTAGAACAAATGGATGCAAATTCACCCAGGAGGATTATTATTTCCAGACTCTAGGAAATAATCAAACTGAGAGCAAAAATCAATAAAGTTGAAACAAAGAAAACAATTCAAAGAATCAATGTAACAAAAGAGATGGTTCTTTCAGAAAATCAACAAGACAGACAAACCTTTATCTAAACTAACCAAAAGGAAGAGATAGAACATGCAAATTAACAAAATCAGAAATGAAAAGGGGGATATAACAACAGACACTTAGGAAATACAGAGAATCTCCAGATCATACATTGAAAACCTGTACTCCACAAAATTGGAAAATTTAAATGAAATGGACAATTTTCTGGACAGATATCACTTACCAAAATTGAATCAAGAACAGATAAGCAACTTAAACAGACCTATTAACCCTGAGGAAATAGAAGCAGTCATCAAAAGTCTCCCAAGCAAAAAAAGCCCAGGAGCTAGATGGCTTCAGTACAGAATCCTACCAGAAACTCAAAGAAGAGCTAATACCAATACTCCTCAAATTGCTCCCCGAAATAGAAGCAGAAGGTTCATTGCCAAACTCTTTTTATAAGGTTACAATTATATTGGTACCCAAGCCACACAAAGACACACTAAGAAAGAGAATTACAGACCAATATCCCTCATTAACACCAATGCAAAAATATTCAACAAAACACTGGCTAACGGAATCCAAGAACATATCAGAAACATCATCTACCATGATAAAGTAGGCTTTATCCCTGGGATGCAGGGTTGGTTCAACATTCAAAAATCTGTCAATGTAATCCACCATATAAACCAACTGAAGTAGAAAAACCACATGATCATCTCATTAGATGCTGAAAAACCTTTGAAAAAATCCAATACCCCTTCATGATAAAGGTCCTGGAGAGATCAGGGATAACTGGAACATATGTGAACATAATAAAAACAATATACAGCAAGCCAACATCAAATTAAATGGAAAGAAACTCAATGCAATTCCTCTAAAATCAGGGACAAGACAAGGCTGTCCACTCTCTCCATACCTCTTCAATATTGTCCTTGAAGTTCTAGCTAGAGAAGTAAGACAACAAAAGGAGATCAATGGAATACAAATCAGAGAGGAAGAAGTCAAACTCTCACTATTTGCAGATGATATGATAGTCTACATAAGTGACTCGAAACACACTAGCAGGGAACTCCTACAGCTGATAAACACATTTAGGAAAGTGGCAGGAAACAAGATTAATTCAAAAAGATCAGTAGCCCTATATATGGATGATAAAGGTGCTGAGAAAAAAAAAAAAAAACAGAGAAACATCACCCTTTAAAATTGCTACAAACAACATAAAATACCTTGGGATAACACTAACCAAAAAAGCAAAAGACCTGTATCATAAGAATTTTGAGTCTTTAAAGAAAGAAATTAAAGAAGATAACAGAAAATGGAAGGATCTCCCATGTTCTTGGATAGGTAGGATCAACATAGTAAAAATGACAATCTTGCCCAAAGCAATCTACAGATTCAATGCAATACCCATCAAAATCCCAGCACAATTCTCCACAGACCTTGAAAGAACAATACTCAACTTTATATGGAAAAGCAAAAGACCTAGGATGGCCAAAACAACCCTGTACAATAAAAGAATTTCTGGAGGCATCACCTGATTTCAAGCTCTATTTTAGAGCTATAGTCCTGAAAGCAGCTTGGTATTGGCACAAAAATAGACAGATAAACCAATGGATTCCAGTTGAAAATCCTGATAGTAAGTCACACAACTACCAACACCTGATTTTTTGACAAAGAAGCTAAAGCTATACAATAGAATAAAGAAAGCATCTCCAACAACTGGTGCTGGCATAACTGGATGCTGGCATGGAGAGGACTGCAGATAGATCCAAGTCTACAGCCATGCCCAAACTTAAGTCCAAATGGATCAAAGACCTCAACAAAAAACCAGCCACACTGAACTTATTAGGAGAGAAAGTAGGAAACAGCCTGGAATGAATTGGTACAGGAGACTGCTTCCTGAACATTACACCAGTAGGACAGACACTGAGATCAACAATTAATAAATGGGACCTCCTGAAACAGAAAAGCTTCCATAAGGCAAAGGACACAGTCAACAAGACAAAACAACAGCCCACAGATTGGGAAAAGATATTCACCATCCCCACATATGACAGTGGGCTGATCTCCAAAATTTACAAAGAACTCAAGAAGCTAGCTTCTGAAACATCAAATAATCCAATTAAAAAGTGGGGTACAGAACTAAATAGACAATTCTCAATAGAAGAATCTAAAATAGCTCAAAGACACATAACAAAGTGTTCAACATCCTTAGCTATCAAGGGAATGCAAATCAAAACAACTCTAAGATACCATCTTACACTTGTCAGAATGGCTAAAATCAAAACCACCAATGACAGTTTATGCTGGAGAGGATACAGAGAAAGGGGAACACTCCTCCACTGCTGATGGCAGTGCTAACTTGTAAAGCCACTTTGGAAATCAGTATGGAGGTCCCTCAGGAAAATGGGAATCATTCTACCACAAGATCCAGTAATTCCACTCTTAGGTATATACCCAAAAGAGGCACATTCATACAAGAAGGACATCTGTTCAACGATATTCATAGCAGCATTGTTTGTAAAAGCCAGAACTTGGAAGCAACCTAGATGTTCATAAACTGAAGAATGAATAGAGAAACTGTGTCACATTTACACAATGGAGTACTACTCAGAGGGGGAACAACCAAACAAAACAAAACAATGGAATCTTGAAATTTGCAGGTAAATGAATGGAACTAGAAGAAACCATTCTGTGCAAGGTAACCCAGTCACAAAAAGACAAATATGGTATATACTTGCTCATATGTGGGTTTTAGACATAAAGTAAAGGATTACCAGCCTACAATTCACACTGCCAGAGAAGCAAGTAAACAAAGAGGACCCTAAGAGAGACATACATGGTCCTTTGGAGAAGGGGATTAGGACAAGATCTCCAAAGTTGGGAGCATAGGGGGAGGGGAGAGGGAGTTAGGAGAAAGAGAAGGGGTGAAGAGTAGGGGGGAGGAGGACATGAGGAAGCAACAAGATTGAATCAGAGGAAGAATAGAGAAGATGAAGAAAAGAGATACCATAACAGAGGGAGGTATTTTAAGTTTATAGTGAAATCTGGCACTGGGTAAATGTCCAGAGATCTACAAGGATGACCCAAACTAAGAATCTAAGCAACAGTGGAGAGGTTACCTTAAATGTCCTTCCCCTATAATGAGATTGGTAACTACCTTATATGCCATCCCACAGCCTTCATCCAGGGGCTGATGGAAGCAGAAGCAGACACCCACATATAAGCACTGAGCCAAACTCCTGGAATGCAGTTGTAGAGAGGGAGAAGTAATGTGCAAAGGAGTCTAGACCATGCCGGGCGAAACACACAGAAACAGCTGACTCAAACAAGAGGGAGCTCATGGCCCCCAGACTGATAGCTGGGAAACCAGCATAGGACTGACCCAGTTCCTCTGAATGGGGCTGTTAGGAGACCTGGGCAATGTATGGGGCCTCTGGTAGTGGATCAGTATTTATCACTAGTATACAAATGGACTTTGGGAGCCCATTCCACATAGAGGGATACTCTCTCAGCCCAGACACACAGGGGAGGGCCTAGGCCCTGCTCCAAATGATATGACAGACTTTGAAGATGCCCTATGGAAGGCCTCACTCTCCCTGGGAGCTGAAAAGGGGTGGGATGCAGGTTGGGTTGGTGGAGGGCAGAGGAGTAGAAGAGGGAGAGGGAACTGTGATTGAAATATAAAAAAAGCTTGTTTCTAATTTAAATTTAAAAAAAAGAGTTAAAAAATTAATAGTTTGCTCATGTTTTCCTCATTATTCTATTGGGTTATTCAGTCTTTATTTTTTTTACTAGTTAATAAAATTATTTGTAATCAAAAATTTTTAATGTTTAAGATATTACCCATGTACTATAGTTAAAATCATAACAATACAAATACTAATATAATTTTTAAAGTATAAGAAGAAAATAGAAAAAGATCAGAAGCTTAAAAACTGTTCAGAATGCATACAGTATCATTGGGTCATAAGCGGCAAGTGTGTTATTGGGTTGAAATGGCTCAGCATTTAAAAGCACCTATGGCTCTTGAAGAAAACCTGAGTTAGATTTCTAGCATCCAGATGGAGTAAGTGCCTCAAATTCCACTGTAAATACAGACCTTTCCTTGCTTCTATGGGTGTCCACACACATGTACATGCAATGCACACACACAAACACACACACAAACACACACACACGCACACACACACACACACACACACACATACACCTATAAATAATTAAAAATTTAAAATAGTTTATTTTGCTTTTTTCAATGTACTTACAGATTTTTTGAATATTCAACAAACTGCACTGTCTTAATATGAAAAAAGTTATAAGCATACAATGTTTTGTGTCCAAAGAAAATGTTCTCTGAAATCAATTTTAAATAAAACTTTTTAAACAGCTGTATTTTCTGTCAGAAAGATACCCAAACATATCTTAAATATGTTACATATAAATACACACACACATACACACACACACACACACACACACACACACACACACACACACACACACACATCACTTAGATTTTTCTATCAAAATATCTTTGAGTATCGATAAATGCTGAGTTACCTGTCTTCCCCACACTGTTGTAAATAAACAGTAGCACTAGCTTAAAATTGATATTGGTGTTGTTAGCTTTTGACCAGAGTGAATCAGCACATTTGGTAAAAAATGTCCAGTGCTAACTTATTTCTACAGTGTGCTTTTGTCTTCATGTGTGATTCATGATGCCATGAATCTTCTTTCTTGGAAGTTATTTATGAGTTTTAGTGGGAGAGATCAGACTGTTTTTACTTTCATTTGACGTGTGTGTGTGTGTGTGTGTGTGTGTGTGTGTGTGTGTGTGTTGCTAAAACAAGTTTATGCTTCTATAAAGTCAGAGAAACTATAAATCTGGTTTATTTTTAAAATTAATACTGTTGCCTATATCTTGTTAACATGTTACAATAATTTTTCAAAACCTTCAATATTTTTCCTATCACTTCATAATTACAGAGGTGCACATTACCACATGCGGGTGGTTTTAAACATGAGAGAATCAGCAAGACTGCTGTCATTGGAAGTTGTAGTTCCACTTTGTCGAGTTTCAATCCGATACTATTGCAAAGACTGCATCCAAATAAAGATGTTATCTTTGAAGTTTACAACAGTACCCTTCACTGAAGACCCGAAACCCGGCAGCATCCATATTTCTCATTTTTAAGGTGAAGTGCTCAGTGAAATCAGTAATCTATAAAACAATGGAATGAGGAGACTAGAAGGCAACTAGAATTTCTAATAAGCATTTCTTTAAATAAATTTCTTGCAAATAACTGTGGAAAGCAAAATAAAGTTCTTCGTTTTCAGTTTCCAACCTTTTAAGTCACTGGTCTCAGAGTATATCATCCTGGGTGATTGAGTGATTTTCCTCAAATCACCCGAAACTCTAGGACTAACCATTTTGTCTGTGTTCTCTCTCTCTCTCTCTCTCTCTCTCTCTCTCTCTCTCTCTCTCTCATGTCTGTGTCACTCTGTGTCTATCTGTGTCTCTCTCTATCTCTGTGTGTCTCCCTCTCCCTCTGTCTTGTACTGAAGATGCTAGGTGAGCATACTGAACATCACAGACCTATAAAGGTAAAAACAAACCAAGTTGAGATGGATGGGTGGGAGGGATGATCTTACTTAGCTTTTGTCAATAATATTAAAGAAAAAGATCAGCTACAATGACAGGATATGAAAGCTACAGCATAATCCAGGAAACTGCCTAAAGAACTTGGGAACCATTCCTCTGGACCTTGCCTTCCCACTAACCCATCTGGTCTCTAACTTGTCTACTCTCCCAGGCTTTCCTATCCTGAAAGACAGTGAGTGTGAAAGTTTGAATGAAATTGGCCTCCATAATTCCATAATCCCATAAGGAGTGGCACTATTAGGAAGTGTGGCCTTATTGGAGTGGGTGTGTCCTTGTTGGAGAAAGTGTGTAACTCTGGGGGTGAGCTTTGAGGTTTCATACACTCAGGATACTTCCCAGTGTGTCAGTTGACTTCCTTTTGTCTCAGAGTCAAGATGTAGGACACTCAGCTACTTCTCCAGTACTATGTCTGCCTGCATGCTGCCATTCTCCATGTCATGATGAAATGAACCTCTGAACTGCAAGCCACCAACATTAAGTGTTTTCTTTATAAGAGTTGCCTTGGTCGTGGTGTCTCTTCACATCAATAGTAACCCTAATGAAGACAGTGAGCTTTCTATATTGATCATCTTTTTGTCTCCAATAAAGAAAACAGAGGATTAAATATTAATTAATTTAAGAAACAATAATAAGCAGTTCACTAGCTCAATGATGTTAATGGGAAATGACAATAATAATAATATTTGTGCATTTTAATAAAAAAGGTCATTACTATGACAGGGATTTTTAAAAAGCATTTTTAATTTTTCCTTTGTTATCTATTCTTTGAGTATTTCATACAATCATACAAAGTATCTTGACCACAGCAATCCTCTGTTCCCACATTTCACTTCCCCCAGAGCCCTCCCCATGTAACCCTCCCAACTTCATATTCTGTTCTTTTCCTTTCCTTCCTAGGATTGAGTACAGTTAGAACAGCACATGCATGGGTGTAGGGCTATCCACTGGATAATTATATCTAACAGAGGCCACACCCCTCAACAAAATTACCTGGCCCTCCCTAGAGAGTCATCAACTGGTATTGGTTCTCAGCTAGGGCTGGGACCTTGTGAGTCCCTCTAATGGATGTATTTAGATAGCAGCTGTGAATGGACTCAAGACTTATCAATTCCTCACTTGTAAGCTTGTCAGCAATGAAAGCATAGACCTCACAGCCATTCTAAGCTACATTCAAGTAAAAGATACCTTCACTTTCTTTCTTTTTTTTTTTTTTGTGTGTGTGTCCCTCTTTAAGTACTAGATGAATAAACAGGCAAAGATTTAGCAGCACTATGTCCTATAGCAAATGAAACATGGGCTGGGGTTTGAGGAAAGGATATTATGAAAACTGTGCTAGTAAAAGGAACCCGACATACGAAAGATAAACCACAGCAGAGTAAAGTAGAGGGATTGTGACCATCACTTGAGGAAGAGGGTACTTAAAAAAGACAGAAATACATTTTAACTTGATATGTAGGCACCTATCATTTAAAGAGAGAAAGGCAAAGGAATTATATGTAAGGATGTAAAATCAAAACAATTTTATTTGGGGTTGGAATTGTGGCATTGAATCAATAATAAAATCTTGTTCCCTGTTTGTTTGCTAATGAGAGAGAAAAGGAAAAAAATTGGAGTTATGAGGAAGAGAGCACAGTGATAAGAATATATCATACGAAAAATCTATCTTTAAATAAATATTGAAATTATTTTTTAAGGTACAGTTAGCATTTTGGAAACAGATTGAGCAGAAGTCTAATGCAAGCCCTATTACAACCAGCCTCACAGGATCACTGGGTTGGTGACAAAATACGGATTTACTCATGAGGCAGTGAGCAGCCACCACAAATTATTAAACAGAAGTGTGACAGTATTCTATGGTTATGTATCACACAACATGTAAAGTCTCTCCACTCTTTCATCCACAATGAAATACCCTCACAAACTTGAACAAAGCCTTTATAATATTGTCTTACTCAATAGCTGACCTTCCAGAGGATTTGGAAAATAATAAAGAACAAAAACAAGTTTCACCCTAACCTCCATCTGATCTTCCCAAGTCCTTCTCCATGACAGTGGAGAATGAAGGAATGCTGAAAGGGACAGGCAAAGAAGAAAGATGTCTTAAGTTTTAGTGTTGACTGCTGTGCATACATTGAAATCAATTTTCACTCCAAAACAGCTCTGGAAGTTGGAGAAATAACTCTCATTGTCAAGACCAAAGTAAAGGTGAACCAAGGAAGGCACCAAGCAGCAGATCAAATATTGAAATGGAAAACTGGGATTTAAACCCATATCTGACTAACTCCACATATGTCAGAAAGTATAGTTTACAAATGCCATCTTAAATCGTACACTACTATTAATAATACTTAAAACAATGTGCTTTGACTAACACCAAGTTATAAAGTAATAATTTAAAATTCTAAATGGCAATCATAGACAGAATAGATTGACAAGGAAGTGATAAGGTGCAAAAGGCAGATGTCCAAGAAGATGCTCCAAATGTCCAATGGTCAGTAGGTATCCAACAGTCTGTCTGCCTTACGCCCCTGTTATCCTTAATACGACATTAATACACACTGTTGTAGGGTTTCTGTTGTCTTTGCTTATATATTAAGGTGAAGGATGAGCAATGAAGACAAGCTCTGGAGTTTGAAAATGTAGAAACCTGCTTTGAAAACTTACGTATGTGATACAAAAAGAAAGTTAGAGAGACAGAAAAATGTCAAAAAAGTATAATGGCAAGGCCATTTCTAATCAAACATTAATTTACACATTTGTAGCTCTTTTATTCCAAACACAGTGTGAGAGTGTGAGGGATTTTTGTCATGAAAATGCTTAGATGATTTCAAATGAGAAGCATGTAAAAATGTCTATATTATAATACAAACACATCAAGCTTCTATTATGTAGTTTTGTGATTGGTTTGAAATCGAATCCTTGATAATGATACAAGCACACACACACACACACACACACACACACACACACACACACACACACACAACATTGTATTTTTCATTGAAAAAAAATAAAAGAACAGCTGCTTTTTTTTACATGTATATACCAGTCAGTAATGAAGTCAAGGGTAACTTGTGAAGGGACCAGCTTCCCATTTCAGCAGTCATAACAGCCTAACACGTACTTGCCTGACTTTGCCTTGGTCACTAGGGGGCCTACCTCGTCGCAAGGAACCAATCAGAAGTTAGCTGGTGGTGCTATGCTTTACGGCTCTGGGTGTGCTTTACAGACAAGCGCACAGCAATGACATGCAGAGCATAGCAACTGCCCTGGAAGGGTCTATGGGCCATAATAACCAGTTAACCAATCAACACTGGTAAGCCATCCAAGCCTGGAGGCACACCAATCCTGAGCCTATGTGTACCCCTAGACACTCCCCTTACGCTGCCCTATAAGATCTCTATGCCGTGGCTTCTCGGTGTCTTTTCCACGCCATCCACCATGGTGGATGGATGAAAGGCCCGAGCTAACATGGGGTTAGCTCTTTAAACAACTGCAATATAAGTCTCATTGCTTTTGCATAGAAATGGGCCTCTTGGTGATTTGGGGATTCAGAATTTGGGCACAATACTTGCAAGAGAAGAATCAATAATGGTGAGTTACTTGAGCCTCTATAATGTGTTTGTGGGGGGGAAGGAAATATCATTAAACAATATCTCGAGGTCATATATATATATATATATATATATATATATATATATATAATTTTTGGAAACTTTAGCTGTGCTGTCAACTTTGGAAAAAAGTATCCTAGTTTACCTTGTTGAGTTGGCATTGTACAAAAATTAACAGCCATATTGGTCTAGAAATGTTGAATTTAATTTTTTTCCATTTGTACAGCGGTAACGCACTGTATTAAATATGTAAGGTCTTAAAACAAAAGAAGGAATTTTGAGAGCTGATCCCATGTGAAGCGATGCTCTCTTGGCCTCGACACATGGGGAAGGGCCTAGGCCTGGCCCAGGATGATGTGGTAGACTTTGGGGAGCCCCTTTTGAGGGCCTTACCCTGCCTAGGGAGTGAAGGGGGGATGGCTAGGGGCAGGTGGGATGTTGGGGGGGAGGGGAGGGAGAGGGAGAGGGATTGACATGTGAAGCAAGCTTGTTCCTAATTTGAACTAATAAAAGAAAAGAAAAGAAAAGAAAAGAACCATTTTGTAAAAAGAAAAAAAAATCTCAAGGTACAAACCTCCTGTTCCAGTAACCAGGAGATCCGATCTGCATTGAATTGCTGAATTGTGGATGCTGGCTGGTTTGCTATTGTATAGCATGGCCTCAGTGTAGAATGTCCCCTAGTTTGCATCTCTACAGAACCAAGCATTTGAATAGGCCTGCACCTGGGCAGAGGGCTAAGTGTGTTAGTAACAAGTGAGGACAGGAGTTAGTGAAAGACTTAAAAATTTGCAAAGAAATATACCCAGAAACTGACCAAGGCTACTACTATGACTTAGTGCCTGGAATTTACCAGCCACCAGCAGCCACCAGCAGCCACCAGCAATTACTCCCTTACAAGGCCATAAGATAACTGATCCCAGAGGAGCCCCCAAATGTAAGACACCCCCCCCCAAGCTCAGGCCTCCAGAATCTTTTCCTAGGACTGTGGCCACCCCAATCACCATGAGAAGGCAGAAACTTGATGCAAACAGCAAGAGGCTTTAATGAAAGGTGGACGTTTATACAAATGGGCTCTCTCAGCATGCAGGCTAGAGAGCAGACCCGTCCGCCAGGCACAGGCATTTTTAAAGGCAAAAACCATAAGCTTAGGGAGGGGCCTGGACTCTCTGTCCATTGAACCCATGAGTCATGGGTTCCTAGGAGGCCCTTGGTCTTGAGGGGAGGCCTGGGAATCAGATAGCCTCCTGACCCCACCAGTTGTAAAACCTGCAGACCTCAGGATGTACTAACTAATGGTAGCTTTCTTTGTTTCACAGGGACCCTTAATTGTTAATTATTGACACATTGGACAGTGGGGCAATCTGTTTCCTTCATGAGCCCCTCGTGGAGCGGGGAGGATGGCCATCTGGGAATTCTTCGTACCCAGTTATCTTATGGCCTTGTAAGGGATTAATTGCTGGTGGCTGGTAAATTCCAGGCACTAAGTCATAGTAGTAGCCTTGGTCAGTTTCTGGGCTATATTTCTTTGCTAATTTTTAAGTCTTTCATTAGGAGCTCTCTAACAGAGAGGAGTCAACTGAAGGAGACAGAAATGGCCTCACAGCTTTGGAAGCATGGTTAGAAAGAAAATACTCTAGTTTTGCAGCATGGAACTGAGAGCTCTCTAAAGATGAAAAGATGCCTGTGTTTGGTCTTTATCACCGTTGGGTTGCTAGGAGTTTCCATGTCCACGATCCCCAACTAAGGCAGAACCTTATGGCTACTTTGGCTTGTGGCTGAGACATGTTGTTCCATGACAATAATGTCATTGTCTTTGATTTGTTGTTGTTGTGTTTTTGATTTTTGTTGTTGTTGGTTTTTTGGGATTTTGGAGACAGGGTTTCTCTGTATTGTTTTAGAGGCTGTCCTGGAACTCGGACTATAGACTAGGTTGGCCTCAAACTCACAGAGATCTGCCTGCCTCTGCCTCCCAAGGGCTGGCATTAAAGGTGTGCACCACCAACACCTGGCTTGCAATAGATGGGAATCATCACAGAGACCCAAAGTGGACAATATACAGAGTGGGAGGTATTGGAGCACTTTGTCTGAAATGGGATGCCTTCATCAAGCTTTTCCCCTCAAAGTCAGGGATAAATCTCTGTGGAAAGGGGGAAGAAAGGTTTAAGAACCAGAGGAGCTGAATAACTCCAAGAGAGCAGGCTCTTCCAGACACAACAGGCCTGATGTCTGTATGAACCTACAGAGACTGTGCTAGCATACACAGAGCCTGCATAGGTTCCAACCAGACAGGATCCCAATACTGAGAGGGAAGAGGTAGACATGGTTGGATATCCTAACCAAATATAGAATTTTATTATCAATTTTTCAAAGATTCACAGCATATCTAAGATTTTTTAGACTAAAAATATAAAATGTAAGTCATCTACATTGTTATCAAATCATACCTTGTAATTAAAACCGAGAAAAAAATCCCACTATGATTAAAATTCAACTTTTTAAAAGTGATATAACATTTCTAAGCAAGTTGCTATGGGAAATCATGCTGAACTGAAAATAGTAGGCTTCTTTGCAAGATGAATCACCTTTCATATCTGCACTGCTCAGATCAAAATGTCAAAACAATTAAATTACAATTTTGTCTGACATCAGTAGCCCATGCAACAGTGGGAAACAGACACCCTGATTTCACGCATACTGTTTGCTTTTAACTAGCAGACAAATTGAGCAATGAAACAAGTTTTGCTCCAGAAAACATGGAGACAAGCTGCCAGAACACAGAGGTCAAGGAATTCATCAAGATTACTTCCCATACGAACTCAGAGGAGAACAATGATCTATTCCTCATACAAAGGCAGAAAAAAAGTCAAAGCAGGTATTTAATTAACTACAAATTGAATATAACTACAGAGTCTAATTAACCACAAATAAAGAATAAGTCACAGTGATAATATAGGAATATCAAGTGAATATTACTGTATACTCTTATATGTGTTTGTGCCCACAGCAGGGAAGTGGCTCTTCAGCTTTTTCTTAACAAACTTAATTCTCCCACATAGTTCTTGAATGTATTATGTAAACAACTACACAACTGTAACATTTTTTGAGATCTTTGAATCCCTGCATATTCTCTTCAGTTATCCCCCTGCTTTGCAGAAGACAAAAAGCAAAATCTAAAAATACCAGAGATTTTAGCTACCGTTATTCACTGTGCACAGGAATAAGATGCTACTCTGGTAGCGGTACCTTAGCTTTTAATCCTTTGCATTAGTTTTACCACATTCTTAGTAGATGGAATCCTGAAACCTGACCAACAATATCAGTAGAAATAATAACAACTCCCTTACAGTCTCATTTCCTATTTAATTACTTTATACAGATACAGCTTTCAAAACCCCTAGAGCTGCGCAGAAAAAGTGAAGCTGTGGTAGAATTTTCTATCAAAGCATACTTCCATTTAATTGACTGTCCACCTCTAATGCTCATCCAGGGTTAATCAGTATCTTAAATTCAGGGTAAACAACTTTATTCAATCACAAATACATGTGAATTACAGTCAGTTCTTTCTGACTAGTTTAAGTTCTCTTCATGATGTACATTTTCCTATGTGCACAATGATAACAATGAATTAAAATTGAGGGTGCAGACCTGAAAAAAAAAAAAAGACTACCTGGTTCCATTACTTCCTGTGAAATTTTGGGGAAGTTCTACCCTTTTTTGAAATTAAAACATAATTATAAGTTTTTTCACCTTCCCTTGCCTCCATCCAACCCTTCCCAAACATCCTTCCTTTCTCTCTCACTCTCCCTAATTAATGGTCTCTAAATTCTTTATTGTTAAATGCATACATATATATCATATACATGTATATAGCCTCCTACATATGTAATTCATACGTGTAATATATGTACTGGGGAGACGACTTCTATGCTCTTAGCATTACTTAGTTGTCTGTAGTTCTCTGTCTAGGGTTGAGGCCCTGTAAGATGTTCCCCTGAACTTTCTTAACTAACTTCATATCTTAATTTTTTCCATGTAAATACAGAAGAAATGATCTGATAATATTTTTGTGGAGAGTAAATAAATTATTGCATACAAATGGAAAGAAAAATGCTGGCTCTTAGTAAATACTCAAAAATTATTATAGATATTGTTAGCAATTTACAGTCAGCTAGTATACTGACTTTGAAGCTATCTGAGTAACATGCAAGCACAGATGAATATGGTTGAGCCCTGAGAAAGCTTCATTTAAAGAAACAAGTGGTAAGACAGATTTGGTCTAGGGGACACAGTTGCAGCCCCTTGATATAGAATGACCTCCATAGTAGCCAGGCAATCAAGGTTGATAGGAGAAGAGCAATGCTAGTAGATCAGCAGAGCCAGGGGAGCAGCAGCTCAAACTTCTACCCACATCTCTCTCTACAAGGAGAGAAGTTCTGCAGTAATTTCCTTACTGGTCTACCAATAAATGCAATCTCTTCCTGACCCTCCCCACAACACACATAGTATTCTGAAGGTTGATGAGGACTCTGGGGTCCCTGACACAAACTGATAATTTTCATGTTAATTTTTAAGAACTTCAATCTACTCAGTCTTGTCCTAAGGCATTTTTAATTACACTGGCATGCTTGCATATGTCTTTTTTTTCTACTAAGTAGAGTAATATGAAGGCAGAGATGTCATTTACATAATGGTTATTACATCCCTTGCCTAAGGCTTTATACCATATCCTTTTGATCTTAAGAACTCAACAAATAGTCCATATAAACAAAGAGGAATCATCTTAAACAGGTACTTTCTAACTTCACGCATTCTCTCAGTCTTGATCCTCTGTTTGTGAGGAAAGTTCTCAATGTTCTGTCTCTAGAGTCTATTCATGCTATCTAGCCAATTCTTCTTATGTTTAAATCCCAATTTGGAATTAAGCTCTGCTAACATATTTCCCCAAATTTAATGTCACCTGTCTACAATTAAATCTACTACCAGATTCTACAATTTTCTTCATTTCAGCAAACTTTGTACATAAAAAGCCAAGGGTATCTATTGGATTAAAGTCTCTTTATTCCAAGCACAGCCGGGTGAAACACAGGCCAGAGCTAGGTTAAGAACCCAGCCAGCGCAGCCAGAACAAAGAGAGAGCGCGGTCCCCACGTGCAGCCTTTTAAGAAGCCCCTCTTACATCATGCCGGCTTTCCTTCACCCCGCCCTTATGGGCGAGTCCCCAGGTCCACCTGGTACCTGCCCCAGGACTATTGGGCGGGGCTAGGGTTACTCCCTACAGGTATCCATCAGAGCTGGGTGTGAACTTAGTTAGGCAACAGAGCACATGCCTACCATGGACCAAGGCCCTAGATTTCTAATAACTCACTAAAATTGGGGTGGGGACTATGAAACTCACCAGAATTTTCATAAGAAGAAATATAATAATCAATAAACACTTTTAAAGATGTTCAACATTATTAGCCCTCAGAAAATCACAAATTAAAACTACTTTCCATCTGACTCCTATTAAAATAACTATTACCTGGGGCGGGGGGGGGGGCGCGGGGAGGGGGAGAACAAATGCTAGTGAGGATGTGGGGAAGGCAGCAACCTTATACAATGCTGGTGAGAAGGTAAACTTCTACGGCACTCTGGGAACCAATTTAAACGTCTCTCAAAAACCAGAATATAAACTACCATATCATCCAGCTATACAGCTCCTGGCCAATATGCCAGGACTCCATGTCCTCTTACAGATTAATATCCATGTTAAAAGATGGTCTAGTCACAGAAGCAAGGGGATGAAATCAATGTGGATGCCCATAATTAATAAATATTGAAAATGTGGTACCCTTAGATAATATAATGAATGAGTAACACAGATGAGAAAGACAGATATCATGGCCTCCCTCATGAATCTATCCTAGCTTTGAATTTTATATTTCTGTGTTTGACTGAGATATCTGCACAGATCAGCAAGCAAGAAAGGATTCATGAGACTGATGAGATCTTCATGAGGAGGGAGAAGATAGTCACATGTGACATGGACATCTGGCTAAGAGACAAAAACTAGAGATAAAAGGGTTTAAACAGAGATGGTGGAAGGCAGGTAGGAAGCTGGTGGTGAAGGAAAGATTAACCAAAACTAAGGATGCATGAGAAAGACACATAGGGGCCTACCCTTTATAAACTAAATAAAATATATAATTTTAAAGATAACTTTTAACACAAATACTCTGATCGTGGATAATACGGTGCCCACAGGTCATAGGATTTAAACAAAAAATTTTCTATGAGTTGTTGCCAAAGGGCTCCCCAGGAGCCCCCCAGATGAATACAGTTGCTACTACTCTTGGCTGCCTGCCAGAAGAGTAAGACCGGGTTGCTGAAGATACCACAGACTTTGGCTATCGGAAACAGAGAAATCAACTTGGAACTGAGCTTGAAGCATCCTTCCTACTAGCTAATGCTCATAGGGACAGTTTGGAAGATAACAAATCATGTTCTGGTTTGCTATTTTCTTTCACTGCAAGAAGGCAATGATACACACCTGGAAAACCCTAAATGGGAGGGCACTAAGCCCTCAGAGGTAATCTACTACTGTTGTTTATAAAGATAGTATAAAATTGCCTTCTAATATCTATGTTCTTATCCTCAGAAAAGTATATTGCCCACATTAGGCAGAGTGTTTGGTGGTGGTGGGTTTTTGTGTGTTTTGTTTTCTTCAGGGTGGGGGTGGTAGTTAACAAAGAGATTCCTAACTGGGCAAAATCCTGAGAAGTGACAGGATATCTACATCACACATTTCCAGGCCCAGGGAACACTAAGGAAGAGGAGGCAAAAACTTGTGAAAGCTGGATGATAGGAAAACATGTTATGGCATGTTGACTTTCAGATAGGACATGGCTGTTGCAGTCACAACACACATGTAAGACCAGCATATGACTGGTGGTTGGGCACTCTACCATGAGCTACCCATTCCTTCATGAGAGCTACTGGCTTTTGCTGGCTGACATAGCAAGGTGGTGTAGGTGTCATAGGAAGGTGGCCACTTTATTTTCTTCAGCAGTGTAGCCACTAGTAAGCTGTCCATGCTCCAGTAAAAATCTTCCTACCCATGTTCTTATCAGCAACCCCAATTAACCTCTCAGTGGGCTCAAAGGAAAGTAAGAAAGATCGCAACAGTAGTTAATATAAGATATAATCATAAGCATATGATTGTATATGTGATAGAATTATCAAAACTAAAAGGGAGAAAATTAAAAAAATAATACAAAGCACAAAAAAGACATTAGAATCTGTCTTTTTTTCCCCAAAGAAAAATGTGAAGTTCTTTCCTTCCAGTAATTCTCTGAATCTGAAAGTATTCTTTCAACAAATATTCTGAAAAATAGGAAAAAAAGTTATGAATTTTTCATGGATCACAACTCTTCTATACAGATGTCAAGAGAAGAAATTTAGGGATTCCATCAGGTTGCCCTACCTATCTCTGTGTCCACACGCTTTTATTACTGTAGACATACATTCCATGACCCTAGTAGAATAACTCTCCTGAGCTACAGAACATACACACTTTCTCTGCTTTACTGAAAAGCACTGTACTCCTCTCTACTACATAAACAGTGTTTCAATAGTTCACTCCTTCCTATCAGGATAACAATGTAGCAGTGTTTTTCCCATCTTTGAAATTCTGTGTCATATGAATTCCAACTAACTGCTGGCTTGACATAACAAGAGCATTCAAAGTACACTAATGTCCAAGCTCAGATTCTTAACCCAGTCAGCACACCAACCTCATGAACTTTCCCCAGCTCAGTGGAAGTCTTAGGAGTGAGTTAGCGTCCCTGTGTTAAATCCCCATTTTCTTTCACTCTGCCCCCAACACAGTAACCACAGTAATGCTTTTAAACATGTGTACTGGATCATTAATTTATTTATTTTGTCAAAATTCTCCAAAGGCCTTCCATATTGCTTTAAGAGCTATTATGACAGTTCAGTGTACCATTAGTGTACCATACTAGGCAGCCCCTTCAAAAAGAGTTAGAACCATATATACTACTCCCTCCTCAACTCCACTGTAGCCACACAAACTTCTTTCCTTATTATTGAACACAGCAACAGCCAAGGTCTCTGTGGACTTGCTATTCTGTGCCTACAAAGTTCGGGACCCAGACAGCCTATGTTTTGCTCCCTCAGCTGTTTAAGTGTGTTGAAATATGTTTCATTCTCTTGAAGACTTCTTGTTTAAGATAATTTTAAGTTGCTAAACACACAAACTTTATTCTTTATATGTTTCATATATGTATAATGGTACAACCTTATATTTTTCTTATTGCATATGCTTCCCACTAGAAAGTACCAAGAAACCAAATGTTTCTGCTTTATTCTAATGCCAAGAGCCCTGTTTGGTAGGTAGAAAGCGACCCGTATGTCTTAACTACGTGCATAAGCAAGAAGCAAGCTCTCCATGTGACCTAGTAATGGTTTATGTAATGATAAATTATATAATTCATTCTTGCTGGAATTCTAATAAAAACCTAGAATACTTTTTACGTGGTATCAGAATGCCTTAGATCACGAAGCAATTATATTTCTGAGAATTTCTGAGGTGAGAGATAATTGCTGATTGTAAAAGAGAAAATTCCCTTAAAATCCCCTTTGCATGAAGAATTCTGGGGGCTAAAAAGAAGTGAAGAAATATCTCTTCTTAACTACTGGCTTAAAACCCCACCTTTCCTTTAATCTCCTTCCCGCTACTACCACAGCACTTGGATCCTGGACAAAGAGCACCTGGAGGGCAGGGACTAACTTTTGCATCTTATGCCAGTCACTGGCTAGCTCAAAATGTCACTGGCGGCTGATTGAATGAGTAAACACTGCGAGTGCCTGGCTCCAGAAGCAATGCTCCCTAAGTTCCGTCCCAGTCCCGCGGACTAAAGTCTACCCAGTAACTTAGTTCAGAGCTGAGCGCTCCTTGAGTAAACCAAGACCAACTGCTTGAGACCCGACCATCACGGGGCGGGAGGGGAACGGGGAGCGGGGAGCGGGGAGCGGGGAGCAGGGACCGCCGCCCTCGGCTTCTGCAGAGGCGACCGCTGCAGGCGTCCCCGCGCGAGGGCGTCGTGGGCTCGGCTCACCCGCTGGGCGCCCGGGGCGACGGCCCAGCACCGCACCGCGCGTTTGCAGCGACGCCGGGGCTCGGGACCGCGGAGGCCGCCGACGAGCGGCGCGCGCCCGGCCTCGCCACGCACCCCAAGCGGGCTCCCGCGGAACGAGGACGGGGACTCGCATTACCTGAGCGGCGCCCCGGGTCTGCGGTACGGCGGCCGGCGGGGCCGGTTTTCGGCAGCCGTAAAGCGCGGGCGAGCCGGTCAGCGGGCGAGCGGCGACCCCCACCCCGTCTGGCGTCTCAGGCCGATCGTCGCCTCCCCTCGGTGCGGGCGTCACCAGGGCCAGAGCTGGGCCGGCGGCTGAGTCACGGGAGCCGCGCTGCCAAGGCGGACCGCGGGCCTTGGGAGGGTGAACGGCGAGCGGTCCCCACGCGGGAGGAGGGCTTTCAGGGACGCCGCGGAACTGGACACTTGGCCCCTTGGCGACCCCCCCTCCCCCCAGACATAGGCGCTTTCTGCATGATTTCATCCTCTGGTTATTGTTTGAGTCCCTTGAACCCTTCACAAGATTAAAATAGAGCATGATTTTCTAGACCAAATATGCAGGTTCAAATCTGTGCCTCGGTTTCTCAAATATTTCTGTATTGTCTAAATACACTAAGCGGAGCTGGAAAGTGGTAGGATGGCCTAGGCGAGAGTCGCGGGTTCAAGCCTGGCATGGCAGAAATTGGGCTGCCCCTCCTCCTTCAGCACTGGAGGGTCGGTAGAGGCAGAAGGTTCTGAGGTTCCAGGTCATCCACTGGTCACTTAGGGAAGTGAATTAAATTAGGGAGGGAGGAAAGAACTGACTAAGGAAAGGGAAGACTACCTGTGGGAGACAGAAAAGGTGCACAGCGTAGAGCAAAGCATTCACTTGCTATTTAGAAATTAATGACAAACCTCGACCACCGAGGGAGGTTATTTAAATATGCAAACAGATAAATAACTATCAGTAAACAAGCCCCATGTGAAGAAGCATCTTTGCTCTAATGAATGAGATCTGGCAGTTCTGCAAAATGAGGGTATCATCTTCCTTGTTCGGCATCTTGAGGGGTTGAGTCATCAACCACAGCTGAATTAGTGGGCTGGATTCCTGAAAGGCACGGCAGATGGAGCATTCCGGCCGGTTTTAATAACTGAACGGTGTGATGTTCCCCTCGGTGCTTCTGTCAATTTTAGAAGAAAGGACTCCGCATACAAATTGAAGAAGTGAACGTGGAAATCAAAACCAGGCTAGTTACTTAATAGCAGAGTGTCTGCCCACCATGAGCTAGCAGTAAACTTCCAAGACAAATGACCAGCCCCAGCTTTCTTTTTTTCCTGTTTCCGTTTTCACTTCTTTAGGTTTTATCTACTTTACTACTTTTTTTTTTTTTTTCGGTGGAACTGCTTAGGGGAAAGGTGGTTTTAATTAATATGAAGGAATGGAAGGAATTTTAGTTGGGCGTCTCTAAGCCTTTCTAAACGAAAGGATTTTTCTGAAGTTTTAATGAGAGTAAGGGTTTTGTTTTCAAACTAGGAACAATAAGACTGGACGGTGCAATGAAATAGGATAGAGTGGAAATCACCCTAATTGCTTGAAGAACAAAATGCCAGAAGTGTTTTCTATGAGATAGAAACAGCCCTCACACTGAATGAAGACAAAGACTGTCTAAATCTAAAGCGCCTGTTTCTCTCAGCGCTCTCCTGGAGGGTAAAAGGCATGGAGCTAGTTTCTGTTTAAGACTCCCATACTTTTATAGGTTTTACAAACCCTTCAAGCTTATTAAACTTTTATGCGTGTGAAAAGAGGAGATACAATCTTAAGAGTCGGAAGCTGTTCACACTTGCACACTTCCAGCGAGGAGTGGTCTCATCTGAAAATCAGTCAAGGAGATTTCCTGAAGAACTTTTGAACTGGCTATAGAGAATGTCATTTCCTTTCCCCAAAGAAGCAACACAAAAGTAAAGTCAAGGACAAAAAAAAAAAGTTTTATTAGAACAGACACAAAGTTTGCCTTGCTTGAAAAGCCTTGGTGAGAGAAGAAATTCCCACTCTTTTTAAGCAAAGAGAAATTAGCCACCTGATTTTGTAAACACATTAAACACCTGAGTCCCTTAGGCAATTTCTGGTTACACACTACTAGTCTGCCTACTGAAAATAGATTCACAGGTATGATAGCATATTAGGAGTTTACTGAAGAGAGAATTTTTACTGATAGTTGCTTGCTTTAAAGCTCTGAACCCCACTTAAAACCATGATTAAAGATGTAAAGTGGGGCCAGGTTTCAATGGGCAAAGCGCTGACTGCACAAGTGTGGGGACCTGAGTTGGGACTCCCAGATGCACATCAAATGGACACTATGACATGCATCCCTAATGGCAGTGCTGTCCAACTGAGATGAATGGGGACTTCCCAGAAGCTCACAGACCATGTAGCCTGAAATATGCAATTTAGACATGAATCCCTGTCTCAAACATTACCGAAGCCAAGGACCCTCACCTAAGGTTTCCTGTGGCATCAGCTCAAAAGCTGTCTCACAAGAGCATCCACCATCCACTCTCTCTGTCTCTGTCTCTGTCTCTGTCTCTGTCTCTCTCTCTCTCTCTCTCTCTCTCTCTCTCTCTCACACACACACACACACACACACAGCTAAAACAAGTAAACGAAGTGATCAAGTTTGATAGAGATGGATGTCTCTATCAAACTGGTTAAATGTGGTTTTATTTTATTTTTTATTTAAATTAGAATCAAGCTTTTTTTATATGTCAATCTCAGTTCCCTCTCCCTCCTCTCCTCCCTTACCCCCTCACTGCCCCCCGTCCCATGTGATTTTTAAAGTTTGCTATATAACTGAATTTAATCTTGTAAGGCTGTGAAGTCCTCTTTTCCTCACATCCTAGATTACAATAGAAGAAGTTAGTTCTTTGAACTCAAAGAACTTAGTTTTCTTTCTGAGATGAACGTTCAGTAAAGATTCCTTTCTCAGGGAAAACATTTGTTACAAAGTTCCCATTTGCTTAATGACTGCAGAAGCAATAACTAAACAGTGAAGCAGCCTCTGCAAATGCATGCCTTTGTAAAGCAATGTTGGTAAGATCTGCATCAACCTTCAAATGTGGTGGTCAAACCAAATGATGATCTAACTACTGGGAATGTTGCATTTGGAAGTTTCTGGCTTGGCAAGAGACAGCAGTCATTTTTCATGTTTATGTATGGGTGTTTTGCCTGCATATAACTCTGTGTATCATATGTGTGTATGGTGCCCAAGGGGATCAAAAAATGGCATCACATCCCCTAGAGCTGGCGTTACAGATGGCTGCCATCAAATCCCCTGGAGGGACATTACAGATGGCTGCTCTGTGAGTTCTGAGGATTGAACTTGGGTCCTCTGGGAGTACAACTAGTGCTCTTAACCACTGAACAATCTCTTCTGCCCTAAGAGTACAGTCTTGAAGATTCAAGTTGTTCTCTATCTCCACAACTTCATACATCATGAAACTGAAACTCCAAACCCTTCAACAATTCTCTTTCACTTTCCCAGCCCCAGGGATAATCAACATTCTGTCTTCTGTTTCTATCAATTTTAATTACTCTATCTAGTTCTCATGTTAGTTATCTTTTGCTAACAGTTTTATCATACTTAGTAAAATAAGCTGAAAGTCTATCCATATTATAACTTTGTTAGAATTCCTTTCATTTTAACATTGAATAACTTCCCATTGGAGGTATGTAATCACATTTGCCTATCTTTATCCTTTGATAGACACTTGTCTTGTGGATTTAAGCTTTTATGTACAATGTTGTTAATGCATGTCAGTATACAAATCTCCCCCCCCTCTGGTTTTTCAAGACAGGGTTTCTCTTTGCAGCTTTGTAGAGCATGCTGGCCTTGAACTCACAGAGATCTGCCTGCCTCTGCATTCCGAGTAACTGGGATTAAAGGTGTGCACTACCACCGTTTACAAATATCTCTTGAAGATCCTATAAGATCTTAAAATTGAATTGAACTAATGAAAAATAGCATGTTGTAATTCGTCAATTCATACTAGATTGTTTAGAGGTATGGGTCATCATGCCCTTTGAAGTCAGACGAAATCCCGTGGGATTGAGCCCTAAACCTTTGGGACTTGATATTTCTATAAACAGTTGCAGAAATAAGTTAATCTATGAGACGGGCTTCTGGTACTGCAAAATTGTTTGTTTGAAATTGAGACATTTATGAGTGGTATAGTTGGATCATACAGAAGGTCTGTTTTCAATTTTTGAGGAACAGCCATGCTGACTTCCACAGTGACTTTCCCATCAACAGTGAATAAAATTCCTCTTTGCCCACATGCTCACTGCTGTTTACTGTTGGCTTTCTTGATGATAGCAATTCTGACTGTGGTGATGTGGAATCGCAAAGCAATTTCCCTAGTTGCTAAAGATACTGATAGTTTCAGATCAGATATCCTGATGATGCCTTCAGAATTGTAGTTTCTGCTTAAAACTGATTTGATTAATGGGAGCCTTGTGCTTCCACATGGGGTTTATGATTTTTTTTCTAATTCTATGAAGAATGTCACTGGGACTGTGGTGGGAATTTCATTGACTGTGCATACCTTCCAGCAATACAGTCATTTTCACTATATCAGTTCTGCATATCTAAGCTCATAGGAGATCTTTCCATTTTCTAATGTCTTCTTTGATTTCTTCATTGGTTTGTTTGTTTTTTTTCCTAGACAGGGTTTCTCTGTGGCTTTAGAGCCTATCCTGGAATTAGCTCTGTAAACCAGGCTGGCCTGGAACTCACAGAGATCCGCCTGCCTCTGCTTCCCAAGTGCTGGGATCAAAGACATGCGCCACAAATGCCTGGTTGGATCCCCTCTTTATTTGGCTATATACTGTTATTTTAGTCTTAATTTCATTCTTTTTTAGCACATATATTATTTTATCGTCATCTGTTTTGTATTTGGCTTATTCAATTTTAGTTGTTTCTACAAACCTGACTTTTCTCATTATCTTATTTATGTGAGGTTTTTCTGTTATGTTTTATGTATGAACAATAGATATAAATGCTCCTCATAGTGGGGCGTTGGTGGCGCACTCCTTTAATCCCAGCACTCAGGAGGCAGAGACAGGCCGATTTCTCTGAGTTTGAGGCCAGCCTGGTCTCCAGAGCGAGTGCCAGGATAGGCTCCAAAGCTACACAGAGAAACCCTGTCTCAAAAGACCAAAAATAAATAAATAAATAAATAAATAAATAAATATTCCTCATAAAACTGACCTAACTCTATCTCAACATTTCTGGAAGAAGGATCTATTTATTTTTCTTTTGCTGTGATAAAATACCATTAACAAAAGCAACTTAAACATGGAAGAGCTTATTTTGTCTGATTGTTTCAGGGAGAGGGTCCATAATGGAAAGAGAGGAATAGCAGCAGGTGGCCATTAAAGGAAGCTGGCTGATCAGGTTCTCATCCACACACAGGAGGCAGAGAGAAATGAAAGTTGGAAGGGGCTATAGATCCTCAAAGTCTGCCCCCAGGGACACACCTCCTTTCTCAAAGCTATACTTTCTAAAGGTTCCATAAGCAACCTCAAACAGTGCCACCAACTGGGGAGCAAGTGTTCAATTAATGTGCTATAAGAGATTTTCTGATTTAGACCACCACAGTTGTAGTTTTATCTTTATTTGATTTGGGCAATTGTTAAATTTCCTATCTGATTTATTTATTGATTCATGGGTCATTCAAAAACATGTTTTAAAAATATTTGTAATGCTTCTATGGTTTTTCTTTTATTGTTTTCTAGTTTTAGTTCATGATGTTCTGGTAAGATATAAACAATTATTCTAATTATCTTGTGTTTGTTAATACTTGTGTTGTGGCATGGAATATAGTCTCTTTTAGGGAAGGTTCCATAGGCTGCCAAGAATAATGTATTCTCTGCCACTGGAGAGATGACTCAGTGGTTAAGAGCACTGTCTGTTCTCCCTTAGGCCTGGGCTCAATTTCCAGCATCCACACAGCAGCTCTGTAAATCAAGTTCTAGGGGATATGATGCCTTTTTTGGGCACCAAGAATATACTTGGCTCAGAAACATGCATACATACTCATAAAATAATGTTTAATGTGTATTCTTTCCTTTTTAGATGGCATATTCTTAGTTACATGCTAAGTTTGTTTCTGTTGTAGATTTTACTTTGGATGATATATCTAAAGTGAGAGCAGGAGAGTAAACACATCACTTTTATTGTAATGAAATTTTTGTCACTCCCTATTAGTGTTTGTTATTAGTGTTTATCAAATTGTGAGATCCAGAGTTTGGTGCAAGAATATTCAGCATTGTTGATTCTTGATGTATTGTTCTATTTATCATTGTATACTGGCCTTTTTTCATGCTTCTGACTAACCCTTGTTTTAAATACACTTCATCAGACATGAGAGTAGCATATCATATTGTTCAGGCTATTTACTTGATAAGTTGACTTTCATCCTTTTAATTTTTAATGTGTGGGCCTTTGCTAGTGAGATATATTTCTGGGACATAACAGACAGTTGGGTGTTGTTTTTTTCATCTGTCTACTTTGAAGCTTTTTAATGATGCCTTAAATCCAGTGACACTTCATTATTGATAGAGGTTATTATTAAGAGAGGATTCTATGTGGTTGGATTGTTGTTTGATACTGTGGTTAGTTTTAGTGAGTAGCTGATGTACTATGTTAGACATGATAAATTTAGAATGAATAAATTAGATGAATTTATTAAATGAATTAATTAAATTTAATTAATTAATTAATTAAATTATTAAATTTATTAAATGAATAAATTCATTCTAAATTTATCTTATAAAACTATTCCTCTCAAGAAATTTTATACTATGACCTTAATACTGAGACTTCTTTTCTCCTGTTCTCTCTGTTTTCTTCTCCCATCAATCTTGCCATTTTTTCTCCCAAGTGTTTGTTGATGTACTCAGGTATGTAAATCCTTCTTATTATTATACCTTGTATTTTTAGTATTAGATGATAATATGTACTGAAAATTTTATTTTAATTTATTACCTAAAGTCTGTTTGTATGATATTATAATCACCCATCTTTTTTTTCAGTTGTTGTAGAGTATCTTTTCTAACCTTTCATCCTCAATATGCAAAGATCCACTGCATGACAAAAATACACTTTGAAAATGTGTAGTTTCATGATGTTATATAAAAATTTATTCTTTGGAAACATTACAGTATAAACATCAATGGTTGATTTATATAAACAGAAATGGACTATACTATCATTTGGTAATATAATCCTAGGTGAGCACTATTGGACAAGGTATCTGTAATTTCACAAATTATCATGACAAATGGGTAATTATATTTGGGTTTCTGTATCTGAAATGAGCATTTATAGATTATGTATCACTTTATTTTTAACAATTCTAATATATGGGTGGACAGAGGTTTCTGTCCCACCCAGTCCTACAGCTGTTCAGTCCCAAACAAATACATAGAGGCTTCTATTAATTATAAATGATTTGGCCTTTTGCTCAGGCTTCTTATTGGCTACTACTCTTAAATGGAAATGCATTTCCTTTTTTTTTTTTTAGAAAAACAGGTTATTTTTATTTATTTTTTTAAAATTTGAAACAAGATTCTTTTACATATCAATCCCAGTTCCCTCTCACTCCCCTCCTCGCCTGTCCCCAACTGACCCCCCTTCCCATCCCCTTTCAGCTCTCCAGGGAGGGTGAGGCCTTCCATGAGGAATCTTCAAATCTGTCATCATTTGGAGCAGGGCCTAGACCATCTCCCATGTGTCTAGGCTGAAAGAGTATCCCTCTATGTGGCATGGGCTGCCAAAGTTCATTCCTTTTCTAGGGATAAATACTGATCTACTAACAGAGGCCCCATAGATTAACCAGACCTCCAAACTGACATCCTCCTTCAGAGGGCTGAAACATTCCAATGCTGGTTTCTCAGCTATCAGACTGGGGAGCAAGAGTTCCGGAATGTTCAGGTCAGCTGTTTCTGTGGGTTTCACCAGCCTGGTCTGGACCCTTGTACTCTTCACTCGTCCTTCTCTGCATCTGGGTTCCAGTTCACTTCAGTGATTAGTTGCGGGTGTCTGCTTCTACTTCCACCAGCTGCTGGATGAAGGCTATAGGATGGCATATAAGTCAGTCATCAATCTCATAATCAGGGGTGGGCATTTAAGGTAGCCTCTCCTCCGTTGCTTCCACTGAGTAGCATTCCATTGTGCAAATATACCTCATTTTCTCCATCCATTCTTCAGTTGAGGGTCATCTAGGTTGTTTCTAGGTTCTGGCTATTACAAATAATGCTGCTATGAACACAGTTGAGCAGATGTCCTGGTTGTATGAATGTACATCTTTTGCATATATGCCTAAGAGTGGAATTTCTGGATCTTCTGGTAGACTGATTCCCATTTTCCTGAGGAATTGCCATACTGATTTCCAAAGTGGCTGCAAGAGCTGGCATTCCCACCAGCAGTAGAGGAGTGTTCCCCTTTCTCCATATCCTCTCCAGCATAAACTATCATTGGTGTTTTTGATTTTAGCCATTCTAAGAGGAGTAAGATGGTATCTCGGAGTTATTTTGCTTTGCATTTCCCTGATGGCTAAGGATGGTAAACCCACTTCTATTAATCTGTGTATCTGCACTTAGTCTTGGATTACTGATGATGCCCGAATCTTTAGCTTCCTCAGCAGCTACACGGTATCTTGCTGGGACTCCATCTCTCTGCCATCCTCTTCTCAGAATTCTCCTAGTCTGGTTGCCCCACCTATACTTTCTGCCTGTCTACTGATCAATCAGTGTTTTTTTGGTTTGTTTTGTTGTTTTGTTTTGATTTTTGGTTTTTCAAGACAGGGTTTCTCTGTATAGCTTTGGAGCCTATCCTGGGGCACTCACTCTGGAGACCAGGCTGGCCTTGAACTCACAGAGATCTGCCTGCCTCTGCCTCCCGAGTGCTGGATTAAAGGTGTGCTCCACCAAAGCCTGGCCAGTCAGTTTTTAATTAAACCAATACGAGTGAAAATCTTTTCAGTGTACAAGAGCATTACCCCACATCATATATGTCTTTTTAAAACTATTTTTATGTTACAGGTTTGATGTTTTGCCTGCCTGTGTGTCTGTATACTTCTTGCATGGATTCAGATATGGGGAACTAGAGTACCTCAGAGTAGTAACTATTCTTCCAGGGGGTGGAGCTTGAGTCCCAGTACCCAGAGCTGCTGAGATACCTTTGTAACCTCATCCTGCTAATATATGCCTTTGGCCATGGAGTTTAACCCATTTACACTTAATTAATAATAAAGTAATTTGATATTTTGTTTCTCAATGAGCCATACATTTTGGTTTTGTTCTGATTTTTGCTTCCTACAATAATTATCTTCCTTTATATTTGTCTGGTTGTTTATATTGAAATAGTTAAATTATTTTCCACTTAGTTCTGTGTACACTTTAGAGTTATTTTCTTTGTAGTTATAATGGAAATTATGCTTAACATGGTATACATGTAACATTTTCATTTGAATTTATAACTGCATAAATTCAATAAACAAATCACTGTTCATTTACAGGTTTGGCCTTCTATTCATCATTATTCATGTTACAAAATTACATTTATATATTATATGTATGATACATAATATCATACCCACAATAAAAACAATAATTGAAGAGGGAAAAACAAGTCTCATTTTATCTTTCATACTAGCATGGAACTCATTATGCCATCCATGCTGGCCTCAGACTTAAGGTAGTCTCCTTGCCTCAGCCCACCACATGATGAGATTACAGGCATGATCCATCATACTTAGGGTAAAGTGCTTCCAAAACTGAATGATCTCCCATTACAGCTCCAGATGTCCACTGTTACAAAACTTGGTTTAGTAGTTAACAGAGTCTATCAATGTTTCTTCTTATAATAAAAATGCATACTATTAGAACCTAGCAGTCCAGGAATGGTCGAACACACCTTTAATCCCATCACTCAGGAGGCAGAAGCAAGCAGATCTGGTCTATAAACAGAGTTCCAGGACAGCAAAGGCTGTTAAACAGAGAAACCCTGTCCTGAAAACAAAACAAAACAAAACAAAACAAAAAAATAGCAGATGCAATTTTTATTTCCTTTCAGACATTGTAAAGTTTTAAAAAACAAACAAACAAACAGGGAAATATGTGCACATAGATTGTGTGATATATTTTTCCTGGGGAGAAGCAACATGCACACACATCTACTCACCCCAGAAAAAGAACCCACAACAGATCAAAGTATGACTGCAACAAAGGCAAGTTTGGTGAACCAATGAGTATTTTTATTGGGATTGCTGTCAAAATTATAGGGGAGCGGAGGACTCAAACAGCTACATCCCCAAATACTGGAGTGCTCTAAGCACCCTGCCCAAATATGTCTTTAGCTTTCTGTACTTTGGGCAGGGAGGGTCTCCACCCTGCAAATGATTTCCTTTGATACTGCTGGATAGAAGCTATCAAGACTTTTCAAGAGTTTCCTGGTATGGTAACCTTTTGCCGGCTTCCTGTTTACCATCTGAAGCTCCAGAAAAGCTCCTCATTCCCTTGCTGGGGCAAATGTTTCAATTTGATTTGAATGTTGCAATTCAAAGGAAAGTGTGATGTAACAACATATTGTAGTGTATATTATGATAATATACTGTCTAGAAAATCTGAAGTTTGCATTTTTCATGAAAACATAGTATAGTAGTTTTTATTTTAATTTCATAATACATAAGAGAAAATAATTTCCATATTCAATTAGCTTTCAACTACAGTTTATACTTAGTAGCTGTAAGAAATTCTTATAATTTCCAGTGATTTGTAGGAAAGGACCATGTTCAATGTGATGGATTCAACAGAATGAATAAATGAGTAGATTAGAATCCCAGTACTTGCACAGAATTTGGGGCTTTTGCAAAAATTTCTTGTATAAAGAAGTAACTTAGCTAGCACAGTTGTATCTAAGAGATGCTGACAACGTGTTTATGACTGGCTGAAAATTAAACCACATTGTAAAAGTTGTTAGTCTTGCTAATACATGGATATTTACAGTTACCTCAGTCCTATAACTAGCTTCTGACTAAGGACATGGGGACAAATATTTGTTGTCATATTTATAGATGAATGGAAAAATTTCCAAAAGTAGAATTTAGGTACCATCTCCATTTGTCTCTGATGATCAAATCAGGAAAAATAAATGCTGATTATCATTTACAGGAAGGAATTTGAATATCAGGTTGCTGAATATAGACATGTTTAGTCTGTAAAGCCAAAGATTACTTTAATAACTTGAAGAAAATTTCAGGAAATTACTACTATCCCTATAGCTGGGTATAGTAGAAAGCTTATTAGCTGCCCTCATGGCACCTTGCCTCCTGATAGTCACATTCTGTGTAGTACTCTCTTGTGGAGTATTGGCTGAACTTAATGACACTTCTAATGAATGAAACTGATATGACTTAATGAGATGTCAGTTTCAATAGCAGAAAAAGATAATGGCATCTGTCTCACAAGGTCCTTTCATTCTCTTTTGGCTTAATCACTCCAGGAAAGACCAATTAATATATCATAAAGCAATGTGGTGGAAGGAACCTGTAGCAAGGGACTAAAGTCTGCAAACAACCACTTCATAGAGCTTGGAAGCTGACTTCTCCATTCAAGCCTTCAGATGAGACCATAACTCCTGCCAACAGTTTCAATGCAACCTTGTAGTAAACATTGAGTGAAAAGCTCCCAGCTGAGTGGTGGCCACATTTCTGACCATCACAGAATAAAATAATCAGTATTCTCTTTAATGTTCAGAGTTTTAGGTAATTCATTTTTCAGCAATAATAGCAAATGCACTAGAAAACCTGAAGGGAAGAACTGGCACACTCAATCCTAGGAAGCCTGAGAATAGCCCCATGTGTCTTGATTAATCAGCTCTGTGAGAAAGGGCTTAATGTTATGGCCAATCACTCAAAAAAGTGAGGATGAATTTCCTCCAAATTGTAGGCAGGGTGAAGGGACTTATAACACTCCACATAAAAGAGGCATTTAACTTAAGTATACATTCTAGTCACATGGGGCCTTCTAGACAGAACAGACATAGCAAGTCCATCTAACTTTAGGACCTTAGGAGTAAGGATTGAGAATGCTTCCTTTTTACTGGATGTCAGATGTGTATTTTCTTTCTTATTTTAAATTCTTGTGTCATACAATATTATATCCCCACCACAGTTCCCCCTCCCTCCACCCTCCCAGTCACTTCCCTCTACCTTCCCTCTCTCCCATATCCACTCTTCTTCCATTTCCCTTCAGAAACGAGCAGGCTCCCCAGGACTATCAACCAAGCATGGCATAACAAGTTACAATAAGACTAGGCATATACTTCTTTTCAAGGTTGGATGAGGAAACCCAATAGTAGGAAAAGGGTCCCAAGACCAGGCAAAGAGACAGAGACAAACCCCACTCCCACTGTTACGAGTCTCACAAGAATACCAGGCTTGGTGTTCTCTATACAACCATAACATATATGCATAGGACCTAGTGCAAACTCTTGCAAGCTCCATGATTTTTGCTTCCATCTAAGATCCTATGAGCCCTGCTAAGTTGGTTCTTCAGACTGTGCTCACAACCCCTCTGGCTCCTATAATATTTTCCCCCTTCATTTGAGGAGTTCCTTGAGGTCCACTTACTGTTTGAATGTTTTGGTGTGGGTCTCTGCATCTGCTCCCATCAGCTGCTGGAGGAAGCCTCTCTGATGACAATTGGACTAGGAACCAGTCTATAAGTTAAATGTTTGGTTTTACTCCTACATCTCTGGGCTATTCAGTCTCTAGTTACTGGCCATCCAGGCAGTGTCAGGCATGGGTTCTCTTTCATGGCGTGGGTCTCAAGTTAGACCAGTCATTGGTTGACCACACCCACAGGCTCAGAGCCACCATTGACACAGCACCTCTTCCAAGCAGGACAGGCATGAATCCAAGTTTTTATGGCTGGGTTGATGTCTCAGTTCCACCATTGCAAGACTTGCCTGGTTATTAGAAGATGGCCAGTTCAGGCTCTATAACACCCCTTACTAGCAGTCCTCACTTGGGTCATTGTTGTAGATTCTAAGGAGTTTCCACTGTACTAGATTTCCACATCATCTCCCAAATGCCCCCAACTCCAGTTTCTCTCTGGAAAAACCAGGTAGCTGCTATATAGCAGCCACAGAGAGAATTTTATTTAGAGTCAAGTAAAGGCATTTCTCTCCATAATGTCTTCTTCTGCCCCACCCTACTGCCTGCCTGATCCCTCCCATTTTCATCCCCAACTCACCCCCAGCCCACTTGCAAAAATCAATTCTATTTCCCCTTTCCAGAGAGACGTATGTTTCCCCACCAGAGTCCTCCTTGTTACTTAGCTTCTCTGGGGCTGTGGATTGTAGCCTGGTTATCCTTTGATTTGCAGCTTATATCCACTTATAAGTGAGTCATACTATGATTGTCTTTCTGGGTTTGGATTACATCACTCAGGATGATTTTTTTCTAGTTCCATGAAGATCCAAAGCAGTAGGGGTTATGAAAATAAAACATCAGAAACCAAACATCAAGAAATGCAGTCAAACTGTCTGTCACAGAGTGTCTGTTTGTAACTCAGGAACTATAAGGAAAGAATAGGGATATGACCTCCTGCTGGGATGCACTGTTGGCTGCAGCTGGTACCAACCAGAGAGCAAACAAAACTAGTTCTAAGAGCAAGGAAATGAAAACCAGTCAATATCTTATCATGGCTATTTAAATCCTGCTGAGAAATTGCAGGAGTTCTCATTCAGTTCTGCCTTCTAAAGTGATACTGTTAACAAATATTGGAAGGTGTCTCAGAAATACACACCTATACTGTAGCTGTATGTCCAACTTGGGATGTTTTACAGAAACAAAAATTATTTTGAAAGATTGGATTCATATCAGTGTTAATGGTCAAATGGCACACTCCTTACTTGCCTTTGGGATTACAGGATCATGCACGTTCCTCTTTATGGTTAGGAACTATAGCAAAAAATCTCGTACTTCAGCATTTTCTCAAATAGGCATATCTTCATATAGTCAAAGGAAACATAGGAATGTCGACACAACTTTAGTAATCTGCTGGTCAGGTTAAGTTCCTATTTGCTCAGCTTTAGCTGAAATTATCTATAACTGAATAATGGTGTGAAAACCTTAACCACCACCACCAATCCTTGTTTAAATTATATAGAAATAATGTGGAAACCAATGTGTGCAAGGTTTTCTAGATTCATTATTTCTGAAGGCACTCAAAAAAAAAAAAACCCTATTTACAACTTGTCTCATTATTCATTGATTTTCCTTTGACCTCAGCCAGTGTCACACTTATCAACCTTGTAGAAACTCTTAAACATTTACTCTGGAAAATCAATGATTCATTCATTCTGTTGGTATTGGACTTTCATAGCATGTACATGCTAAAGGGTAATTCAGAGACTTCACATGACTCTAAATAAAATTCTCTCTGTGGTTGCTATGTAGCAGCTACCTGGTTTCTCCATGATGATCAAGATTAGTCTCTAATCAAAACATTATTTTCTGTAATAGTTATATCATGAAAAAATGAAAAGCTCACCATGACCACAAGCCTGTTTCATTTGAGGTTCAAAAGTTTTGACCCTAGTGGATATATTCCTTTTAGTTTTTTTTTTTTTTTGAAATAAGATAACAAAATAAAATAAAAAGTTTCAACCATGGGAAGCAAGGGTTTTTAATGGAAAAGGAAATGTGGTAGTAAGATGAGTCACATTGTACATCTGCCTCTCATTTCACTGAACCATGAATTCTGGCTCTGAAAGATATAGCATTTTAAATGTAAACATTTCTAATGATAGAATACCACAGTCAAAGACAGCTAGAAAGATGAATAAATGCCAATTTCTCACAACATTTTACTATAAAAAATGTTTAGTGGGACTTCAAATGAAGAAGTCTGGCTCTATAAAACTATGGGGACTGAGCAGAGCAAAACACCATGAGCAAATCTCTGTCTAGAATAAACATTCATTCCTGAGGTCAAGCCTCAATTTCCTGGGTGCATGAAGAGACATATGAGAGCCACTGCATGTAGAATGTCTACTTTGGCATTCTTGGGAGTGAAACAAACACTGATTGCATCATACCATTGGAATTTTGGGGTTTATGTAGAACAATTTTAAGTAGGAAATTTTGTTCATCATTCAAAAATTGTAATGGCCTGTGAGAGAATTTGATTTAAAGGATCTATTATAGGGCTGGAGTCATGGCTCAGTTAGCCTGGCATTACAGTGCCCTAGGTTACATCCTTACTGTCACATAAACTAGGCATAATGATATATGTATCTCTACCTGGCTCCGTATTGGTAATTTCCTACCTTATCTGGTGTCAGGAGCGGGATCTTGCACACATTTGGGACAGCCTGCTGGTCCCACCAGGACTTCAGGCCTAGGCCGGGAAAGTGCCCTCTCTCCACAGGTGCTCCTAGCTCCCAGACGACCTGCTGCAACACACTAGTGCAACCGACCGGCTGCTGCTGAGTTGCTCAGAACCAACCGCCCAGCTGGGAGATTTCCACAGACCTCCCCACAGTTACTGTCACAGTTTCTAGCTGCAGGCACCAGACCAGCTCAGACTGCGGCCTACACGAGTCCAGAAGCCTCCTGCCCTAAGCCAAGAGGCCTCATAAGTAGGCCTTGGCTTTCAGCAGGGTCCCCTGCTTCCCCTTGCCACTGGCTTTCCCTTGCTGCTGCATTGGTAAAGCCACATCTTTTTCAATGGTTGCGGCCACAAGGCCGTATACTCTCTAAGATAAGCGCAGCTGCTTTTGTGACCTCTCTCCACCGCTACCACCATCTTGCCTGACCAACCCATGCCAAACATTGCGCCAAGTAGCTGAATGCCTGTGCCACCTGCTGGTCAAAGATAGTTACTGCATCTGGAGAAGAAATCAGGTAAATTTATGCTGGAATATTTATCATTTGCCAAAATTGGTAAAATTTTTGCTTATTTTGTGAATTCAATGTTTGAGGAGGACACTAATCTGCCAATTACTGGCCTACATGCCATAATGGCAGTTAGCTTGCTGGTACAAATAATATTACTAGTCAGAGGACTCAGGAACAAGGACAAGGATAACCTCACCACATACTTACAGGAAATAAGAGCTTTACGCAAAGAGGTTTTGGAGAACAGATTAGGTCAGACCACAATTGTACAGCAAGTGGAACAGAAATTGGATGATAAGCTTGTTTCTGTGTTCAATACCCTAAAGACAGAGCTGTCTCCTACCTAAGATGAGATGCAGTCTATTTATGATAAGATAAACACAGCGAGATCCTCCATGTCTGAGGCATTAGAGGCTAGGCTGTCAGAAGACCATGACGGACTAAAGAATATCTGTAGCCAGCTAGAAACTCAGATAGGCACTGTTACCCAGAAACTAGATGCAAATGTGCAAAATACCCAGGATAGGGGTGAAGAATTGGACAATACCATTCAATCAAGTATTGAAGCATCTAAGGTAGCAGATCACAAATTTCAGTCTAGATTCAAATGTTTGGAAGATAATTTATAGTACAGGGCTGACAGAACACATAGGTCCATATGGTTGATTGCTGAGGACTCAAAATCAACAAATCATGACCTCGAATTTAGACTCCAATATGTAGAAGGCAGTTTCCATACCATCCAAATGCTGCCTAAAGACGACCGTATTAAAGACCTAGAAAAATGTGTAGAGGAGCTGTTAGAGCATTTACAGATTTACTAACATGTTTGGAATCTTTTGTGATTAAGGAGATTGAAACTTTTCATAAGAATATCATTACTAGGCTTAAAGATCATTGGGATGCCTCAGAAGCAGAATCACTCCAATCCGAGGTACCTACTCTGCCCAGGTATCATGACTATTCTTTTAAGGTTGTTACTTGTATGCCATTAGTCTACCCAGCTACCATGGTAGAAAATCCAGCTTCTAAGAAACATCCTCAGGGACAGATGGCTTATGTATGGCAACCTATACAGCTGAAGGATCTTAAGAATATTAAAGAATCAGTTGTCTCATATGGTCTCCATATAGCCCATACGTAAAACAGCTATTACATTTATGGGCAACCTTTAAGAGGGTGACACCCACAGATTGGGAACAACTGTACTTCAGAATTCATGCCAAATCCAGTGGAAGGCATTGGTGAGAGACGAGGAGAAGGTCCTTGAATGTCAAGGCAAAAAGGAAGGTTTTGAAGCCCCCCTAGATAAGATTTATGCTAACCCACAGATTCAGGCAAAATATGACAACCATATATTGTCCCTATGCAGGAAAGCAGCATTAAACGCCTGGGATAAGGTTCGGGAGCCAGGACAACACCTAGACACTTATACCAGAATAGAACAGGGACCTACAGAACAGTTCCAGAACTGCTTACAAATGTTATCTAGGGCAGTATAATTACAGGTAACAGATCCGGAAACAAGATAATCAATTTTATATACAATAGCTTATGAAAATGCAAACCCAATATGCAAAACAATACTTTTGCCTTTAAAGATCAGATCAGCTCCTCTAGAAGAATGGGTTTTGCATGCAGCCAACATTGACTATAATGTGCAAGATACCAGAGTTTGGGTATGAGAAGCCATCTCGAAAGGTTTAAAAAAGCAACAGGAGATTAAAAGTTCTAGAGGTGAGGATGTAAGGTCTTGGCAAGGAGAAGCAATTTACAGAGGTTAACATAGGTACCAAGAGGCTAGAGGTTACTACTACTATGAACCAGAACCTTGGGTAGGAAGAGCCTTCCCCAGGAGACCACGAAGGCACCAGGAACCTAGATGTTTCAGCTGTGGTAGAGTGGGACATACTAAGAGAAATTGTAGACAAACGAATTCTAACAATGCCTCATACAGAAGGCCATTGCCTTCTGGATTGTATAGAAGATGTGGTAAGGGCAGGCACTGGACCAATGAATGTAGATCGACCAGGGACATGCAAGGAAACCCATTAAGGCCAGGAAACCCTGAGGGGGACCTCAAGAAGACCCCCCACATCGAGAAAGGTCGGGTCATTCCCAGTAGCAATGGAAGACAATCTCTCATAGGACAAATAGATAGTTCTTTGCCTATTGTGAAAAATGATACTGCTCTAGATGGTAGTTTGAATAGAGATGAAGAATCAAATGTGACTCGACAAAATGAGAAATGCATATTTTGGCAAACTTCTATTAATGATAAAAGACCTCAGTTGAAAGTGAAAATCAATAATAAAGTTATTTCTGGTTTAGTAGATGTAACTATTGTTATCCAAAAGTCTTGGCCTCAGAAATGGTCTCTTAGAGAGGCGAATGTATAATTTTTAGGAATTGGAACTCTATCTAGAGTTAGACAGTATTAACTCGGTGGTCTGCATTGGACCGGAAGGACAGAAAGGGAGAGTGAAACCATATGCGGCAGATATAGCTATAAATCTCTGGGGTCATGAACTTTTACAGCAATGGAATACTCAGATTAATATTCATCCAGTGTTGGATACAAATTATGTACTATCTTTAGATAGTAGAAAAGATCTGGTAAGACGCTATGGAAAACAGTTACCAACCATCCATGTTGTAAAGAAACTAGGTACAAATGATGGACCTTCAGAGGAGCCAAAAGCCCTACCATTGAATTGGCTTACAGATGAACCTGTTTGAATAGGACAGTGGCCTATGACCTCTGAGAAGCTAGAGGCTTTAGAAAAGTTAGTGCAGGAACAGCTAGCGGCTGGACATATAGAGGAATCTACCAGACCTTGGAATTCTCCTGTATTTGTTGTCAAAAATAAGTCAGGTAAGTGGAGAATACTGATAGACCTGAGAGCCATAAATAAGGTAATTCAACGAATGGGCTCTCTGCAACCTGGAATGCCATTACCTTCCTTAATACCTAAAGGATGGCCTATCATAGTTATTGATCTAAAAGAGTATTTTTTCATAATACCGTTACAGGAAAATGATAGAGAAAAATTTGCATTTACTGTACCAACTCTTAATAATTCACAGCCAGTTAGGAGATATCAGTGGAGGGTTTTGCCACAAGGAATGCTAAATAGTCCTACTTGTGTCAGCACTTTGTACAGCAACCTTTGGAAATAATTTGTAAGAAATTTCCACAATCTCTTGTTTATCATTACATGGATGACATTCTTTTATCAGATTACAATAAGGAAACTTTGGAATGTATGTTTGAAATGGTGAAGGAAGTTCTGCCTCGTTGGGGATTACAGATTACCCCAGAAAAGATACAAAGAGGATATTGTATTAACTAGGTTACAAGATATACTTACAAAGGATCAGACCTCAAAAGGTACAAATTAGAAGGGATTGTTATCAAACTCTTAATTCTCTTCAGAAATTATTAGGGGAAATTTCTCAACTACAGACAATTATTGGGGTAGAAGGACATGACTTAAAGCATTTAAAAATGGCCCTTCAAGGTGATAAGGACCTAAACAGTCTGAGAATACTACCCGATGAGGCAGAAAAAGAGTTACAATGGGTAGAAAACAGAATATTGGATGCACATGTAGATCAGATAAATCATAGTTTAGACTGTATTCTGGTTATCTTGCCATCCTGAGAATACCCTTCTGGAATTCTGATGCAGAGGGAAGACACCATATTGGAGTGGATATTTCTGCCACATAAACATAATAAAAAGTTAAAGACATATATAGAAAAGATTTCTGATTTGATTTTAAAGGGTAAATTAAGACTTCGTTAACTGGCTGGAAAAGATCCAGCAGAAATTATAGTACCCTTAACTAATGAAGAAATTTCCTCCTTGTGGAAGGATAATGAATATTGGCAAATAGCTCTTACTGACTTTTTGGGAACGATTAGCAACCACTGTCCCAAAACTGACAGAATTAAATTAATAAAAAAGACAGTCTGGATTCTTCCACGTATTGTAAGACAAACTGCCATTTTGTTTTACACTGATGCCAACAAATGAGATAAGGCAGGTTATCAAGCAGGTGAAGTAAGTAAAGTAGTTCAAAGTCCATATACATCTGTACAGAAGGCAGAATTATATGCAATTCTCTTGGAACTTGTGGATTTTACAGAACCTCTTAATATAGTTACTGATTCTCAATATGCAGAGAGTCATCTTACACATTGAGACTGCAGAAGTCATTCCTGATAATACAGAATTAACTTCTCTGTTTTTATAATTAAAGAAAACAATCAGAAACAGAAGTAATCCTATATACATTACACATATCAGATCCCATACAGGTCTGCCAGGCCTACTAGCACAAGGCAATGATGAGATTGATTGTTTCTTAATTGGAAGTGTGCTAGAAGCCTCAGAATTTCATAAGAAACATCATGTAAATAGCAATGGTTTCAAACAGGACTTCTCCATTACTTGGCAACAAGCCAAGGAGATAGTGAGAAACTGTCCTACTTGTTCTTTTTATAATCAAACTCCATTGCCAGCAGGCTGTAATCCTAAAGGCATTTGGAGAAATGAGGTTTGGCAGATGGATGTCTTTCACTTTGCAGAGTTTGGAAATTTGAAATATGTGCATCATATTTAGACACATTCTCAGGGTTCCAATGGGCTACTGCTCTTAACTCTGAAAAAGCTGATTCTGCTATTATACACCTGCTAGAGGAGATGGCAGTTCTGGGTAAACCTGCACAAATATAAACTGACAATGCTCCAGCATATGTCTCCACAAAATTGGAACAGTTTTTCAAATATTATAAGTAAAGCAGGTATACCACACAATCCTACAGGACAAGCAGTGGTTGAGAGATCTAATAGAACACTAAAGGAGATGCTCAACAAACAAGCTTGGAAGTAGTCTAAATCCCCCAAACATAGGTTGCATAATAATTTTTTAACACTAAACTTTCTTAATGCCAATGAGAAAGGACAAACAGCTGCAGAAAGACACTGGACTACGGAAAAAAAAAAAAACCTGCTGAACTCAATCAGCCAGTATACTTCAAAGACGTACTAACCTGTGTATGGAAACCAGGACATGTGTTATGATGGGGTAGGGGTTTTGCATTGGTTTCCACAGGAGAAGAAAAACTTTGGATACTTTCAAAGTTGATGAAGATTCGAGTGGAAAAGGAGAAACCTCTCTACGAGGACAAATGACAGGTACTCTAGTAAGGTATATCTTATAAACTAAATAGAAACCTCCCAAAGGAAAGGAAAGTGTTTTGCTTTTATCTTCACAGGAAAACTCATTTTGCTTTCCTTCTCTAAAATCCAAGCAAGTTATTTAACTAAATTTAGAGTTTCTGTATTGGATCAAGAAGCCAATTGATGTAATACAGAATGAGAGAAGAATTTGGGGACTGTCTTCGTCTTTTCTTGACTCTTTCTTTCAAGGGGTACACCCTCTCATAATTGCTATGCTACCATGGTTGCCTTTTCTAGTATCCATACTTACACAAGCAAACATTTCTCTGCTGTTTATGTTCGAGTCCCACACAGCCAAGGAAGACCTGCCTGACAGCAATCCCTGGACATCCCGGAAAGAAAATGGGCCACACCTCCTTGACTGCACTGGATCCAACTTGCTCCATTTCAACTGACACTTCGGCCAGAGCTTCAGGTACTGACTTCAATCAAGTTGAGGATTTCAAGCGAGATCTTCAATCAAGTGAATACCATCTAACATGGACTGGATACATCCATTCAAGACTTTCACTACACTAACATTTTCTTCCTAAAGGACCCCACCAGGATGTTGTTGTCCCATTTCAGCAGGAAGTAACTTGGAGAATACTATGCCCTCTTTCCCCCATTGTTGTCACTTAGGATAATATATATACCAAGTTAGGGATAGCTTCCTATTGTTTATGTTTGGGATTGGAAGGAGGTGTTCAGGCTTGGACAACTCTTTCAGATGACTTTAGGGTTTAGTTAAAATAGTTAGGATGTGACATAAGCAGATTGTTGTGTCTTCTTATATTTCATCTTTATGATTGTTAATTTGGGATACTTTACACTGTTAAGTCTTAATCTTCTTTTAGACTAAAAGGGGAATTGTAGGAGAAGCTGTAGCTTAGGGGCTGCCTACAGGTGTGTCTGACCATGCCTGCGAGGGCGTGGTCAGGGTGACGTAGAGTGAGAGGCGGTCAGGTGGCTGGACACTTTTGGTTTGGCTTTTGGCTTGCTGGACAGGCTGCTGCTCTGTAAGTAAGACATTTTCCCTATTAAAATCCCTTGTATCTCTACCTGGCTCTGTATTGCTAATTTCCCGATATGTATATATATTATTCCAACACTGTAGGGTCAGAAATTAAGTTCATCTTAGGCTACTTACCAATTTTAAAATCTACTACATGACACTATTCTCAGGGGGAAAAGTTGCTTTATAAAAATTGTTACTCTTCAACATATAATATTAACAAATACATATAAGTTATGCTAGGCCCATTGATTTTTCTGTCTGTACCCATAAATGAATTTTCATATCTGAAGTAAAAAAGACTACTTTCAAATTTTTATTGGTAGTACCAAAATGACTTTTTTAAAACTTCAAATATCACAGTTAACTTTTTAAATTAAAGAATTATACAAGAATAATAAAGCTAACTTACTCAAAAAATTAAAATTAAGGTCTCCTTTGTCTTCATTTTTCTCTTCTATATTTCTTTTTTCTAAATGGTTTATTTACTAACAGGATGAATGTATGATTTCCAATATCCTGTTTCAATCAATATCACAAAGATTTTAAAATATGATAGCTTTCTGAAGATATACATTTCACAAAAAATACTCATAAAAGGCTAGATATAAGGGAGAGAGGAGACTGTTTTACTTTACTTGTCTTGTCAATATATCAAATGGATCAGGGAAAAGAGTATTAAATGTTATGTGTAGCCCAAAGTCTATTTCTTGGATGGATAGCTTAGTATGAATGTCCATGGGGCTTTTCAAGATAACATTTGTTTCTAACAGCTACAGCTATTTTGCCATAGCAAGGCATTTCAAAATATGATTTAGAAGCTCATTTGACACAGAAGATGATTGAGTAGTGATTAAGACGACTGATGGTATATAACGGTTTTAATGACTGTACAATGAAGGCAAAGTAACTCATGTTAGTTATTAGGTGATTTTTTTCCTACTTTCTTCATGCAGCATATGTTTCTGAGGATTCTTCTATCTGTTAAGTGAAAGATTGTATTTTCTTATATAGCTTTCTTCTCCATGCCAATATTCTAGTCTGGTCTGCACCATGGACATCTTCTGTATTTGTTCCCCCACCCCTCGCCATATACATCCTTTCTTTCAGGAAAATGGGTTTCCCAAACCAATATTAATCTGATACACTATCTACAAAAATGCACCATTTAAACACAATTCTTAGAGGAGAGGGAGCTATAATTCCTTATAAACCAATACCAGCCATAGGCTAAGAACTGGTGAAAACCAGTTTCCTCTACTCCTGGAGAGGCTGTGGAGGAAAGTAGAGAGCAGGGCAGGCTGCTATAATGACAGTGTTGTACCCTCACCTGTGTCAATTCACCTGGCCTCAGAGTCATGCTGCTTAGATACATGTTATACATTCTAAAATGATTTCAGCTAAATTAGGTCTTGAAATTAAAAGATTCACATACTAACATTGTGTTTCTTATAGCGTTCAAGTTGTATGTGAAAGTAAAAAAAAAATGTAATATGGGAAACCCAAAATAGAGTAATTAAATATTTGAACAATAGCATAATATTTTCTTTATGCTGTGAAACACATGTTCAATGATGAAAAATGTGTTGCTTTCTTTTATGTTGCATTTGTTTAACTCTTGGAAGCTGGGTTACTTTGCCTGTCTAAAATACCTGACTGGTCTAATAAAGAGCTGAATGGCAAATAACAAGGCAGGAGAAAGGATAGGCAGGACTTCCAAGCAGAGAGAATAAATAGGAGGAGAAATCTGGGAAAAGGAGATGAAGGAGTAAGAATAGAAGGGGCCATCCAGCTACACAGCCGGACAGTAAATAAAAAGGAAACAAAGGATATAAAGAATAGAGAAAAATAAACTCATAGAAGCAAAAGATAAATGGGATAATTTAAGAAAAGTTGGCTAGAAACAAGCCAAGTGGCATTTTTAAGGAATAAAAAAAGCCTGTGTGCATTTATTTGGAGGCTGGGTAGCAGGCCCTTAAAAGGGCTAATGGGCAAAAATAGAAAAAAAAAAAAAAGAAAAGAAAAACCAATAAGTTCTTGGGTTTGTAAATTGAAAATGAGATAATAAAGCAAGATAACTTTATTTGAAGCAAAGCATAGAACAGATTAGAAGAGAATATACCATCACAATTGTTAAGACTGACAGTGTGCCATGTAGCAGGCTTTTTCTTTTGGGCCACCAACCAGCTCACCAATCTTGATGAGGAGAATTATTATTAGTTATGAATGCTCAACCTTACTTTATGCTCATTTCTTGTGAGCATTTTTTTAACTTAATTAGCCAGTTTCTCTATATCTATGTTTAACCTCGGGCTCTTTACCTTTCTTTCTATACATCCTACTCTATGTCTGTTGGCTGGCAGCTGCCTGGATAGCCCCAGGTGTGTCCCTCTCTTCTCTCTGGTTCTTCTTACTCTGCTGAGCTTAGACTTCTATTTATTCTCTCAGCCTGCCAGACCTGTGTATCCTTCTCTCTGCCAAGCTATAGGACATCTAACTCTTTGTTAGACCAATCAGGTGCCTTAGGCATGGAAAATGAAACATCAAAACATCTTATCATCATTAAGCAAATGCAGTATAAACAAATGTAACACTTCTTTCATTGTTAAATATTCGATAGCAGAACAACATGGGTGAATACATTTAAAGGCCTTAGTTACATCTTGGGGCTTTTTTAATGGAGTCTAAATTTTGGAGGGACTGTTGACTAAAAGGAATTGTACATTTAGGAATAGTATAGTATAGTTCTTTATTTTGAGTGATGTTTTAGGTCATATTCATATTTACTGTGAATGTCCCTTCCTATAGTACACTAATTCCACCACCCCATACCCTGACATATTGGGATATATTTGGATAGAAACTATCCACATTTGCTGCTCCTTAGTGAAGCGGAAACTTACTTCATTGTTTAGATAGGAGTATACATTTAGCTTAATGTTCCAGATTGCTTGCTGCATTGTGTGGAGAGGTACATCCATGACATGCATAGTATGCGCAGGCAAATGACCTAGGGTAGCAAGTACATAGGAGAAGGTGTGCATAGCAGACACCGAGTTGAGTTCCACTCTACTACACTATTCCTTGTTCTTAGGTGTCTCACACATATATGGCTCCCAGCTATGGACTCCATTGGCTCTACTTTGTCTTTGGGAATGTATCTATCTCATGCTATAATCATAGGGTGATGGTTTGCCCAATCTGTTTCTCCAGATCTTTTATGCCTCTAAACTCAGGATACCTTTCACTGAAAAGAGTTGTTTCTTATTCTCTAAAAAAAAAAATCTGTACCTGCAAAATCTGATTTCAAAAATCTGAGAACGTAGCTCAGTGGTACAATGCTGCCTAACACACTCAGCAACACAGATAATATAATTGGAAATGTTATCAAACTTTATTTAAGGCATTCAGAAAATACAGGAGCAAAAAGAAAACTAAAAACTAAAGGGCAATGATACTTTCAGAATAAGGTATTATTGGGGGTGTGGGTAGGAAAAGAGACACAGCTCCACTCTGTTGTCCATGACAGTTTATGAAGTCTTCTCAAAATTTTAAGGACCTTGACTTTGATGTTACAATGATTTGAAGGTGGTATAGTATGAACCAGAGTTGAGGTTCTAATTAAATACATTTGTAATATGGGTTTTAAGCAAGAAGATTAAGAGAAGGAGGAACACACTCAGAAAGTAAGTCATACCCCATAGCATGGGTATGGGCATTTCTGAGAGAGACTGCTACAACATTGCCTCTATAATTGTCACATATTTATGGGTTTCAGGCAAAGAGCAGCTAAGGATGTAATGAGATCCCCCAGTTGTGCCAGGGTGCCATATGACAGGATTACAGTTGATAAGGTCATACGGATGCTGGAAGTTACCATATCTTTGCTGTAAACTGTCTGTGGAAAGGAAGGCCCACTCAAGGGCATATATATTCAGTATTTGGCTTGGGTCATTGCTACTTTAACAAAACACGTATATAGATGAAAGGAGTATGTTGGCAACAAATGTTGTTAATGTGTTAGTTCTCAGAAATTTCAAGCAGACTCTGGCATGTGGGATGTCTTCTTTTTCTTTCCATGTCCCTTAATTTTCCCTTTTTGTCCTTCCTGAAATTCAATCATAAATATCCCTGCCTTATCCTACAAATTTCCCATATCCCACCATAGGCACCCCCACATAAAACTTCTTTTTTATTTCTTTCTCTCTTTCTTTCTTTTCTCTTTTTTGGGGGGAGGGTTTGAGACAGGTTTTCTCTGTGCTGTTTTGGAGGCTGTCCTGGAACTAGTTCTTGTAGAGCAGGCTGGCCTTGAACTCACCGAGATCCACCTGCCTCTGCCTCCTGAATGCTGGGAATAATGACTTTCTTCATCTACTTTTCCAAAAGTATAGTAAGATAATATTTAGATGTCTGGGAACTCTGGAACTTAGTTGAAGAGAGGGAGGAATGAAGATCTAAGAGGTCAGTACCAGGTTGGAGAAACCCACAGAAACAGCTGGCCTGAACAAGGGGGAGCACATCGACCCCAGATGCTGTCTGGGAGGCCAGTACAGGACTGATCCAGACCCCTGACCATGCATGTCAATGAGGAGTCTTCTGCATTCCAGGGGGGCCCTGGTAGTGGATTAGTATTTTTCCCTGGTGTAAGAAGGGATTTTGAGAGCCCATCCTATGTGAAGGGATGCACTCCAGCCCTGGACACATGGGCAAGGGCCCAGGCCCAGCCCAGGATGATGTGATGGACTTTGCAGAGCCTCCATTGTGGGCCCTACCCTGCCTGGGGAGTGGAGAGTTGATGGGGTGGGGGGTAAGTTGGGGGTAGGGGAGGAGGGATGGGGGTGAGTGGAGGGAGAGGGAGAAGGGATCAACATGTGAAACAAGCTTGTTCCTAATTTGAACTAATTAAAAAAAGAAAAGAAATGTTATAAATTTTCTTAACCTGCACTGGACTCTGCACACTGCCATACTGACCTACCAGGTAAAATATTCCACTGGTATGACAGTGACAAGACAGTTATGGGGTATCAGGGCTTGTTTCAAAGGATGACTGTGTTCCATACCTGTCCCATAATCCTGGTCAAAATCGCTCAGCAAGGGAAGTAATAGGCCTTATCATAAAAGCTGCTATTATTATTTTGTTACATGTTCATTCTGTCAAAATGACATAATGTTTATGTTTATATCCATATACCTTGACTGCTCTCAACCTTGCTCAGATAAGCTTCTTTTGACGTGAACAGTACTCAATAGTGATATACAGAACAGTACTCAGTAGTGAGATACAGATACAGTCAAAAATCCTTGGAGTAATAGAGTTCTCAGCCCTCAATGGGACAACTATACCACCCTCCAACCATGACCACAAAGGCCCAGGGAACAGATACATTTTGACTTGTGAGGCATCATGAAATCCTCCTATTTTCTACTGGCTTCATAAATTACAAAGTAGTCTATTTGGAGCAGATATCTGTGCTCCTGAAAAATCTTTCAACATGACTAGATTCATTTGATTGTATGTACTGGTGTTGATAGCTGAGCCTAGGAACATTCCCGAAGGAGCTTGGACATGATGACACCCAGAAGCCCATTCATGAAAACTCATCACCAAGAGAAACACAGACCAGTAGTGGTGATGCCCTTCTGTATGGTGTGAATATATGTTTCTCTTATAATTGCTGATTGTCCAGTAGCCAGGCAGGAAGTATAGGCAGGATACCAAATTAGGAATGCTGGGAACAAGACACACACACACACACACACAGTCACAAGAGAAACGCTATGTAGTCACCACAGTACACACATGTTGGAGCATTATGGGTAAGCCACAGCCTCCTGACAATACATAGCTTAATAGAAATGGGCTAATAATTAAGAGGGAGCTAGCCAATAAGAAGCCTGAGCAGTCAGTCAAATAGTTTATAATTAATATAATAAGTCTTTGTGTGTTTATTTGGGACTAAAGGGCTTTGGGGCCAGGTGGGACAGAAATTCCATCATCACACAAAGTTACAACAGTCTGCAGAGGACAAAGTTTATAGACATAGTTTAAGTGCAGCTCTGGGAACTGTGGGAAATATTGCATCACTACATTCCATGTGCTTTTACACCTGTTTCTCTTAGACAGTGAGCAATGGGAAGCTTTAAAAGAGATCTTAAATCTCTGATAGCATGAGAATCAGAATCCATCCTCAGCGTGCAAGTAAAAAGGAAAGCTTTGCTGGCCATTGTCCTAAAAATAAATGCGTTACATTTATAGGTATCTTTCTGATTTTCCTTTTCAATATTTTTAAAGACTTCTGAAGATTAAAGTCATTTTCTGATTAATGGAGGACTTTTTACATATTATTGCAAAATGTATAAAATTATAAATAGTAGCAAAACTTGAGGGCTGGAGTCCCAAATTTGTTTCTACCAGTAATGGAATAGGGAGGTGAGAAAGGAAATGGAAAAACATATGCACAGTCACTTTTAAGAGCTTTACCCAATGAGTTACTGGTGGCCAGCTCCACAGGGAATGCCTATGAGATCAGGCAGATTGAACATATCATTTACCAAAGGATATCAGAAAGCTATAGTAATTGACACCTATAAGTACTCCTAATTAGTTGAAGACTGTTCAGAACTGTTACTCCCTATATATAAGCTAAGTATTTTTTTTCTTGACCATAGAAAGTTCAGTATGTCAGGATATTGCAATAAGAAGTCATCAGAACAGAAGAGACATTTGAGTTTCTGTAGAAAATGTAGATTGGGCCTCCATAGCATCTGCTTTACCTGGAACAGTGGTTTCCAGTCCAAATTCCACTAGCCAACTCAGAATGCTTCCACTTGACTGATTTCCTTTGTTAATTGCTGCCCTGATAGGAATGGCTGACTGGTGCTCTGTGCCTGGGTTAGACTTGATTGGAGGTGTGATTCTCTTTAAGTGTGTGAGCAGACAGTGGGAATTCCATAAGATGATTGCATCAATAAGGAGAATTTACTCTTAGAGCAGAAGCCCTTAAATTTAGTTGTTACTGGGCAACAGTATCTTCCTTCTCTTTTCAATCTTGAACTCCTTTGTTTTTGTGTTTTACTGGTCTGGTTTATATACAGCGACATTATGTTCCTTTGTATTAGTTTGATATTTCTGTAATAAAACACCATGACAAAAAATTATTTAGGAAAAAGAGAGCTTATTTCAGTTTATAGTCATCATGCAGTGTGGTTGGGACAGGAAGTCAAGGCAGGACAATGAAGGCAGGGACTGAAACAGGGGCCACGAAGGAGCATTGCTAACAGCTAAGTTTGCTTTCTTTTGCAACCCAATACCAGATGCCAACAAGTGGCACTGCCCACAATAATCTGGACCTATCCACACTAGTCATGAATTAAGAAAATGTCCCATAGACTTCCCATCAGGGATACTCTGATGGAGGCATTGTTTTTCTCAATTGAGCCTCCCTCTTCCTAGATTACTCTATCTTATATCAACTGACAAAAGAGGGAAAAAAGGTAAAAGTAAAGCATCTTTCTTAAGATTCTACATTGTCATTGGGTACACATATCTCAACAGAGCTCTTTCACAGTCAAGGATTTGGTTTGTCTCTTAAGCTAAAGTTACCTTGCTTAATAATTTAGCATATCAGCTGAGACTAGTTATATGAAGAAAAACAAACATGATTGGAGAACAGGAGTCTTGTTAGAGACTGCTTTACAGGATACCAAAGAACACGTGAGTATCAATATCCCCCCCCATGTGTCTACTTATTTCTGAACAGCAGTCTCACAAGGAGATAGAGATTTGGAGTCCTCAACTCTCAGGCTCTTTTCCAGGAATGTATGACATCAAGGTGAGAGTGGATGAGGGAAGGGAAGAAATCCACTGTACACTGGTGTGCTCCACTAGATACATACCCTTTGAAAGATAGACTACTATAAGTAAGGAACTAAGAAGCCAAACTAGACAGGAGTTGATTGCATGCTCATGTAACTTTCTAGAACAGGCAGGCATTGGCTTGAGCTTGCAGTAATCTTCTTATGGATCAACTCATGCATAGATGTCCACATGCAGCTCAAGAAGATCTTCAATACTTGCCTTCTACCACCCAAGGGAAAAAGAACTTATGCCCATTTATTCTTAGTTGGAGGCTCAGAACAGGGTATTTTTTGTTTTTTATCCTTTGGATCAAAATTTTGAGATGGAATCACTCTGAATAGCAATATATTTGGAGAACATAGTCTTTATTTTTCTTTATCTCATGTGTATGTGTATGTGTATGTGTTTGCCAGTGTTCATGCATTTACATCTGGAGCCCTAAGGTGGGTGTTGGAAGGCTTCTTGAATCACACTCCATCTTATTCATTGAAGCAGGGTCCTTCAGTTGAATTCACAGCTTGTTTACATGATTTTTGTGATTGGGCGTCTTTCCTGGGAATGTCTTGTCTTCACCTTCCAAGGACTGGAATTTCATATATGCTATCAGGCCTGACCAGGATTTGCAAGGGTTTGGGGATCTGAATTCTGGTTTCTGTACCTTCCCACAAAGGACTTTAATGACCGACTTAGCTGTGGTCACCATTACTGTGATGCAGCACCATGATAAGAGCAACTTGGGGAACAAAGGATTTATTTGGCTGCCACGTCCACATCATTGTTGATCTTCAAAAGAAGTCAGAACAGGAACTCACAGGGAAGAACCTGGAGGTAGGAGCTGATGCAGAGCTAAGGAGGGTGCTATTTACTGACTTGTTCATCATTGTTTGCTCAGCCTGCTTTCCTCTAGAATTCAGGACTGAGCCAGTGGCACCACCCACTGGTTGGACTCTTCTCTATCAGTTAAAAATTTCCCCACAGCCAGATTTTATAAAGGCATTTTCCAATAGAACTTTCCCCTTTCAGATGACGCTAGCTTGGGTGAAGTTGACCTAATACTCACCAGAAAAATGACCAAGTTCTCTTCCTAATACCATAACTTTTTAACTAAGAAAATATGTGACTTCTTATGATTCTTTTCATGGGAAAAAGACAAGTAGCTATTAGTTATAGATCTCCATAGAGCAGGAGGCTTCACCAGCACCAGGGATTTATTCATATTAATGGGTTCAGACTTGTAGTTTAAGACTTGACTTGAAACTAAATGACAGTTGAGTCACTGTGCCCCTTCATATCTGTTAGGGGTACTAGATGAAACAATGCACACAAATATCCTGATGCTTTAAAAAATGGTATCATCTTTATTACAGCTACTTACAAGTGTTGTGGGTTTGTAACATCACACTGAGAGCCCATAGACATTTACTTCTTCATTTCTGTAGGATGATTATATATGTCCACATCAGTTTCCAGGTGAGTTGTGGCAAAGTTTCCTATGGAAGGCGTGTATTCATCCCATTTTTGTTGTTTGTTCATGTGATGAAATGTGATATACTACATCCAAGCAGAACTGTGTATGAGCACTGGAGAAGTAGGCTCAGACCCAAAGCTGAGTCATGACTCCTAGCTTACATAAATGTGAGTGACAGATGCACTTTTGTTGTAAGTCACCAGAATAGCTGACTTATCCTACAGCCCACTGAGGTTGACTAATATAGTTATGACTAATTGCCATGAATCAAGAGCTGTAGAATGCAGTATGATGGGAATTGTGAAAACTGAAAAGGGAATGACTGTAGAATGAGAAGACATAAGCACTGTGATTACCAGTATTTTAAGAATGCAGAGAAGAAATAGATGTTGCAAAGGAGAGGAAGAAAGGTTGACAACAACAGTGTGAAATGTAGAGAAAGGACCAGAGCAAAGCAACAGATACTTTTCACAGAAGCTGAGTATTCAAGCTTCCAGCAGAAAAACAATAAACAACTCCAATTACTTCAATGACAAGGGGATTTACTATAATTTATTGGGAATTTGGGAAACCAGGGCTAGGATCACTGCTGCCTTCCTGTTTACAGAAGAGTTTCAGAATGTGCCCACTGATTCAGAGACATTTTAATTGATTTTTGCTTCCTTTCTGCTTTTCTAACCTTGAGATGGTTCTCCTCATTTAAACATAAGTTACTTCAGGAATCTGAAGGAAAGGGGATTGTGATATGTAGTTTCTACAACATGTAATACAAGAAAGGAAATCTAAGGACAACAAGTTAAAAACAGCTGGCTAAAAAACAAAGAAGATAAAGATATGGTTAGTGCAAAGTTCAATAGGGAAATTACTTAAGAAAAAGAAAAGATGTACCAATGATCCCAAATAATTTACAGAAGTAAAAAGTGGTATGGTACAGGAAATGACATTAGAGTTCTGAAATAGTGGCTTATTGAAAATAGTTTCCAAAAGTACTATATTGATATTATATATGAAAGCTTATTTTAATGAGTTGAAATGGAAACAAACAAAAAAGAATTGCTATAGGATGTCTTTCTGTATGCTGTGAATATGTGTAACTCTCTTTGGTTGATAAATAAAGCTGCTTAGGCCTATGGCAAGCAGGATACAGCCAGGCAGGAAATCCAAGTAGAGATACAGGAAAAGAAAGATGGAGTCTGAAAGATGCCATCAGCTGCCCAGGGAGCAATATGCCAGAGCTTCACCAGTAAGCCACAGGTCACATGGCGATACACAGATCAATAGAAATGGGTTAATTTAAATGTAAGCGTTAGCAAGTAAAAAGCCTGAGCCATCAGCCAAACATTTTTAATTAATGTTAAGTTTCTGAATGATTATTTAGACATGGCTGCAGGACAGGATGGGACAGAAAAAGCTTTGGTTTACAAAGCATAGGATACTTTCCCAGACCCCAGTAAATTATATAATACTTTGTAAATTATTAAACTATATTATTTAGAGAAAAACAATAAAGTCTGTACACATTCAATAGAGATAGAAGGGGCTTTTGTTCTTTCTTTGTTTAAATGTGTTTAATATATAGAAATGCTACTTGCTGATACACAAGACAAATTTATACTATTGCAATTCCTATGAGTTTTTCCATGTGATTTATGGTCAGTCATTCAAACAGTCAGAATATGGGAGGCAAAAAGAATGCCTTTTGTTTCAAGGACTTTTGCTAAAGCACCTGATGCTGACATACAGGACCCTGAGATTCTTCACAGTTGCTTCTACTAGAGGATCACAATATTTGTTTAAGGAGAATATCATATTGCTTCTGTGAGTACAAATAGTGACCATTTTTCTCAGTTTCTGGATGAAAAATTAAATGGATATACTATCGGTTCATTAAACTCAAAAGAATAGCTTTGGTAATAGAGTTTCTTAGTAACACCCATCTAGTATACCAAGTTGGCTATGGAGTATTTCTTTATACTCTTTGAATATATGTTGCTGTGATTGGTTAAATAAAGAAACTGACTGGTCAATAGCTAAATAGGATAATGTTAGGTGGGAGAGCTAAACTGAGAATGCTGGGAGGAAGAAGGATGGACCTGGAAAGTCACCAGCAGACACACAGAGAAAAAAATGGACATGTTGTACTGAGGAAAGGTACCAAGCCATAGGGACAAAGCATTGATAGGAAGTATGGGTTAATTTAATGTAAGAGTTAGCTAGTTATAAGCCTGAGCTATTGGCCAAGCATTTGTAATTAATATAAACCTCTGGGTGGTTATTTGGGATTGGAGATTGGGAAAGAAAAGTCTGGCTACAGTTAACCTGAGGCAAAAACTATGGATTATGACTACTGTCTGTGGAATGATTTAAGAAACGAGTAGCAATGATTAAGGAGATGGTTCCATGTTATAGTGCTTGTTGCTTGAGTGTGAGGTCCTGAGTTTAAATTTCAGAGCCTGCATAAAGGTGGGTGCAGTGATGTGTGCTTGTAACACAAATATTCTTCTGGAGGGATTTTCAAGATGGAGACAAGGGAATGTCCATGTCTTTGTTACATTTCTATTTCTGTGATAACCCAGAATGACTGAAAGAACTTCAGGAGAAAATGGTTTATTTGGCTTACACATCCCAGGTCAGACTCATGCATTGAGGGAAGTCTAGGCAGGGATGGAAGGGAGGAATTTGGAGGAAGGAACTAAAAAAACAGCCATGGGGAAACAACTTTACTAGCTGAGTCCCCATGGCTTGTTCAGCCTGCATTCTTATACAACTCAGGAACAAGTGTCCAGAGATGGCACCACCCACTCTTATCAGTCACTGATCAAGACAATGCCTCACAAATTTACCTACAGGCCAGTATGATGGAAGCATTTTCTCAGCAGGAGTTTCCTCTCTCCAGATGATTCAAGCTTGTGTCAACTGGACAAAAGGAAAAATATCTAACCAAAACAGCCTAGAAGTCTATGAGCCAGTTAGACTGGTTTACTCAACTGTAACCAACAAAGAGACCTTTTCTCAAATGCAGTAGAAGTCTTTCACACACACTGACACCTATAGTTACACGCATATATCATTTTCACACACATACACACAAAGAGAGTCTCTCTCTCTCTACCCCCCTCTCTCTCTCTCTCACACACACAAACACATACACACACACACACACACACACACACACACACACACACACACACACTCCACAATAGTCCTAATTCCAACTGATGTGTTACCAATGGTATCTTCCTACAGTAGGTTAATAGACATTTAATCACATGGAAAGAATTCTTCACTCACATAAAGAAACTAAAGATGAGGGCCAGAGTACACTTATTGAATTAAGAATAGGGTGTATTTATGTCTTACCTTGGTGTTATATTGCTCCAAATTTTCACTGTCATGTTAGGCCCAACAGTGGCATGAATCATGTGGCATATCACAATACAATATACTGGTCCATTTATGAAATCATGTTAGCTGAAACTTAATAAGCACAAAATAACCTGTGATCTAAGAGATAGAAGATACACATATTGTTTCAGGGGCATGATGGTTCACTGAGATATTTTTTTATTGGTCTGGTAATCTAGGGCCCATTATTAACAGAAAATAAATACTATCCTTGTAATTTCATTCCTGTTCTAGAAGTAACATAGTCTGAACCTAGAATAGTGCCTCAAACAATTAATACATTGGAATAGAAGGATGCTAGCTGTGATAGCAAGCCCAGGCAAGAAAGGAATCCAGAGAATATGTTTGCTATGGTAGGATATAGAGCTACTTGGAATGTATAAGCCAGCATACTCAAAGGACCTAAGGAAAGATATTTTTGGGCTGGAGATTTGGTTCTGTTGGTGAAGACACCATCACAACTGAAAATCCACATTCAATCTCTGAGACCCACATGGTGGAAGGAGAGAGCCAGTCACCTGCCTGTCACATGTGCAATGGGGCACACGCCTCTCCCTCACCAAATGACAAACATGGTATGAAGACATGCTTTTAAATTGTGTTTTTTTAAAAAAACAAAGCCAATCCCAATGAGCAAAAACTTCCTATAGACCCTTCTGGAGCTGGGTATCAGTTTATTTACTCTTTTTGCAATTTCATACTTTTACCTGCTCTATAGTAACTGACCTGGGCCCTTTGAATGTTTTTCTTTTCAAAGTTGACACTAAAGTAATGTCTTTTGGGGGCTTTGATAGACAATGCAAGGGCTCTACCCCGCCTTCCATGTTCCAAAAATAATCCCATATGCTATTGCCAAGCAAGTAGCTTCCCCTGTTCTACTCTGACCAGTGAACCATTCTATAACACCATGTTCCTGCAGCACTTACAATTCCTGAGGGCCTGTCCTCCACATAGCTTGCTGTATGTTTTTATCCAGTGGGCAGCAGTTTTCATTAGATCCCTTGTTCAGAAAATCCATAGTGAATTGCATCCAGTAAGGTTCCTGTCTATACTGTGTCTTGCGTAAAAAGGTTCCTCTTCTTGACTCCAACATCTCATGCCTTCAGACAGCATGTGCAGTGCTTTTGCAGGCTCATTGAATATATCAGATCACTTCCTGTCTTGACCTGATGTTATCTCTCAGTGAGAGTGAGTTCCATCTAGGAGTGTTTGGTCTCTAGAAAGGATAGCTGTTCCTTGTGTCCACGGTTTCCACATTATTTAAAATATTCCTATGAATTCGTGTGTACAACTGCCACATCATGTCCGTTGGACAATACTTTACAGTTCTCAAATTTCAGCTCTTACATTCTTTCTTCCACCTCTTCCTAAATGTTCCCTGAGTCTTGATATAGAGGGGTGTTGAAATAGATGTCCCATCTCTGACTGACTATTCAGGATTGCTTATTCTCAGGTCTTTGAACAGTACTGTTCTCTACATTAACCACTACCCACTGTGATAAGAAGCTTCTGAACAGGGTGAGAACAGCATAGATCTATGGATATACACATAAGTAAATAGAAGGCAGTTTGATAACTTGGCCATTTAGAAAATCAACACCAAGAGGTTCTCATCTAGGGCTTATGCCTTCCCTAGCCATGGGTTTTGGCCATCTTTATAGAATCAGGCATGAATTCTGTCCTGTGGTGCGGGCTTTTCAGCATGATGGGGAGCGTTCAGTGTTTCACCTATAGCTGAGGACCTGTTGGCAGTTGGTGGTTGTTGGGGAAGGGAATCACTATTCTTTAGGAGCCTGGCCACTGGAATGTTGTCTGTACGCCAATGGATGAATCTATGCCCATATGCATATAGGCAACATTAATTGAATTCAGTCAATTAAAATTAATCAATCAAAAATTAATTTTAAAAATTATAATTATAAAAAGAGGACATGAAGTTGGGAGAGATATGATGGGGATTCTGGAGGGAGCTGGAGGAGAAAATTGAGGGATGGGTGTAATCAAGACATGTTAGAGCCATGTAAGAAATTTTCAAAGAGTAAATGCCTTGGCATTTATTTACAAATATTAAATTAAATATTTTGAGGAGTCAACAAACAAACAAACAAACAAGCAAAATATTCCTACTCCTTACTATCTAATTTCACTTTCCTCTAATTCCACAAAGCTACTAGTTCTTTATATAAACCTTTTATTTAAATAAAACATTGTATTGAGGGCTGATGAGATGGCTCAAAGGTAAGGTACTTGCTAATATCTCTGGACACCTGATTTCAATCCCAAGGACCTACAATGTAGGAGATGACTCTGAAACTTTCCATGTGCTCTGTGTCTGGCACATACATTCACACACACACACACACACACACATACACACACACACACACACCACCACCACCACCACCACCACCACCACCACCACCCACACCATATTATGATAAATATAAAAACTTATTTTTTAAAAAATTGTGCTCATCTGTGTGCCTGTGTCTGTGTAGGTTTGTAAATGTGAATATGGTGTCTCTGATGCTAGAGGACATCAGATCCCCTAAAGCTTGAGTTATAGGTAGTGTGAACCATTCAATATGGGTACCAGGAACAGAACTTCTGGCCTCTGAAAGAATAGCTCCTGTTGTTAACTACTATGCCACATGTTTGGCTTCCTTTATTATTTTCATAGAACTTAAAGTAATATGCAATAGGGAGAAAAGGCTATGCAGTATTCCTAAAATAGCTCCTGATACTGCAGAACCTGAGCTTTTGACCCTAATTATGTAAAGTTCGTATAGTAGAAATGATCTATCTTGAGCAGATTGAAACACACATCTTAACATCTGGCACATCTATAACATGTTGGTATAAGTGATATATTAAAGTTTAGGCTCAACTTTTCTGTGTAAGCACACAGAGAAAAAGATATAAGGAAGATGATCCAGTCTCTGTGTTCCAATATGACCTGAACTACTGCATTCACAAACTTGTGCCTCATGAGAAGTTAGTTATTCATTGCTAGATGATGAAGAAAGATGGCTTGTTCTTCATGCACTAACATCCTGCCTTCCTCTGTAGATCTAAGTAGATAATGGATGAATGTTTTACATACTCCCTATTCAAGATGCTCCTGACAGACTTGTGGTGATATCTTGCACAATAAAGCCTGCCTGGGGGTCAGAGAATGGAGCTTGCCACTAGTTTGCCACTATGCCACTTGCCATAGAGGTCTGGAGGTCTGTAAAGACAGTCAGGAAGTGACATAGCTAGGTAGTAACAGTATATAAGCAAGAACAAACAGTAAATTGCTCTCTTCTCTGTGGAGATGCTTAGGAGGTAAGGTGTGCTGTGGCTTGCTTCTTCTCTCTGATCTCTCAGCATTTCCCTCTATATCTGACTCTGCTCTCTTATTATCTAGAACAATTTAGTCCTCCATTTACACAGACTGCTATCAAAGATGCTATTCCAATGAGCACAGGGGGCCTCAGCCATTCCATCTGGTCATGTGTTTTGTGTGCATAGTTGTTTTAGGTAAACATACACATGAGCATATCACATACACAGTGATGATTGTTTATCTGATAGATGACTGGAAGGAAAACAAACGTGTGGGGATGTGGACAAACTCTGTAGATATGCTTGTATTATTTGTGCACACAGTGATATGCCCTCTCCACCTACCAAATCCAAGTGTACTGTTCACTTTCTCCTAGTTTACATGCACTGATTATACGTAATGGCATGAAGAGAAATATACCTACACACTTGAGATTTTGAAATAATCTAGCAATAGACCCAGACATCATTAGACTCAATTTTGCCATTTTTTGGCAATTAAAAAAATAACAAAAACAGCAGAGAAGTGATGTGATCTAAACTCCCTATTGCATCTCACTGGTAAGAACATGGTGTAATTGTCCTACTTTTATTCAGGTGAAGATAGTTCAAGTGTTGCCATTTACCTGTATTTTCATCAAACTTTCATGTAAAATTTTTAGAACTTGTTATTTCATTATGTGTCATAAAGTAGTGATACTCCAATTTTAACATTCTCCTGAATTTACTATTTATTAGTTTTCTATAAAGAAGAAAGCCATCACTTCTTTTGAGCATTTTGAAATATAAGAAAGGAAAAAATAAATAGTATTTGTTTTTTTTCCTAATCTAAATTCTTAAATAAACAGGTTTTAAAGTTATAATAGCAATATAGTCTATAATTGTATTATGATACTAACATTACTATACTTCTGGCTTGTTCTTTTTAGAGGAAAAGAACTGAGCCAAAATATTATGTCTTAAAATAATTTGAAATAATTCTTGTACATGCAGTTATAATGACAGATATTCTTGGGGTAATTTGAAAAGTTTTGACATGATTCATTTTGCCATTCCTTGATTTACTGGTTTAGAAAATGTGTATGACACTACATGTTTCTTAGATCAAAATAGCTTCTCCTCTTGGGCTATTTCTTCTAGACTTTCTTTCTATGTAGGAAAATTATTCTTCTGTCGCCATGCTTGTGAACTCAGGTGGCATGGTTGTGAGGTCTGTATTAAACAAAATGATGAACTAAAATCATGCATTAAAAATTGACATGCCCACTAGTCCTAGGGAAGGGATAAATTGAAAATTGTATTTTAAAAACAAACAAAAAAGAAAATTGCATATATTTATAACTGTTTTGTTTTGTTTTTTGAGGTAAACTTTGGATATATACCAGATCTTTCAATAAGTCCTAGACTTCATCACAACTCCTGAAATTCAAAACTCCCAGGCAGTAGCTAAAAGCCTCTTTTAGGGCTTTTTGTGTTCCAAAAGCTTATAGCCTTCACCCTGACACCTACTTTACAGATTCGTGGCATGCAAGCTTTGCAGATATTCTTTTGAAGTTTGCTTTTATAAGCCTTTGTGTACTAGCCTTGGTAAATTTCCATGTGACCTATCTGAACTTCTTGAAGACAGAGTGTGAACAAACATTACAAGCTTTTTGTTAAAGAAAATGTAGGCTCCTTATAAAAGATTTTCTTTAAATCCCATTATGTCCCCTTCACCCATTCGTGTTCATTCTAAGTTTCACTACCTCTGGTTTTATCACATATCTTCCCTTTTCTATTTTTTCTTTTTTTTTTTTTTTTTTTTGCTTTATTCCTCCCATGGTCTCTAAGTCTGGGTTTCTCCAAAACTTCCTTCATTGTCACAAGACTCACTCAGCATAATAATAGCCTGGAACAGCTTTGGACACAAAGACTGCAAAAACTAAGGCTTCAGTGACATTCCAACTCCCATTGTTCTTTGTGAATTGTGGTGGGGATCTCTATCTTTACCCAGATTGTGTCAAATTCTTCATGACCTTTGACCTAAACATCTACACTTCCGGGAATCTAGCCTTACATAGTAATTTAAGCTGGTGCAATGCATTAGGCCCAGAACAATGTTTATCATTAGTACACATATAGCCATAAATGTAGTGTCCAACAATGTGGGTGCTTGGCTAAGTGATGGTACACATTCTTTCCTTCTTCTTTTTTTTCTTTTTTTTTGTTTGGGGAGATGATGTTTCTGAGACAGGGTTTCTTTATGTAGCTTTGGAGCCTTTCCTGGAACTCTCTTAGTAGACTAGGCTGGCCTCCAAGTACAGAAATCTACCTGCCTTAGCATCCACCACCTACACACAGCTGATGGTATGCATTTATATTGAGCTATTAATAGTTAGTTATATTATGCTGTAGTCAGAATTTCTGTCCTGCCTGGTCCCACAGCCACTTTGCCCCAAACAAACACACAGAGACTTATATTCTTTATAAACTCTTTTGCCAATGGCTCAGACTTCTTACAGGATAGTTCTCTCTTAATTATTATTAACATAATATATGTACACTATGACTTACACATAATCCAGCATGTTACTTCTTTGGAAGCTACAAGGCTTCTCTCTTTACCTTTCCCCAGCATTCTCGTCTGCTAGCCCCGCCTATGTTTTCTGCCTGGCTACTGGTCAATCAGTCTTCAACCAATAAAAGAAACACATATACAGAAGAACATACCCCATCATCTCCTCTTTTCTGTCTATAAAAAGAAAGTTTTTTTTAAAACATAGTAAAACTATATATAACAAAACAGTTTTCAAGTAAGAACTATAGTAAACAATATTTAGTCCATTAACATTTGGCAAATTTTAAAGAACATATTCTGTTATCTATCCTATGTTTATGAGTCTAAAGTTTTATATGTAACTTACCTGTTATCATAACTAAGGAAAAACTATAACCAAAACTGTCTTCAACTCCGTCAAAGACCTCAGAAGGAAAATATATAAACTCTAGAATTGACAGAGACATCTTGCTGCCTGGACAGTCACCCAAATTTTCTCTGTAACATTGTGGCATCCATCTTCAGCCTTTAGGCCAAGATTGTCTAGCAGAATTCTCAGAGAAGCAGGACATTTGAAACTGTCACATGTATATTGTCAGTTTGCCAGTTATTTTTTTCTGTGTCCTTCAGAATGCTTGGCAGACACTTCCATGAAGCAGGAACCCTAAAACCCTGTCTATCTTGTTTTGGCAAGTTCAGCAGTCACCTTTCTGTGGATCCTTCATGTCCAGTTTATATAGTATACAGTCAAACAGTCCAGACAAGAGCAGTTTCTTGACCAAATGACTATTTCTGCCATGTTCAAGGCAACTCCCTAACAAGTTTCTTTGATATCCATCTTCCTCTCTGACATAATTTTTGTTGCCAGGAGCAGTTGTGTCTCACTGTCATTACAAACCCTAATAAACCATTTTATGTCCATATTCTGTAGGTCATTGAAAGGTTTTTTAAGAATGCCCATCCATTAGAAATATATCTATATATCTAGAAAACTTAATTAATGTAACTGTAAGTTTGAATATTATAGGTGACTATAATCTGTATTTAAATACACATTACATTTTTAAAAGAGCTGTGTAAACACAATAACTGACAAGAATAAAAATATACCTATAACAAAATTGGCCTTAAATTTGTGTCAGTAAACAAAAGCCATACCAATGCAAACTATTTATTTCTATATCATATTCCCTCTTAATTTCTTTACAAATAAATTGACTTTGTTCATTAACAATTTATAAGCAACCCCATTAAAATGAAAACAAACATTTACAAACAATATTTGGGAATTTGGGAGTCATTCTCTCCAAACTGCTTCTGGCAGTTTAGGGGTGCTGTAAATACCTTTTGGACCCTGAGAAAACCCAGAAACCTGTCCAATCCTGGCTGTAGTAGTTGGAGGCTGCATGGTCTCATCTGTTTTGGATGTTGGATGATCTGGACCATTGCTTCAGGGGGTCTTGCTTGATCAAACCATACTTGTCTAGAAGGAATTCACAGCTTTTCATTTTTTGTGGAAACAAAAGCAGAACTTCTTTTCCAAAGAAACCTGTGATCAGACTTACATTTTGAAGTCAAGGTTTTTCAAAATGTATAGTTTGGGTTAATTCAGCACCATTCATAATCAAATGTCTTTTAGCAGCTATTGCTCTTTTCTCAGCAATTAAACAATTTAAAGACAACACTCTGTTTATTTTCTATCTTTATGTGACGTTTTATTGCTCTATTTCTTTTACTTTTATTTTTTGGTTTTTAAAGACAGGGTTTCTCTGTGTAACTTTGGCTGGCCTGGAATTCACTCTGTAAACCAGGTTGGCCTTGAAAATCACAGAGTATTGGGATTAAAGATAAGTGCCACCACACCCAACTACTCTATTTCTATTTTAGGAATTTCTGTATCCTTTTTTCTTTCCCCTGTTCAAGCCTACATATATTTTTAAATACACTGTAAACCCTTTAGAGGTTTTTCTTTTTTCCTCTGAATCTGTCTTTACTGTATATGTCAATCTTTTTCTGTCCACAAGTCTTTTATTTGCTAAAGAGCATGGTTAAGTTTGCAGCAGCAGCTGGCCGTGACTATTCCTTTTCTGAGAGTAGCTTCATGGAAGAATTACTGGTGGGACCATGCTTATTGCCACAACTCTGTGGAATTTCTAGGTCCATGCCACCACCAAGAAGCATGCCCCCAGCTGCTTGTAAACAACATTTAATTGTTTGGTAGCAGGGTCAACCTTCTTCCAGAAACAGATGCAGAAATCCACAACTATGCAGAAAGCCACGCTCCTGAAGCACAATCAAAGTGAGGCAGAAGCAATAATATGAACAAAGGAGTCAAGATCATGATGGAAAAACCCACAGAATCAGCCGACCCAAGCTAGTGAGAGATCACTGACTCAGGTCTGACAAATGGGGAATCTGAATAAGACCAAACTAGACTCTTGTAATATAGGTGACAATGGTGTGACTGGGACAATATATGAGGCCACTGGCAGTGGATCCAAATCTAACACTAATGCACAAACCGATTTAGTGGAGCCCATTTTATATGGAGAGACATCTTGCTCAGCCTAGACACAGGTTTGTGGAGGGTGGAGAGGTGACTTGTTCCTGCTTAAATGGGATGATGGAACAGACCTAGTAGACTTCCTAGAGGAGGCCTTACCCTCTCTGAGGAGCAGATGGGAGATGAGAAGGGGAGGGAAGTTGTGGGAGGAGAGGAAGAAAGAGGAACTGGGATTGGAATGTAAAATATTAATTAAAAAGAAGAAGAAAAAAGAGCCACATGCAGTTTTTGCTCCTAAAGCTGAGTCAGGAATCCTCTCTTAAAGGAGCCCTGAGACTCTGCTTGCCTCTAGCAAACCAAGCCCAGCTTCCTAAATCAATAGCTCAGAGGGAACGACAGCTAAAGACAGAAGAGTTGCCTAGAGCAATCCTGAGGTACAGGTCATGCCCCTCACTCCCAGTGTTAGCTTGGTATGGAATATCTGTTCCTGCCAGATGCAGAAGGTTGGCTATGAGAGGGCCCAGGCTGGCCTGGTCTAGGAATCTAGGGGGGCCAACACTCATGGCTAGCCTCTGTTGCTGTCTCCACCCATCCACCCTGGACTTACCTTCCCAGGCAGACTTCACCCACAAAACCATAGTCTTTACACGCACAGTTTTATATGCTGAGACTTTGTACAAATAAATTTTTACTGCTTTTTGGTTTTTTTTTAGATTTTTTGTCACTTTTTTTAATAACTGGAATCCTGTTTAGAGTGTATTTTTCTCAAACAGAAACTGTTTACCAGAAAATTCATCCTTTTTGTCATCTTATACAAAACTACAGCAAAAGCCAATTACCATCGAGTTAATGGTATTAAACCATCAATAGTGACATTCCTAATGGGAAAGATATGAGCCTCAGCTCTGGCACTTCCCCTTCATCCTATTACCCCTCTTTGGCTATGGAGACAACCCTGCCCGAGGTGCTGTAGAAGAGGGGGAGGCCCATATCAGAGAGTAAACTTGAAAAGCAGAGCCTCCTATATTTCATAAGTCCTCTTTGTAAACCTTGAACAAGCTCACATTTGCCAGGTGGAATCTTCCTACCATGGATACTGTTCCCTGTCAAGACTTACCCACAAGAAAAATGGAACTCCTATGATGAGATTGAGTTTACAGGGAACAATGTTGAAAATCAATTAAGGCTGTAAACATCCGAGAAAAAAAGGTTGGGGGGATAGCTCACAACAGGAACTGGAAGAGCTTGAAATACAAAGAAAAGTTGGGAGATAGTCCACAACAGGATTGGGAAGAGCTTGAGATGAAAAAAAAAAAAAAAAAAAAAAGGCTGCAGGGATAGTCTACAACAAGAAGGGGAAGAATTTGAGATGCTTGAGATGCACAGGTTAGATTCTAAAATTTGAGAGGGCCAGAGGTCAGCATCATGAGCTCACAAGTAGAATAATGAAATGGTATGATGACTAAGAGTGAACATTTGCTAATATGAGATGCTCTATGCTGGGTCAAGAAGAGGAACCAGTATCCTGAAGCATCATCTTCATTCAGCATGGTGTAAAATACTTCTATGGCCCAACTGTACATCTTTTCCATGCATTTACAGCTGCAAGCTAGACATTAGTATCAATTAATTAATGGAAATTCATCTTGCTTTTAGACAATGGGGACCACTTTAAATATTCTCCCAAGGTATTAATGACATTTATTTTAATAAACAATATTACTTCGTCAATATTTCAGAGGCTAATTTTCCAAGAAAAAGAAGAATCTATGTACCTTCCTGAATTAAAAAAAAAATGTTTCTACCAAATATACTTAAAGGAAGTTCCTAGTACTTAGTACTGGGAACTTAGTATTGGGATCCTCTCTCATCAGATAACAAACAGTTTAATAAGTACACATCCATGGTACACTGTCTTAGCCAAAGGGATTAAAAAGAAAAAAAATACTGACTGACAATGCACTAAAAGAGAAAAGCAGCAGGAATGTACTATATTTTCTGGCAAAAATCCTCCATAAATAATTGCAGGGATCCAAGCCACTTCCATTCCAGGCAGGTGTCTGATGTTATCAATGCATGTTGAGATAAGCCCTTGAACTCTTCTAGCTGAAAACAGTCATTTCCCTCCAAGGCTGGTAAGCCAGTCCAAGTCACCATACAATGACTGGGCATGTGAAAAATTTCCTCAAGGCTATAAAGCAGTTGTCATCCATAACTGTTTTAGTGTTGTGGCAAGAGTGAGTCTGTTTCTCCTCCCTTTATGTGCACATAGCTGCTATTCTCTCAATATCAACACCTTCCCCTTTAACTCTTCTGTTAAAAGGCTCAGGGAAAATCCCCATAAAACTTGTCCTATCCACTCCATCATTAAGGCACTATCTAACATACATTAACTCATAACGTCTCTGCTCAGGGTTAATTTCTTGTTTAAATACTGAACAGAAAAAAGTCAACAAGAAGATGAATTCTTTACAGTCATGGATATTGTATCCTGGAATCTAAGTAAGCAAGGCAATATTCAGAGATCCAAATGAGAACAGTCTCAGAAACCGTAATGAAGCCACTATTATAATTAACTCCATTCATGGTCTCCAGTTAATGCTCAAAGGAAGTCAACATCCATTTTAAGTCACTGAGTGGAATCAAGCATCTGGGATAGATGAATTCTGTTCTTTGCTCATGATTGATACCAGATGTGTCGTCCTACTTCTCCTACAGCCGAAGAGCAATGCATCTCTTGGTAACTACAGATCTGCTCCTCTAGAGTAGGAGTCAAGCTTCTCTAGCTCATCTTATGGTGAGAGACCCTTGGTCCTGGGGGTGTCTCTGCTGACCAACAGGAATTACCTATAAATGTATTTACACTATGCTATCACCACTCTCTGGACCCACTTCACGAAACCCTTGTACTCTCCTTTCTTCAAACTTTCCTGCTTCTGGTTTAAGATGTTCTCTTCTAAGTGGGGCTGCATGGGGACCCCAACATGCCAGAACCTTTTGAAGACATGTTGTCAGGTCAGAAAAGAAGTATTGAGGTATAATCATATAATAATAATTCTATTGTGCACTAAAGCAATTCTGTTTTCCTTTCTCCAGGGAATAGCTGTTCTATTGAATTCAAATAGTTATTTGAATTAAAGAACATGATTGTGTTAAAGAACATACCTAATTTCACTTTGCATTTCCATTGTTTACTAAATCAGTAAATTTGTAAAGAAACAGTGAGTTAATCTTCTTACCTTACTTTCTCCTTCTGTGAAATGGTGTGTGTGTGTGTGTGGTGTGTGAGTGAGTATGTGTGAGTGTGTGTGTGGTATAAGCGTGTGGGGTGTGTGTGTGTGTGTGTGTGTGTGTGTGTGTGTGTGTGTGTGTGTGTGTGTGTGTATAAACCCTGGGGAATTCTGAGAAAAGTAAATAGTATGGAACCCTCTTTTTTTCCAACCATTCTCTCTTGCTACTCTATCTTCTCTATGTCTGGGTGTGGGATTGGAGATGATGAGGTAGAGGGTTCTCATGTACTGCTTTCTGAACAAGATCTACCAGGCATTATCTGCTTTGGTTTCTGGGCAGTTGTGGCCTTAGAAATAATGGAACACCAATTTGATCCCATAGTGATAGAAATAAAAACATACCTTCCAAGACCTTAGTGAGGCAGAGCAGAGTATGATTTAACCTGAGGACAGAACTGAAACACAGTGAGGACACCTGGAGGAAGACTGGCACGGATGTTGCATCCAGGAGAGCTTGGCCCTCTGCCCACCCATCTGTGCTTCCACCTGTCTTGTGGTTGTCCATCCTGCACAGATAAGCTGTCTCATTTGGGTTCAGGCTTTGCCATTTATTGGCTTCATGACTTTGGACAAATACTGCATAATCTCCACATCTTGGTTTGCTCATGTAAAAATAGAACTGCAAATAATTGTGAATTTATAAAGGAGCCATACCCCAGCAAGCATACCCTAAACTTAAAAAGTGTTTGATCAGCCATTGAACAATACAGTTGAAGTTTCCAACCTTGAATATCCTCATAGTGTTTATCACTGGGCAATGCAGGAAATCACTTAACCAACGGGCACTTATAACACGGGGTTGGAAATCTCATATAATTCACAGAGTATAGTATGTGATATGGATTGTTTAATCACTGCAGGTGGCTAACTAGGATCTGTGATTGCTATTGTTCCCAGCATCTCAAGAACAATATCACTAACCTGGGAGGCTTCAAAATTCAAAGTTGGAATTTTGCATATCATGTTTGTACTATTGTAAAACAAAACAAAACAACAAAAGCCACATCCTGGTACATTGGCATCTATAATCTTATTCTCTCTTCTGACAAAGAGTGTTTTGGTGGATTAATTGACTTAACATATCAAGGAAAAGAGAAGACCCAAATTAATTCTTATAGAAGCTCTGGCTGCAAATTAGCTAAAATTTCTAATACCCAATTAATTCAGTTATGGTAAAAGATACAAGTTTTAGGGTTATTATTAATAGATTTGGAGATTGGGTTTCACTTGTAGCCCAAGTTGGCCTCTAATTTGTGATTTTCCTGTCTCAGCTTTCCTAGTGTACTGGGATGACAGGCATGTGCCACCATGCCTTTCTGGCTCAGCTTTTGGAATTAACTTCTATCTAAAACACTATTTTCATTTTTTTTGAGTTAAGAATTATCTCATGAAGTATTATTTTTTGGTATCCAGAATTCAGCTATCCTCGGTGTTGCCTGTGATATAATACCTACAGGAAAGTCTCCAACTGTAGGCACACAAGCTAAAATATCTCTATCTCACTCGGGATATGAGGGGTAGGAAGAAAGTCCGTTCTGTGGATGTGACCCATGATCTCTTGCCAGAGGGTTTGGATATACTAGTCTATCTCTGCTAAGTCACCACCTCTCTCATTCTGTAGGAACAGTGGGACATCTTTTGACACTGGTGTTGTAGCTTAAGAGAAACTTCACAGTCCCTTCATTATCATCCCACCCCCACACCCTGTCTGCCACAGAACACTCAGGTCCTTTTGTAGTTGCAGACTCATGTGTTGGTGTGAATGATCATGAGCTTTCCCAAGAAGCTTGGTGTTCACAGGATCAAACAACCTACTCTATGTCTCCCTCACAGTACTCTGACTTTGCATGGTGCCTTGTACAGATGCTCAAAAACTGTTCAATTATTTCTAAGCCATTCTATTCATATGGATTCATATTGGTTTAGCTTTTCTATGACCAGTGTAGAAAACACAAGTTTGTAAATTGACCTAACATATTTCCACCATTTTCAAAACACTACTATTTCATTAAATTTTCTTTTTGATTTTAATGATTTCCTTTTTCTTTGAAATTATAATATAAGTACATTATTTCCCCTTTTCCCTTGTTTCCTCCAAACCTCCTATATATTCTCCCTTATCTCTTCCAAATTATTTTTCTCCTTTTTAATTAATTATTGATAATATACAGCTGTTCAGTACCTTTGGTATGATAAAATACCTTGACAAAAGCATCTTAAGAGGGACAAATTAATTGTGAATCAGTTCAAGGTTACACTCTCTCAAGGCAGGGAAAACATCCACAGGGGCTTCTAACAGCTAGATGGTCACATCATATTCACATCCAGGACACAGAGGATGAATGTCTCTGCTCAGCTCACTCTCCTTTTTGTGCAGAAACATTTTATATATAGCCCCTTTTTATATAGCTCTTCCCACCCAGTTAACAATCAAAATTGTCTCTCAAAAGTATGCCAGAAGCTTGTCTCCTAAGTGATCTTAGATGCTATCAAGTTTATAATATTACTAAACACAAATAGACAAAATACACAATTGTCATGTGGTTGTTGGGTGATTGATGAATTCTTTTTAAACTGTAGTTGAACAGATACAAAGGCAGAGTTTCCTACATGGACTATCTTAATTTAATTTCTAATGTTACAGGAACAATAAATTAAAAATTAAAATAGTCGATTGACATTTGCATGTAGTTACATAAGTAAGAATGTTTTGTCAACCTTATTTTACTTGCTACAGATAAAGATACATGCGCAACCATATTTTCATAAATTGATTACACTTTGATGCATATATGTATATATGTTGATGTGACATTTATTCATTTCCCTCTGCTATTTTTATTGTAAAATAGAATTGGAGCGTGGTAAGTAAACAGGGATGGAAGAGAATAACATTGGACAATAAGTTGGATATTAGTTAAGCTTTTGCTTTTTCATTCTCTGTATCTCTTAAAATATGGGTTTATTTTATTAGTTAATACAGAAAAGAATTATTAAAGGTGATCTTAATGTTAGATTATATTTCTTAATTTATTATTCTCTAAAATAACTGGATGTAATGCAATTATCATAGAAGATACAAGAGACTTCAAGAGTTCCTTACTCTGATTTTTAGATAACAAGAGAAAATTTTCAATCTGAATGTCATATTTACTGTGAACTTCTTTTTACTTTCTGTTTGCTTCATGGGAACAAAAGACTGAATTGCAATTGCTCTCCTAGGTCACTCAGAAGCATTCCCAAGATTTCTATTGTCACCTGGGAGGATTGAGAATAAGCCATGTGAGCTTGTGTTTAAAAGTCAAGGATAAACACATCTATCTTTTGCATAATAACTTTTGATTTTCCCTGACAACTGGAATGAGGAAGCTCTTACAGGGTTTTCTACTAGTTTAAAAGAAACAAAAAAGTTGTGAAGTGTTTCTCTTAACCCATAGTAACCACAGGATGTCTGTGTGTGAGAAAAAGCATGTTAACTACACAATGAAAACAAATTCATATAGATAGACCAAAAGATTATAGTGTGTACAAAGTTTCTCACTATATTTAGCAATCTAAGCCTTCTTAAACCTATAAAGGAAGGACAGATGCTGGAAACAGTATCATTCTTTGCCAGGTTGATTCTATGGTTTGTGCCATTAAAAATATTTCCATGGTAATTCTGCTTTTTTTTTTTCTAAAAATTCCCATTTTAGATGTCTTTTCATAAATTCCCCTTAGATATAAAGTTATGTTTGCTCAAATAACTGTAGGCCCACAATGTTTAAGTCAACACAGAACCAAGTTCCAAATGTCACAAAATGTTTGGGACTGGCCAAAATGTTGAATATGGAAAAATTAAAAGCACAGTCTTGTTTCATTTTTAAGATTTATTTGTTTTCATTGTGTATGTATGAGTGTTTGAATGTACGTACGTACGTACCTATGTGCACCAAGTGTGAACAGCACCCAAATAGGCCAGAAGAGCACATCAGACACCACTGGAACTAGAGTTACAAGTGGCTGTCAGCCACCATGTAGGTTCTGGGAACTGAACCTAAGTCCTCTGCAAGAGCAGTTAAGTATTTGTAACTGAAGAGCCATCTCTCAAGGTCTCCAAAGATATATCAAAAATACAACTCAAGCTTCCAGTTTTCTTAGGTAATGTTTGTTTATCAAAATTCTATGAAAAATCTACTGTGTCTTTGCTTGAAATAATTAAGGTATCACCTTGTGTTCGAATTTACTTAATGTCAATGTGCTTCTAGTTTTCAACTGAGAAAAGGGAATTATCAGAAAAGTTGCATAAATTTACAAATACCTTCATGCTGATAGCAGTAGAGCAATAATAACTGTACTTGGTTAAGGCTGTGATTTTTCTAATAGACTCCTTTTTGCATTTCATGTGGGAGACAGAAGAGGACTGCATTTATTTATTTATTTATTTATTTATTTATTTATTTAATCTGTGAGACAGGCACTGAATTCAAATCCTCCCTTATTTTTGGATATAGCTGCATTCAGAAATTATTTCTTACATTGTAGATGAATCTTTGTTCAAATTCATTGATTTTGAGAATTTAAAAACATAATGTATGATACATACTAATTCTATCTTTTGACTAGAAAAATACTGCAAATAAAAACAAACCAATAGGAAAAAGAGGCCAACTTTGACTTTAAGCTAGATATGTCTAATGGTTTCAATAAGACAATAGAATTAAGCATATTTCATGACAGAAATATGGTTAATTGACACACCCTACACTAACCTCCTGTTTTCATTAGATTTCTATAGATACTGTCCAATGTGGAAAAATGTACAGAAAGGAGAATCTTTATCAAAATAATGTTTGAAATATTAATGTTTAAACTGTAAATTAGTGCAACTATTATAGAAAATAGTATGGAGGTCCTTCAAAATTTTAATTTGATATACATCCAAAGGATGTGAAATTTGTCATTATTTTTGTCACTTGTGATTTTTTTTTTAGTTCAAATTAGGAACAAGCTTGTTTCACATGTCAATGCCTTTCCCTCTCTGTCTTCTCACTCCCATCCCTCCTCCCCCACCCCAACCTACGCCCCACCCCATACACCCTCCACTCCCCAGGCAGGGTAGAGCCCTCAACAGAGGTTCCACAAAGTCCACCACATGATTCTGGGCTGGGCCTGGCCCCTTGCCCATGTGTTCAGGGCCAGAGTATATCCCTTCACGTGGGATGGGCTCACAAAGTCCCTTCTTACACCAGGGAAAAATACTAATTCACTACCAGGGACCCCCTGGAGTGCAGAGGCCTCCTCATTGACATGCATGTTCAGGGGTCTGGATTAGTCTTGTATTGGCCTCCCAGAAAGCATCTGGGGTCGATGTGCTCCCCCTTGTTCAGGCCAGCTGTTTCTGTGGGTTTCTCCAACCTGGTACTGACCCCTTAGATCTTCATTCCTCCCTCTCTTCAACTAAGTTCCAGAGTTCAGTTCAGAGTATATCTGTGGATGTCTGTCTCTGCTTCCATCAGCCACTAGATTAGGGCTCTAGAATGGCATAAAAAGTAGTCATCAATCTAATTTTAGGGGAAGGATATTTTGGTTATCCTCTCCACAATTGCCTGGATTGTCAGTTCGTGCCATCCCTGTAGGTCTCTGGAAATCTCCCTAGTGCCAGATCTCTCCTCTTACCTATAATGGCTCCCTCTATAATGGTATCTCTCAGTCTGCTTTCTCTCCTCTATTCTTCCCCCAACTCAATATTCTTGATCCTCCATTTCCTCTCCTCCACTCCACATCTCCTGCTCTCATTCTGGAAGCTCCCTCTCCCCTACCCTTATGCTCACAATTAGCTCAGGATTTCCGGCCTCTTCCCATTACTGGGGTCCATTCCTTTATCCCTTAGAGTACTTCAATGTTTCCTAGTATCTTTGGTGAAGAGAATTATAGGCTGATAATCCTTTGTTCTATGTCTAAAATTCATATATGAGTGAGGACATACCATGTTTATCTTTTTGTGACTGGGTTACCTCACTCAGGATGGTTTCTTCTAGTTCCATCTATTTGCCTGAGAATTTCAAGATTCCCTTGCTTTTTTCTGCTGAGTAGTACTCCATTGTAGAGATGTACCACATTTTCTCAATCCATTCTTCAGTTGAGAGACATCTAGGTTGCTTCCAGTTTCTGGCTATTACAAACAATGCTGCTATGAACATGGTTGAACATATATCCTTGTTGTGTGAACATGCATTATTTGGGTATATACCCATGAGAGGAATGGCTGGATCTTGAGGTAGACTGAGTCCAATTTTTCTGAGCAACTGCCATACTGATTTCCAAAGTGGTCTTACAAGTTCACACTCCCACCAGCAATGGAGGAGTGTTCCTTTTTCTCCACATCCTCTCCAGCATAGATTGTCATTGGTGTTTTTTATTTTAGCCATTCTGAAAAGTGTGAGGAGGTATGTCAGAGTTGTTTTGAATTGCATTTCTCTCATGGCCAAGGATTTTGAGCACTTTCTCAAGTGTCTTTTAGCCATTTCAGATTCCTCTGTTGAGAATTCTCTGTTTAGTTCTGCATCCCACTTTTTAATTTCATTATTTGGTGTTTTGGTGGCTAGTTTCTTGATATCCTTGTATATTTTGGAAATCAGCCCTCTGTCAGATGTGGGGTTGGTGAAGATCTTTTCCCATTCTGTGGGGTGTTGTTTTGTCTTACTGACCATGTCCTTTCCCTTACAGAAGCTTCTCGGTTTCAGGAGGTCCCATTTATTAATTGCAGACCTCAGTGTCTGTGCTACTGGCATAATGTTCAGGAAGCAGTTTCCTGTACCAATTTGTTCAAGGGTATCTCCCAGTTTCTCTTTTGGAAGATTCAGTGTGGCTGGATTTATGTTGAGATCTTTGATACATTTGCACTTACGTTTTGTGCATGGTGACAGGTATGGATCTACCTGCAATCTTCTGCATGCCCGAAACCACCTGTGCCAGCACCATTTGTTGAAGATGCTATCTTTTTTCCATTGTATAGATTTAGCATCTTTGTCAAAAATACCGTGTTCATAGGTGTGTATGTTAATATCAGGGTTTTCAATTTTATTCCATTGGTCTCTCTGTCTATTTTTGTGCCAATACCAAGCTGTTTTCAGAACTATGGCTCTATAATAGAGCTTAAAGTCAGGGATGGTGATGCCTCCACAAGATCCTTTATTGTACAGAGTTGTTTTGGCTATCCTGGTTTTTTTATTTTTCCATATAAAGTTGAGTATTGTTCTTTCAATGTCTGTGAAAAACTGTGTTGGGATTTTGATGGGGATTGCGGTGAATCTGTAGATTACGTTTGGCAAGATTGCCATTTTTACTATATTGATTCTACCTATCCAAGAGTATGGGAGATCTTTCCATTTTCTGGTATCTTTTTTATTTCTTTCTTTAAAGTCTCAAAGTTCTTACCATACACGTCTTTCACTTTTTTGGTTAGTGTTACCCCCAGATATTTTATGTTGCTTGTGAATATTGTGAAGGATGATGTTTCCCTAATTTCTTTCTCATTGGATTTATCATCTGTATATAGTAGGGCTACTGATTTTTTTGAGTTAATTTTCTATCCTGCTACATTGCTGAAGGTGTTTATCAGCTGTAGGAGTTCCCTGGTAGAGTTTTTTGGGTCACTTATGTAGACTATCATATCATCTGCAAATAGTGAAGGTTTGACTTCTTCCTTTCCAATTTTTATCACTTTGATCTCCTTTTCTTGTCTTACTGCTCTAGCTAGAACTTCAAATACAATATTGAAGAGATATGGAGAGAGTGGACAGCCTTTTCTTGTTCTTGATTTTAGAGGAATCACTTTGTGTTTCTCTCCATTTAGTTGGATGTTGCCTGTTGGTTTGGTGTATATTGATTTTATTATGTTTAGATACGTTCCTGTTATTCCTGTTCTCTCCATGATCTTTATCATGAATGGATGATGGATTTTGTCAAAGGCCTTTTCAGCATCTTGTGAGATGATCATGTTTTTCTTTTTCAGTTTGTTTAATTGGTGGATTACATTGATGTATTTTCATATGTTGAATCATCCTTGCATCCCTGGGATGAAGCCTACTTGATCATGGTGGATGATTTTTCTATGTGTTCTTGGATTCGATTCGCTAATATTTTATTGATAATTTTTGCATTGATGTTCATGAGGGATATTGGTCTGTAGTTCTCTTCCTTAGTTGTATCTTTGTGTGGCTTTGGTATCAAAGGGATTGTAGCTTCATAAAAAAAATTGGCAATTTCTCTTCTGCTTCTATTTTTTGCACAACAGTTTGAGGAGTACTGATATTAGCTCTTGTTTGAATTTCTGGTAGAATTCTGCAGTGAAGCCATCTGGCCCTGGGTTTTTCTTGGTTGGGAGGCTGTTGATGACTGCTTCTATTTCATTAGTGGTTATAGGTCAATTTAAAATGCTTATCTGTTCTTGGTTTAATTTTGGTAAGTAATACCTATCCAGAAAACTGTGCATTTCCTTTAGATTTTCGAATTTTGTGGAGTACAGATTTTCAAAGTATGAACTTAACATTCTCGGGATTTCTTCAGTGTCAGTTGTTATATCCTCCCTTTTCCTTTCTGATTTTGTTAATTAGCATTTTGTCTCTCTGCCTTTTGGCTAGTTTTGATAGAGGTTTGTCTATCTTGTTGATCTTCTCAAAGAACCAACTCTTAGTTTCATTGATTCTTTGTAATGTTTTCCTAGTTTCAACTTTATTGATTTCAGCTATCAGTTTGATTATTTTCTGGCATCTACTCCTCCTTGGCGAGTTTGCTTCTTTTGCTCTAAAGCAGCCAGTTCTCTAGTGTGACTTTTCTCCAGTTTCTTCATGTGGGCACTTAGTGCTGTGAACTTTCCTCTTAGTACTGCTTTCAGAGTGTCCCATAAGTTTGGGTAAGTGTGTCTACATTCTCATTAAATTCTAGGAAGTCTTTAATTTCTTTTTTTATTTCTTCCTCAATCCAGGAATGGTGCAATTGGGTGTTATTCAATTTCCATGAATATGTAGGTTTTCTACAATTTGTATTGATGTTGAATTCTGGCTTTAATGTATGGTGATCTGATAAGATACAGGGGGTTATTTCTATTCTTCTCTAGCTTCGGAGGTTTGCTTTGCTGCCAACTACGTTTGCTTGTAGGTTAACTTTTCCCAACTCTTTACTCTGAGGTTATGCCTTTCTCTGGAGTTGAGGTGTATTTCTTGTATACAGCAAAAGGGAGGATTCTGTCTTTGTATCCATTCTGTTACCTGTATCTTTTTATAGGCAGGTTAAAACCATTTATATTGAGGGATATTAATGTTCATTGATTGTTGGTTCTTGTTTGTTTTGGATTTGTTGTTGGTGGTGTCATTGTGTGTAGATTTTGCCCTCCTATTTCTTTTCCTGTTTGGTAAAGTTGGATTATCTATTACCTATGTTTTTATGAGTGTAGTTATCTTTGTTGGGTTGGAGTTTTCCCTCTAGGACTTTCTGTAGTGCTGGATTTGTTGATATGTATTGTTTAAATCGGGTTTTGTCATGGAATATTTTGTATTCTCCATTTATAGTGAATGAAAGTTTTGCTGGGTACAGTAGTCTGGGTTGGCTTCCATGTTCCCTTAGTGTTTGCACGACATCTATCCAGGACCTTCTGGCTTTCAGAGTTTCCATTGAGAAGTCGGGTGTGATTCTGATAGGTCTGCCTTTATATGTTACTTGGCCGTTTTCCTTTGTTGCTGTTAATATTTTCTCTTTATTCTATAGATTTGGTGTTTTGATTATTATGTGTGTGTGTGGGTGACTTCTTTTTGTGTTCCAGTCTGTTTGGTGTTCTGTAAACGTCTTGTACTTTCATAGGCATATCCCTCTGTAGGTTGGGGAAGTTTTCTTCTATGATTTTGTTGTTTATGTTTTCTGTACCTTTGAGCAGTGTTTCTTCACTTTTTTCTATGCCTATTATTCTTAGGTTTGGTCTTTTCTTTTTTCTTGGATATTTTGCATAAGGGATTTGTTGGACTTCAGATTTTCTTTGGTCGATAAATTTATATCCTCTAGCTAGTCTTCAATAACTGAGATTCTCTCTTCCATCTCTTGAATTATATTTGTTATACTCACATCGAAATTTGTCTCTTGCAGAGATGTTTTACTACCATGTTCATTACAGTAATACAATAGCCAAGAAATAGAAACAGCTAAATTGTCCATCAAACTATGTATGGATAAATAAAAAATGATTAATATAGATAATAAAGTGCTACACATTCATTAAAAATGATAAAATGTCACAGAAGACACAGAGATTATTTTGACAGAATTAAGCTACATACTAAATACAGAGAGAAATGTATACCATGTCTCATTTATATGTGAAACATAATAAAGTTGGTCTCATGAAAATTGAAGGTGGAATGACAGTTATCAGAGAGTGATTGGAAAGGTTCAGGAGGAAAGGAGTGTTGGAAAACACTTATTAGTAAATAATTAGATATGGCCAGACAGAGTAAGACATAGTTTTGTGTAGTACTTATATAATGAAGTAACTATAAATAAGAAATCCCAAAATATTAGAGGAAAGGAATTTGAACATTTTCATGATAAATGATTACTATTTGGGGAGATACTTAACCTAATTTAAACTTTAAACAATATATACATGTATCAAAATCATCATTTATCACTCCATAAATATGATTACTTTCAGATCAATAAAAATGAGCATATGTATGTATTATGTATGTATGTATGTATGTATGTATGTATGTATGTATGCATGCATGCATGCATGTTTGTTACAGGGCAAAGGTTTCTCCATGTTATCTAGCTGAAACTATCTTTGGTTTCTGCTCCTTGCCCTGAGAAGTCCTATAGGAAGGCATCCAATCCTGTTCTAGAAACTCTGGGTCTAAATGGCCCAAGTAATTACATGTTCTTGGTTCTTGTTGAACTGCTTACTTGTTTCCCTCTGCAACTGCCAACAAGGAAGCAGTTTTTCTATGTTCTTTTTCTTTAAAATAAAATTTCATGTAATATGCTTTCAGGGATGGTTTGTGTAAGAATTGTTTCTCTCAAGACACCAAGAGAGAGGAAAGTGCCAACACATCGCAATTATGTCACAGTGCTTGGATCTCTGATCACCATCTCTCCCCACTGCTAAGAAGAACTAATACATAACTCATATTTTCTACTTAGACATAATTTTAAAGAAGTGTAGCGATGTGGCAGGTATTGTACCAACTATCTAAGAAGCTGCATATTTTAAACTGAAGAACAAACAGTAATACCATATCCTACATGACTTGGTCATAGAAACCTGACCAGGGTTGACAAGAGAGACAAGAAAGGGCAGATACACAGACAGGTGTACAAAAAGCTGGGGTCAGATAGGTTATGCTCTTTCTCATGTGGTAGCACCAACTAAACAAATCCTAGAACCTTGGGCATTTAACATGTATACCCCAGAGGTAGTAGTTAGCTAGTCTACATAGGAGATCTCTATAGAGCATCAGTCTTAAGCTGGACGCTTCCAGGAAGAGAAAGCTGCAGTTGCTAGTATTGGCACACACTGGTCAGTTGTGAATAAGCACTTGCACTTGCACACATTCTCCACACTTGCAATTGTACCAGAGGACAGTTTTTCTAGTTAGGGCCTGATACACACAGGGGAAGCTTTGTTAATTGGTCCTTGACAGGGACATGTCCATGTCAAAAAGGCACATTCACCCAATACTTTATTCACGCTTTACACATTTACTCAAGGCTTTCTCAGCTCCCACATAGGAAGCCTCATAAGATTGTTAAAACTCTTACATAGAGATGAAACTACTATTTGGCACTGATGTCCTCCATAAACTTACTTCTTACATAAGGACTTAGGAGACTTTATGTGTCTTTTCTCTTTCTGAGAAATGGCCAGTAATGCTTTAAAATGTCTTAGGGAAGAACACAAAAGATTAACAATACGGAAGCTTTTGACTTTAGGGGAAAACATTTTTGGCATCTGTGTTGCGATCAAACTAAGCCTTGGGGGTAGAAAACATGGAGATATGAAACTGAGTTCAGAAAAGAAAAATAAAATGGATTAAATAGTAGCTAATGGGTGCTAAGAAGCACAGGATATTTTTTTAAAATAGGACAATTTCAAACATATTTTATATGCTAGGAGGAAAGCACAAGTAGTATGGAAATGTGTGATTTATGGGAGTTTTGGACAAATAGAAAATGTATCCTTATCTTGTAGTGGGATAGCATATGATGTCAAAGGAATTTCCCTTAAGAAACAAGCCCTCAGCATAACCCTCAGAGTCTGTGCTACTGGTATTATATTTAGAAAGTACTCTCCTGTGTCTATGCATTCAAGACTACTTCCCCCTTTCTCTTCTATCAATTTCAGTATATGAATTTATGTTGAGATGCACTTGAACTTGAGTTTTTTGCATGGTTGTAGATATGGATCTATGTGTATTTATTATTCTACATGTTGACACAAGTTACGCCAGGACCATTTGTTAAAGATCCTTTCTTTTACCCATTATACAATTTTGGCTTCTTTGTTTAAAAAGCTGGTGCTTATAGTGTATGGATTAATATCAGGGTCTTTGATTCGATTCCATATGCCAATACCAAGCTGTTTATGTTACCATAGCTCTACAGTAGAGCTTGAAGGCAATGGTGGTGATAACTCTGCAAGTTCCTTTACTCTACAGGATTGTTTAGGCTTTCCTGGGCTTTTTGCTTTTCCATATGAAGTTGAGTATTTTTCCTTCCAGGTCTATGAAGAATTGTGGTGGGATTTTGATGGGGATTGCATTGAATCTGTAGACTTCTTTTGGTAAGATTGCCATTTTTACTAAGTTGATCCAACCTATCCAAAAGCATGGGAGATCTTGCAATTTTCTGATACCTCCTTCAATTTCTTTCTTCAAAGACTTAAATTTGTCATGCAGGTCTTTCACTTGTTTGGTTAGAGATATCCCAAGATATTTGTGTTATTTGCGGCTATTGTAAAGGGTGATGTTTCTCTGATTTCTTTCTCAGCCCATTTATCATTTGTATACACTGCAAGAAACAATCAATAAATGGGACCTATTGAAACTGAGAATTTTCTGTAAGGCAAAGGAAAAGGTCAATATGCCAAATGGCAGCCTACAGAATGGGAAAAGATCATTCCCAAGCCCACATCTGAGAGAGGGCTGATTTCCAAAATATAAAAACTCAAGAAACTAGACATCAAAATACAAAATAATCCAATTAAAAATGGGGTACAGATATGAACAGAGAATTCTCAACAGAAGAAACTCAAATGGATGAAAGATGTTTAAGGAATTGCTCAACATTCTTAGCATTTTGAGAAATGCATCAGTTAGAGAAATACAATTGGAAATGACTCCAAGATATCATCTTACTCTTACACATATCAGAATTGCTAAAATAATAAAAAAACACTCATGACAGTTTATGCAGGAGAGAATGTGGAGTAAGAAAAACAGTCCTCCATTGCTGGTGGGATTACAAACTTGTATAGACACTTTGGAAATCAGTATGGCAGTTTCTCAGAAAATTAGAAATCAATCTACCTCAAGACACAGCAATACCACTCTGGGCATATTATCCAATGGATGCACAAGCATACCACAAGGACATTTGCTCAACTATGTTCATAGCAGCATTATTTGTAATAGCCAGAACCCAGAAACAAACTAGATGCCCCTTAATTAAAGAATGGATAAAGAAATGTAATACATGTACACACTGGAGTATTACTCTGTGGTGAAAAACAATAACATCTTGAAATTTTCAGTCAAATAAATAGAACAAGAAAAAGCCATACTGATTGAGGTAACCAGGTAACCCAGACCCAAAATGGCAAACACAGTATGTACTCACTCATAAGTGGATATTAGATATAAATGGAAGGATAACCAGGCAACAACCCACAACCCTACAATCCTAGAGAAGCTAGATTAAAAAGGAGGACCTAAGACAGAGGGCCCCACGGAGGGGAAATAGTTAAGATCTCCTGAGTAAATTGGGAGGGGGTAAAAGAGAGGCGTGGGGATTGGGAACATGAGGGATCAAGAAGGCCCAGTTGTGGGAGGCAGGGAGGAAGAGAGCAATGAAAGAGATGTCTTGATAGAGGGAACAGTTATGGGGTTAGGGAGAAATCTGGTTCTAGGGAAATTCCCAGGGATCTACTACAAGGAAGAATCCAGATAAGACTCTTAGTAGAAGTGGAGAGGGTACCTGACTGGACCTTTCACTATACTCAGATTTGTGACTATCCTAATTGTCATCATAGAATCTACATGTAGAAACTGATGTAAGCAGATGTAGTGACCCACAGCCAAGCACTGGACTGAGCTCCTAGAGTTCAGTTGCAGAGTGAGAGGAGGAATCATATGAGCAAGGAGGAGCTCATGGACTATGGACTGACATCTGGGGAACCTGCATGGGACTGAAGTAGGCCCTCTGAATGTGGGTAACAGTTATTTGGCTTTATCTGTTTTTTGTGGGGTGGGGGGAGGGCTGGCAGTGGAACCATGAACTCACCTTGAGTGTATGAATTCATTTTTGGAGCCCTTCCCTGTGGGGTAATACCTTGTTCAGCTTTGATACAGGGAAAAGGGGCTTGGCCCTGCCTCAACTTGGTATGCCAGACTTACTTAATTCCTCAAGGGAGGCCTTATCCTATCTGAGGAGTAGTCTGGGTGGTGGGAAGGAGAGGAGTTGGAGGGGGGAGAAGAAGAGGGAAGAGGAATTGGGGTTGGTATATAAAATAAAAAAATAATTAAAAAGAGAAATAAAGTAAGAAAGGAAGGAAGGAAGGAAGGAAGGAAGAAGAGCTAGTAAACAATGAGAATCAAACCTAAATATTGAAGGTCTATAATCCAATCAAAAGCTTTAAAAGTTCTACCCTTTACACAACATACCTACCTATGAAATTGGATTTTAATTTGAGTAGATCTCAAGGGATCAGCTATTTGAGGGGCATGAGATTCAAACTAATTCTCATGCTGTAATCAATTTTATAAGATCCTTAAAGCCTAACATTTATAAATAAATCTGATTAAATAAAAAGGTACTGCTCAATGCATTTTTTATGTTGAGCAAATCCCAGCAGTTGCTGCTAAGATTGAGAGCAGCCAAGAGTTCCTTCTTCTCTTCTCCTATATACAGCCACACCTAAGCATGATTATTCATCTATCCCATGCATGAAGTTTCCATGTTCGGAATTTTGAAAAAACGTAGTTCCTATAGAACTGTCCTTTCAATTTGACTCTAATGTTAATGACTTCTCAGGTTTGCTGTATGGTGACTGTGTGTGTGTATGTGTGTGTGTGTGTGTGTGTGTGTGTGTGGGCATAAATTGTAGTCATTCTCATTGCTTCATAATAGTCCAGTGTAGGTAAACACAAAGTCTTTATATATTTTATTCTACATTAACAATTGGGTAGTTTCCAGTTCAAAGAATTACAAATTACCATAAACATTCTTAGTTTTGCTTTTAGTTTTCCAATATGATACATTTTTTTTTCTGTGTACACTTGAGAACAGAAACTTGTTTTTTTTAACTGCCAAAAATTGTTGTTACATTTTATTAGCATAGAGAAACACTGACATCTGCTGTAGGAAGCATGAATTTCATCATGTCTTTATCTGAAAAATTTAAAGGAGTCTATTCTTAAGGTAGTCTGTAATCTTACAAGACTTTATATGTAGATTACTTATAATTCATGTTTCAATTATTAAGATAAAATTCTCTTTACCTTGCAGAATTAAAGAGGAATAAATTCCTAAACTTTTTTGAAATAATGGATGTAACTGAGTAATTAAAGAAGATTAACACATTACACAAATTCTATTTTAATATTCAGTAATGGCACTATTTAAATTCAAATTAATACCTTTACAGCTGCTACATGGTAGGAGGCCTTTATGATTTGTAAACTCAGAGTTTTCTTTCTAAATTAAATTGATAAAATCTGAAGAAAAGGAAATTCATGTATACAATCTGTATACCCTATACATCAATAGGTCAAGAAAATAAAAACAACAACAACAACAAAAGAACCCTATAAACCAATGGAGTTCTTTAGAATTCCAAGAAGGGAATTCTCTCTTTCCCTTTCATTTTTTTTTGTGTATGCTGATAGCTAAACATCTTTTTAATTGTATTTTCCTATTAATAACACATACTCATATGCAGATTACTTTATTATTTCTGTGTGAGATCATTGTTTCTAAAAATAGCCATTTGGCTCAGGTTAGGTATGGTCATGAAGAAACTGTTAGAATTCATGCCTAGAATTCTAGAAGAAGAACTCAGCTTTCTTCTTTGACAACATATAGTTCATGAATTTACACACAATCTCGATCTATTTTCAACATTTCTTCAAAATATTACTTATAGCCTTTTATCTGCTCAAAGTATGAGAACTACTTGAATTTCTGTAAGAAGCTCTTCTCCCCTTGTTCTTTGAGCACTTTCTTCCTTTCTTCTTCTTCTTCTTCTTCTTCTTCTTCTTCTTCTTCTCTCTCTCCCTCCCTTACTTCCTTCCTTCTGTCTTTCCTTCATGTTTCCCTCTAGCCTGAAAGAACCATGAGGGAAAATTAGGGAGATATTGAAAACATGTGATTGTGATTGTTAGAGAAGAAGAAAGCAAGAATGGATGCTTTTGTAAGCATCCCTTTCTAAATGTATCAAGGAAGAGGAAAGAAAGACTGGGGTAAAAACACAGCAGTATGACATGCCAGACTGAGTTCCAAGAACAGTGTAGAAAAGCTTTGCTAGCAGTGTGCAAAATGTATCTGGATTTATCAGGACTATTAGGATGAGTAAGAAAACATAAAATATAAAGGCATGTTGAGGCAACAGACACTGATTTTTATTTTCTTTTGGTTGTTGTCATTTTGAAAGAGTTTCAGTCTGTAACTGAGGCTGGCTAAGAACTCACCGTGTAGCCCAGTCTAGATTTGAACTCATGATTAATTTTATAATTGATAAAACAATTGAAAAGTAGAAAACTACTTTTTTTGTTTGTAAAATGAATGAGATTAAAATTATTGTGGTGTATATGTGTTGGTTGGTACTGGGCTTTACATCTCTCTGTTTTGATCTGTTGAGAGTTTTTGTAATGATCACCATTTGTTGCAAAGAGAAGCTTTTTAGAAATGTCAGGGAAGCTACATCAATGGTGTCTTACTAACATGGCTGTCTAAACATGACCTGAACAAGGATGACATGATTCGAAACACTAAAGATAAATGGGGAAAGTTCACAAGGCCTCAGTCTTAGGCAAAGAACTAGAGACATGCACACAGAGAGACACACACAGAGACACACACACAGGGACACACACACAGGGACACACACACAGGGACACACACACAGGGACACACACACACACACACACACACACACATACACACACACACTTTTTAACAATTTTAAAAGGAAATGTGCTGTAGCATTGTGAATGCCACAGATTCAAACTTCTGGAGAGCAATTTATTGTTATTACATATGGAAGTTTGGGCAGGTAATTCTACTTTTGGAAATAATTATAAGAAGGCTATTAAAATCCAAATCCATGCAATTCTCTTTAAATTAATCAAACTGGTCTAGTAGGAACATTGCTGATTTGTTACAAGGTAGCTCCATTTTAATTCTTTTTATGTATATATGTATATCTATATCTATATATCTCTGTGTGTCTGTTAATGGGGGAGGTCCTTCTGTGTATATGCTTGTCTTATTGGTTGATAAATAAAGTACTGTTGGCCAATAGGAAAGCAAGATATGTGGGACTATGAATCAAGGAGGACTCTGGGAAATGTAGTAAAGATATCCAGGCAGGAAGTGACATAGAAGACAGACTCATATATAAGCAGGGACAAACAGGAAGTCACTCTCTTGCTCTTGCTCTTCCTTTTCCTCCTGCTCTCTGTTACGTAGCCACCATGTGATCCTGGAAAGAGAAGGTGCCTGCAGCTGGTGTCCGATAAGATAAGTCTTATTTAAGACTGAGCTGGCAATTAAGAAATCCTAGTCAATTGGACAGCAGCAGTGTGAACTAATATAAGACTCTGTGTGTTATTCTGGATGCCCACATGGCAGTGGGGCTTGGGCGGTTGGAGTAAAGACTCATCATTACAGTCTGTCTATCTCTATCTTATCTTTTAGGAAACTGGATTTCCATAAGTCTTTGCTAAAAGGTCTTTAGTTTTATTTTCCCTCTCTTACTCCCTCCTCCATTCTTTCCCCCTCTCCCCTGCCACAATTCAACCTGTTTTATTCCATTATTACCTTTAGACCCTTTACACAAGTTTGTTCTTTCTCTACTAATTTAAAAGCTCCACCTCATTCCCTTAGTAATTCTTCAACCACTCCATGTATCCCAAATGAAGTACACATATACAAAGATTCAAAGCTAACATTAGCAGATGAGAAAAAAAAAACTGTTTAGCTTTAGCACATTAAACTTTCTCACATGGAGCTCAAATTGTGGTTGGTTTGAATGCATTAATATTAAATTCCATGTTTTCAATAATGTGTCAAATTGAAGACAGAAAGCAAAGCACTCTCATGTTTGTGTCATTTAACCAAAAAATGAGCCCAGATTTGAATTCTTTACTTCATTTTCCTGTGTCTTCCATCTTCTGTTTGTCTGATTTATAAATCTGAAGCTCTGCCTGCCTGAAGGTTGTCTTGTGTCTTTCTCTCTGGGTCAGTATCTCTCCTGGTTTGTCTTTGTAGTTATGTCCTTAAGTGTCTGAGTATGTCTGTCCCTCACAAAAGTCTTTCCTTTGTATTTATTGAGCAGAACATAAAGTTTCACAAGGGGGGGTAGGAATGGGGATGTCTTTGCATAAAATTTTAAAAGAGTTTACAAGGGTTAAGTCACTAAATAGTTTACTCCAACTAACCCAAATAACAAACAGTATCAAAAACACCCTTGTTTATCAAACAATATCTCTATGTTGCTTTCAACATTTTTGTTGGATATTCATTTGTAAAAGTGTTTTAAGCTATACTTTCTGTTTTCAGTAAGCAATCATAATGCATATACAAAAACATAAATTACTCTTGGTTCAGGTGCATGGAAGAGTAGATAAGTTGAGATTAACATTTAACTCACAAAAGGTTAGTTGTAAATGTCTAAAAAATTGGTACTGTATGGAAGATATATGCTCAGTGATAGAATGTGTGCTAAGCAGACTTGGGATATGCTAAACTGGATGAAAAAGTAGTTCTTATACTTGTCTATAAAACTAATAGAAAAATACCACACACACAATATTTATAAGCATATTGACCATAATTTGCAACATACAATATTATAAAAAATTGTCTTTTATTGATAGACAGTCAAATACATTTCAAGGAAAAAAAAAGAATAAGACAGGATATGTGATATTGATGCAATGACCTCTAAGGTATATTGTAGATAGAAAAAGCTCATAGGATAGACTGGAGAGATAGCTCATTAGTTACAAACAAATGCTCCTTTGTAGAAAACCTGGGTTTGATTCCTAGCACCTACATTGGCAGCGTACAACCACCTGTAATGCCAGTTCCAGGGGACCTAACATTCTTTCCTGCCTCCATAGACCCTTGAATGCATATGGTGCACATGCATACACATGGGCCTGCACTCAAACACATAAACAATAAATAATATTTGAAAAAAATCCTCAAGAGAGTTCTGCTTTAAATTATTAAAAAGATTTGTCCTACTACTAGTAACGATGATAAATTTGTGGGAGGTGTTAAACACAAGATTTTTTTCCAAATCACCAAAGTGAAAGGGGGAGTGGAAGGATTAAAACCTTGAAAGAAAGTAAGTTGTGTAGTCTACAGAATCTCCATATTCTGAACCCTGAACTCCCCAGTTTCCAATCTATTTCACTTCACCAAAATCCAAGAATGATTCCCATCAGAAAGCCAAAGAGAGGATCAACACTCTTCTCAATTATGTTTACTTCTCTCATAAGGAATGAATCCTATACAGCGTATTGCCCACAATCTGAAAATAGTTGTTACCTATAAGTTCTATTTCCAATGAAAACAGAAGGTACTTCTAGACTAGCTGATTCCCTCATGAACATCAGAGAAAGTCTCACCTAGAATTTCAGATCTGGCAGAATATCTTTTTAAAATGAAAGCAAAATAATGTTTTCAGAAAAATGGAAGCCAAGGGAATTTGTTGCCCTCACAATTTGACAGAAAACAGGCTAACAGGAAGCCTTTGGACCAAGCAAACTGACAGCACATGGAATTTAAACAAGACACACACAAAAATAAAGATCCTACACATATTGAATATACCTGTAAATATAAAATATCTCTAAAATTTTCTTAAACTCACTTCAGAGATTATATAAGCAAAACCTAAAAATTTCATATTGTAATGTTTAGAATGTATGGATATATGAAGAGGGTAGGAATGGTAACTTTAAGTTTCTTGTTCATTTTGTTTTGGAGACAAAATGAGTTCACTGTGCTGTCCATGTTGTTCATTAGCTCTTTGGCTCAAGGGACCCTCTTGTCTTAGCTTCCAAATTAGCTTAGACTATAGGCATGTGCCTCTATGTCTGGTACATGGTGATTTACCTCATGCATAAAAAAATACTGATTCTAGAAAGTATGAATAATTAAGCTTGTGCATTATAACTCATAGAGCAAATATACCAAAAGTAAATCCTGTATTAGTGCGGCGTCCAACCTTGACCAGCAAGAAAGACGCCACACCGAGGAATCTTCTTCAAACACAGTTTAATCGGGAACCTCTTTGCTTTGTACAGTGTATAATGGAGGCGGCGGCCCCGGGTCGAGGGAGACGGGGCCTGATATAGTCTACATCTACCAATCACCTAACCCTACATGGCGTGCCAGGATAGGTTGTCTCCAAGCAGAATTAAGAGGATACATGACCTTTACCAAATTTGGAGTTGTTTACCACAGAGAGCGCTCGCCGTCGGGCTGGCGGAGGGCAGAAACCGGCGTCATCTTTTGGGTGCGGTTTTCTGCAGCTCCCTACACATTAGCTCAATGTGGGATAGAAAAATAGTGTCAGACAGTAAGCATTAGGTTTACATTAACCCAATAGAAGACCAAAAAAGAACAAAAGGAAATTGAGAAAATACACAGTAAATATCACAATAGTAAATTAGACTTCAATTATACCAATTATTTCAATTCAGTTTATCAAGCTTCATGAGCACAAACCCAAGCTGTCTACCCACAAGAGAGCTACTGCAAATACAAGACAGGAGAATGAGCAGTAGAGGATGGAGGACATAGCATCTGGACACTAATCAGATACAAGAAGAGAGTGAGCAGCAGAGGATGGAGGACACAGCACCTGGACACTGAGCAGAGGAACAGAAGAATGCTGGGGTGCTACACCAATTTCAGACAAAACAGACTTCCAGACCAAGAATACCATTGGACACTAGATCACTGTATAATCACAAAATGATCAGTTCATCAGGAAAAAAAACCCACTCATCAATAATCTTTTGAAATATATGGAGTGAGTATGCACGGGACCAAAAGGAGAAATAGATAAGTCACCAAAGGTAGAGATCTTAATATTTTTCTCAATAATTGATAGAACAATCAATGTAAGTGTTAATACAGATTACCATGAATGATTTATTCACCCTTTATGAAAAACTTACATAGCACTATGCCTTATATGTGTTCAAGGCCTTCAAAGCATACTTGAACACTTATCACCATAGGTATATTCTAAAGCATAAATCAAATACTAAAAATTTTTACTGTTTTCTCCTTTTCCAAAAACTAGAATGTTTTCTCTGTGTGTATATTGTAGCTTTTAATTTAGTACTTTTTTAGGACTCCTAATTGTGTGTATCAGTGTTATCTTCCATGAGTTTGTGACACCATTTCTCCAGTATATTTTGCAGGGAGGGTAGATTATGGAACAAAGGTTTTGTGCCTGGGTTGGTATTTATGGTGTTTAACTTTGGTAATATGCAGAATACACTCCTTCACAAAAGACATCAAGACATAGATGTGAAGAAGGCTCCATGTAGTCACATACTTGACCTCTCCACATTCAATCCGTTGTGTGGGTGTGGTCTTCAGTGATGGTGCAGTGCTGTCAGTTTGTGGAGAGTAACTTATAGTCTTGGCAACAGTCTGTGTTGATAAGGATTCCTCCCATGGGGTCACTTTGTACAACAACTCAGTTGGATGTAATCCAGTCACAGTATTGGAAATTACAATACTTGTCATTTGGTGATAATAGATGACCAGTTAGGACTCTGTCTCTCTTATTATTTAGAGACTTCATTAGAATCATCTCCATATATCTTAGGATGTTTCCTATGCACTAGGTTTCCATGCCATCCCTCAGATGTCCCTCAATTCTAGCTGTCTCTCTCTGCATTCCCTTCCTCAACCTCATCTCTCCTCCCCCTCTGCACCTATTCCTCTTGTTCTTGTCCTGTCTCTACTCCCATTATACTCACAAAATCTATTTTATTCCTCCTTCTAGGGAAATGCATGTTACCCTACCACCAGTCCAGTCTTTTCCACTATATTTAACTTCTCCGTGTCTATGAATGGTAGCATGGTTGTCATTTATTCAATGGCTAATATAAGCAAATATATGCCATATTTGTGTGTTTTTTTTTTTTTTTTGGTCTGGGCTACCTCACTCATGCTTGTTTTTCTAGTTCCATCCATTTGCCTGCAAATTTCATGATGTCATCAGTTTTTAAACAGCCAAGTTATAGTCTGCTGTGTAAATATATCATATGTTTTCTATTCATTCTTTTATTGAGGGACATCAGTGTTGTTTCCAATTTCTGGTTTTATGAATAAAGCCACAATGGTCATGATTGACCAGGTGTCCTTGTGGTATGATGAAGTGTCCTTTGGGTATATGCCCAACAGTAGTGTTGAGGTATCTGGAGATAGACTGAGCTCTATATTTGTGAGGAATCACTGTACTGATTTCTATTCTGGATGTACTTATAGAATATTCTCTGTTTATTAAAGAAAATACCTTACAAATAAAATATAGCTGAACAAAATACATAGTTTGATTCTGTGTATGTTAAATAATGTTAATTCAAGGTCAAGTAGTCCAGTAACTGTGGAACCCACCCCCCATTCTCTCCACCTCCTTGGGTAGACATACCCTTCCCAACAATTGGCCACATTTGCCAGAAGACCAAGTAGGCCAAAAGCCTGCATGCCTTTCCCACTCTCTCAGATCTCACAGGCAGACACATCTTGCTCAACCTCAGGTGACAACTACCAAAAGACTGAGTATGGTCCTCATCCTATAGCCAGTATCCCCCTCCTTCATTATTGCCATATTCCAGACTCCAACTCAAGAGGACACTACCTGCTGGACAAGAGGATCTGAAGGTCAACAGAACTCCAGGTAGGCTACCCAACCTCAGACCTCTACCCTCTTGAAGGCCCCCTACACTATTCCCAATCCCCCATCCCCTCCTTGTCATCATGTACTAGCCTTCAATTCAAATGCAATCTCCATGCCACATCAGATGCCACACAGGCTACCCAGTTGGGTAGAAACCCTCTTCTCAGCCATAAGCCCCATATTCCAGGAGACCAGAGAGGAAACAGAAACCAAGGAGTAAAACACCCATCCAACAAAGACAAAGACAGAAGTCAACACCTAACCTTAAAATCACCACAAACCCATATGCCTAGATGACAGGGTAAGAAAGGATCAAAAACAGCAGAAGTCAGTACCACAGTTGAGCTATCCTACTATGGCAAGCCCCGAGTATTCCAACACAGTTAAATCACAAGAAAAAGACCCTAAAACCAATTTTGTGAAGATGATAGAGTCCCTTAAGGAAGTGAATAAATCGCTTAAAAAACAGAGAAAAGGTAAACAACAAAATAGAGGGAGTGTATAAATCCCTTAAAGAAAGTGAAATTTAAAAAGAAAATAAAACAGTTGATGGAAATTAATAAAACTGTTCAATACATGAAAATACAAGCAATAAAGAAAGCACAAACTGAGTGATTAAGAAGACAGAAGCTACACATGCAAGCATCACTAGCAGAATACAGAAGATGGAAGAGAAAAACAAATAGATATACCAGTCAAAGTAAATGTTTAGTCTAAAAAATTCCTGACACAAAGTATCCAAATAATCTGGGACACTATGAACATACTAAACCCAAGAATAATATTAATAGAGGAAGGAGAAGAATCTCACTCCAAAGGCCTAGAAAATATTTTCAACAAAATCATAGAGGAAATTTTCCTAAGCTAAAGGAACATATTCCTGTAAAGACACATGAAGCACATAGAACATCAAAACACTAAACATACAGAACAAGGAAAAATATTTTAAAAACTGCAAGACAATGTTAAGGTAGATCTCTTAGTATAGCACCTGACTTCTCAACTGAGACTCTAAAAGTCAGAAGGGCCTGCATGGATGTCCTGCAGACTCTAAGAGACCACAGATGTCACTCCAGAAAACCATAACTAGCAAAACTTTCTACCATCATAGATGGTTAAAACAAGATGTTCCATGACTAAATGAAATATAAACGTTTATCAACAAATCCAATATTACAGTAGATACAAGAAAGAAAACTCTAACCCATGGAAATTTACTATACCCATGAAATACACAGGAAATAAATAATCTCACATCAAAACCAAAAGAAGGAAACACACACACACCATTACAATCATCACCACCACCACCACTATCATTACCATGACCACCACCACCATCACACTCAACAAAATAACAAGAATTAACAATCGTTGGTCATTGATAGCTTTCAAACTCAATGGACTTGATTTCCTAATAAAATGTCACAGAATAATAGAATGGATACGAAAGGAGGATCAATCCTTCTTTTATACCCAAGAAATAGACCTCAACATCAAAGAAAGATATTATCTTAGTAAAGGCTTGGAAAAAGATTTTCCAAGTAAATGGACCTAAGAAGCAAGCTGGTGTACTGCCATTCTAATATCTGACAAAATAGGCTTCAAGCCAAATTAGTAAAAAAAAAATGGGGAAGGACACTATACTCATCATAGGAAAAATCCACCAAGATGACATGTCAATTTTTAAGATTTATGCCCTGAAACCAAGGGCACCCATGTAAAATATTTATTAATATAAATATTCCTAAAGCTTAAGTTACATATTGGCCTTCACACATTGATAGCAGAAGGCTTCAACCCCCTACTTTCACCAACAGACAGGCCATCTAAACAAAAACTAAACAGAAACAATAGAGATAACAAACAATATAAAGTGAATGGATCTAACATATTTACAGAAATTTTCACTTGAATACAAAAGAGTATACCCTTTTCTCAGCATCTTAAGCAACTTGCTTCAAAATTGATGACATATTTAGCCACAACCAAGTAACAACAGACATAAGGAAATTGAAATAACCCCCATATCCCATCATACCACTATGTATTAAAGGTAGATTACAACATCAGAAACCATACAAAACAACAGAAACTCATTAACTTTCCATTGAATGATTGCTGGGTAAAGACAGAAATAAACAAAGAAATTAAAGATTTTCTAGAATTCAATGAAATGATTGCACAGCACACTCAAAGTTAGGGAACACAATGATAGTGGTGCTAAGAGAAAAGTTTATAACACCAAGTGCCTAGGTAAAAGAAAGGACAGATCTCATACTAGCAACTTAATTGCATACCTGAAAACACTATAATGAACCAAGCATACCCAAGAGGAGTAGATGAAGGGAATAATCAATCTGAGGGATGAAATCAATAAAATAGAAACAAAGAAATACAAAGAATCAAAAAAAAAAACCCAGAGAGTTTGTTTTTTGAGAAAATAAACAAGAAAGACAAACCCTTATCTAAACTAACTGAAATATAGAGAGCATACCAATTAACAGAGTCAGTAACAACAAGGGAAACATAACACCAGACACTGAGGATATCCAAAGAATCATTAAGACATACTTGAAAAACTTGTACTATACAAAATTGGAAATATCTAAAAGTAATGAACAATTTTTTATAGAAACCACTTACAAAAATTAAATCAAGATCTGATAAACAACATAAATAAACCTATAATATCTAAGGAAATGGAAACAGTTATTAAAAGCCTCCCTCCCCCCAAAAGCCGAGGGTCAGATAGTTTTAGAAGAGAATTATATTATATTACATGTTAAAAGAAGAGTTCACTCTAATACTTTTAAATTATTTCATAAAACAAATATAGAAGGAACATTATCAAATTAATTTTATGAGACCACAGTCACAATAATACACAAACATAGAAAAGTTCAACCAAAAAATGGAATTACAGACCAATTTCTCTTATGAATGTAGATTCAAAAATACTCAACAAAATACTTACAAACTGAATTCCAGACTCCATCAAAACAATAATCCAAGTAGGTTTCATCCCAGTGATGATTCTATATATAAAAATCAGCCCATATAATCCACCATATAATCAAAATGAAAGAAAAAAATTGACATCATCATCTCATTAGATGCTGAAAAAGCATCTGAGAAAATCCAACATTCCTTCATGATAAATGTCCGAGGGTGATTAGGGATACAAAGGACATGCCTAAACATAATATAGGGATTTATAGCAAGCCTATAGCCAACATCAAATTAAATGAAGAGAAACTCAAAGAACTTTTGCTAAAATCAGGAACAAGACAAGGCTGTCCACTGTCTCCATAGCTATTCAATTTCATACTTGAAGTCCTAGTTAGAAAAACAATACAACCAAAGGAGATTGACGAGATATAAATTGGAAAGGAAGAAGTCAAAGTATCATTCTTTGCAGATGGTATGATAGTATGCATAAGCAACCCCAACAATTCTAGCAGGAAACTCCTACAGCTGATAAGTACCTTTGGCCATGTGGCTGGATACACAACTAACTTAAAAAAATCAGTAGCCTTCCTGTACACAAATGATAGACTGAAATTGGAAAACCACACCCTTCAGAATAGACATAAACCAAATATAATGTATCTTCAGGTAACCCTAGCCAAACAAGTGAAAGAATTGTATGACAAGAAATTCAAGTCTTTGAAAAAAGAAATTGAAGAATGTGTCAGATGGAAACACTGCCATGGTCATAGATTGGTAGAATTAACATTGTAAAAATGGCCATCTTACTAAAAGCAATCTACAGAATCAATGTGATCCCCATCAAAATTCAGACACAATTTGCCAGTGGCCATGTCAAAGGAGCAGTAGATGGCAGTTAACTTCAGGGTGTCAGTCCACCACAAGGAAAATCACTGATGGGTGAATCTCAGATAGAAAAGTTCCTGAGCCCATGCTTCTTCTATGCCTTCCCATGTTTGCCACTCCCCTCTTTACTCTAGTATCTGATATTGTGTAAATGGGTGTGGGGAGATCATCACTACCTGTAATGTAGTGTGTTGATGTCATAGAAACATCCCATTCTATTGGGCATTTTTACTTGTAGATTATTATGAAGTTGATTTCTTCTTAAACTGTATTGCTTAATTTATAATAATAATGTTATTTTAAATAGATTTGTTGTTGTGTTTTTATTTGTTTGGGTTTTTTTTGTTTTTGTCTTTTTGTTTGTTGGGTTTTTTTGTTTTTGTTTTTGTCCTTATTTTTCAAGAGAAGGTTTCTGTATATAGCCTTGGTTGTCCTGAAACTCACAGAGATTTGCCTGCCTCTACCTTCCAGCCACTGGGATTAAAGGTATGCATCGCTACTGCTTGCCTTTAAATAAAGTATTGATGATTGAAAATAAAACAATGAAGTGTCACACAGAACACATGAGTTTCTATTGAGGAGTCACATAAACAGTGGCTCAGGTTAATGATTAAGGAAAATAATTGAGTCCCAGTAACCCAAACACCTTAAATTCTTTTAATATTAATGTTAGCAGAAGTGTTCACAAATTCCAGAGTATATCATAGCTTAAACAAAGCTTTGAAAGTAATTTAAAATTAGAGTAAGATGTTTTTGTCAAATAGCTTTGAGGTGAAAACCCAAAAAGCACATAGATGAATGAGGAAAAAATGAGGAAGTCGTTAAGTTTAGGGGACAAGAACAAAGCAGTCCAATTACCATTAGCTGACTTGCCTTTCTTGCTAGGATTGGTTGATGACCAAAGGTGGTGATTAATTTCTTGTACCAATATCCTGGTATAAAATACTTTTTAAAAATATTTTGATTTATGGGTATTGGTGTTTCACATCCATATAAGTCTGTGTGAGGATACCAAATCTCCCAGAACTGGACTTATAGACAGTTGTGAGCTGCCATGTAGGTGCTGGGAATTGAATTCAGATCCTTTGGAAGAGCAGTCAGTGCTCCTAACCTCTGAGCCATCTGCCTCTGCATGAAAAAACTTTGATGGTGGGTATACACTCTAAAGATTTAAAGTTGAGCTGTTTCTTTTTCATATATAAAAGTTTAGATTTCTGATTTCTTTAAGATTCCTTATAAGTTTACCTTTCAAAATAAGCAATGAAGTCCTTTCTTTGTAACTGCAAAACATAGCCTACCAGTAAAAGAATATATTGCTTGCTTCTACACTGTTAATCTATAAAGAGTTGCTTGTGTATGAATGTATGTGTGTTCTTGGGATAATTCATGTTTTGCCTATAATCCATAAAATGTTTAATCACATGAGGGATATGGAAAACATACTGTTTTTTACTTGTATTCATTCATTGAAAAACAGAATGTAACCACATTGTAATTTTTATACTGCCTGAAAGATTTTGCTGGGGTATGTAAGCTGCAAGGGAAAGAATTAAGATAGAGTTAAAATGAGTTAGAAGAAAAACATCAAGAATGAGAGAATAAGGAAGAATAAAGGAAAATATCAAGAGAGACAAGAAGGGACATTTCTGGATAGAGATAAGAAGAGAACACAGAAGGACAATAAAAGAAGGAAATCATCAAGAGAGTGTCTATCTTTCTCCCTTTACCCCTCAGATTAAAAAGTCATAGTACATGCTGACTCCGTGGATTCTCTTTTAGCCCTGCACTGCTGCAGGAAGACCCCTGAGCAGCAAAAATAATTCATCATAGATCTCAAAAATTCTACTCAACTTTATATGGAAAATCAAAAAACTGAGGACAGAAAAAACATTCCTGAATATTAAAAGAACTTCTAGAGGTATCAATATCCCTGATTTCAAGTTTCATTACACAGCCATAGTAATAAAAACTGCATGGGATTGACATAAAAACAGACATATTGATTAATCAAAGACCCAGACATAAATTCAACCACCTATGGACCCCTGGTTTTTTATGAAGAAGCCAAAATTATACAATGGAAAAAAGAAAGCACTTTCAACAAATGGTAATGGACTAAGTGGATGTCGGCATGTAGAAGAATGCAAATAGATCTATATCTAGCACCCTGTACAAAACACAAGTCCTAGTGGATCAAAGACCTCAACATAAAACCAGACATGCTGAAGCTGATAGAAGAGAATGTGGGGAATAACTTTGAATTGATGGACACAGGAGACAACTTCCTAAACAGAACACTGCTGATGCTGGGAATAAGCAGATGGAGGAAGCAAAAGAAATAGAGGCTCCCATTTTGTTTAGGAGGTCCCTCCCTAGCAAGGGAATCATACAGATTGGTACCACTAGAAAAGAATGGGTTAGGGGAATACCCATAAAGATAAAGCTAAGTGGCAGTGTTTGGTGTACTTGGTAAGGTTTTCTCCCTACTCTGACAATTATGGGAACAAGAGGGTGAGGTGGGTCCCCAGAACTTCATCAGAACTATAAATGTGACTCCAGTATCTAGATATAGGGAGATGCATCACACTGATATTGTGATGACTACCTGAGGCTACCTGTTGGAAAAAACAGTAGTTGGGATAAGGGAGCCTGGGCCCCATTTATATTGTCCATGGCCAGATCATGGTGGTTGGCTGAATGACAGTCTGGGCTTGATATCCCCATGTCCTTCATAGCATGGGGCCAGCCAATAACAAAACATCCTTCTTGATGGCACATTGCACATGGGCCAGGTGGTTTACAAGGAAGGATTGGACAGGCCTGGACCCAGTGGCCATTCTGACCACATTTGTAACAAGGATGTATGTAGTGGTTCTAGGGCTTTTGGAGACCAGGGAGCCTGGGCTACTGCTTTGACCAGATGAGAGGCTTTAGCCATCATCAAGTATTTTGTTTTCTGGCTTTTTCATCTCTTCCATGGCACACTTAAAAGGCCACACCTAACCCTTCCAATTGGGGACTCTAGATGTTTAATTTCAGCCTTAATATCTTGGAAACTCTGGGATAAGTAGGTTATAAGGAGTTGCTTTCCATCTGGGGTCTTGGGATCCAGGGATCCAGGTTGCTATATTGTAAGAAGACCTTTGTAAGGTGGTTGGGGAATTGAGAAGGGTTTTCATGTCTTTGCTGTGTGAATTCTTGGACCCTTTCACAATTTACTGCCTTAAGGGTAGCCCTGAAGAGACCAACTAGGAGACAAGTTATAAATAGATTCCTAGTTGGGATGTCCCCTGGGTATTGTAATCCCATTCAGGGTTCTGGATCATTGACTGCCCTAGCCCCCGCTGGGTAGGTGTCATCCATTTGATGGAGTTCATCTGTGATCCCAAACTTGCCTATGCTCTTCTTGGAGGAGATTGTTGGCAAGAGCCATATAAACATTGTGAAAGATAAAGTCAGAGGATTGGGTAATGCGCTAGAATTCTTTAATAAAAGTGGAGGAATTGACATTATAGGACCCTTTTTTTTTTAACTTGGGAGAGTTCAGATCACCAGAAGTGGATATTTACTCTGACTAAATCATCCACCCCAGCAACCTCTCAAACAAGAACTGGGGACTGTTTTAGATCAGGGAGTTATAGGAGGTCCTATGATAGAGCAGAGTAGTGGGAGGACTAGCGGCTGTTGGTGGGCCAAAAGTGGGTGTCACAGAGACTTGAGCTAGATAACCTGCCACTGAGGAGAGAGAAAGGGAAACTGAAGGGACCAGAGGAGAGGGAACTGTGGGCTTTGGTCTATAGCAGGGAGGCTCAGTAGCTAAATTGAACGTAACAGATTCATCCTGTTCTGAATTTACAACTAGCAGGAGCTGGGTGGGGGAACAGGAGGCACAGAGAGAAGGCTTGGAGCCAAGGTAAGAAAAAGCTCTAACAAAGTGGCTCTCTTTCCATTTCCCTGATTGCTCACAGTAGTTGTAAAGGTCCTGAATAATATTGGGAACTAGTGTACTATTACATGGCCATTTAGATTGATTATATAAGTGATATTGAAGCCAAAAATATTTAAGGGATATTGAAGTCAAATTTATTGCAAAGGCAAACAAGTTTAGAGCCTTTCAAATCAGGTGGCAGTGAAGACTTGAGATTTTCTAGGAAGCATCCCAAGTTTGAATGGCGTGTATGGAGTCCTGAGTTCCCATTGGATGAGAGAGGTGATGGGAAAAGTCATGGTAGCCTGTAGTTGCTGGCATCCACTGGACTCAGGGAGGACTGAAAAAGGACCAGGCCATTCAGAGGATCGTCATCCAACTCAACAGAGTAGCAAAGACCCACAACCAAACATCAGGCAGAGCTCAAGGAATCCCACAGTAAAGGGAGAGCAAGGATTGCAGGAACCCTTGGAGTAGAGGACACCATATGAACAAGACCCACAGAATCAACTGAGCTGTGCTCATAGGGACTCACAGAGACTGAAGTAGCAATTACAGAGCCAGCATGTGTCTGTGTTAAGCCCTCTGCATACATGCTGTGGTTGCTAAGATTGGGGTTTTGTTAGGCCCCTAACATTGTCAAAGGGGTGGGGTGTCTCTTACTGTTTTGCCTGTCTTGGGACACTTTTTCTCCTATTGGGTTGATTGGTCCAGCCTTTATATGAAGGTTTATTCCTAGTTGTATTTCATCTTGTTATGCCATATTTGGTTGATATCACTGTGAGGCCTGTGCTTTGTTGTTGTTTGGGTTATATTTTCCTGAAGGGAAACAGGAGCAAGTAATCTAAGGGAGAGGGGAGATTGGGTATTGGAAGCGGGGAAGGCATGAAAGAAAATAAAAGAAAATAAAAGAAAAAGAAAAAAAGAAAAAATAATATTAATTTAACAAACTAAAGAATGCAATTTGAATATGTGTATTCTCTACTCCAATTCTTGTGTTGAAACCCTAATTACCAATGCAAGGGGATGTCAATATGATCTTAGAAAAGAAAGTAGGACATGAGGACAGAGCCTTCATAAATGAAACCAGTGCAATAATGAGATGTCAAAGAGAGAAGTTTACTGTCTTGTATCTTGTGAGGACAGTGAAAATAGTCACCCATCAATACATCAGAAAATAGCTGCCTCTAGACACTGGATCCACTGGACTCTTTTTTTTCAGAATTTTTTAATTAAATTTTTAAAATTTATTTTACTCTTCACTCTCCTCATATTTCCTCTTCCCACTTTCCTTCTAAACCACACCCATTCTTCTTGTTTTCATTCAGAAAGAGGCAGGCCTCCAGGGAAGAGAACAAAGCATGGCAAATTAGACTTCACATAAATGAATGAAAAACAGAAAAGAATATGAGCTACTCAGTTGTTAGTATTTCTTTTTACAGAAGCTAGCACATATTAGAAAATACATATTTCAAAAAGCAGGGACCAGGATCAACTCTAAGGATTTCTAAATTTATGCACACTCAAAACCAATGTAGAAAATAGCATAGTATTGTATTTTCCCACTATGCATATTTTCCCATACTCTTTTTTTAATGCAATGTTTTAATTATTTTCATTCTGCACCCCCAAGTTTACCCAGATCCTTTCCATCTCTCTCTCCCTCTATGACAAAAAAATTAAAAAACAAAGAAATAAAAGCTAGTAACCAATAATTCAAAAATATGATAACAAAACAAAAAGCACACACACACACACACACAAATCATGAAATCTGTTTTCCATTGGTAGCTACCCCTGACTATGGAGTAGACTGTGGTTGATAGACACAGTGACAATATATGAGCAAACTGATTTTCCATTTCTCAGAAGGTATCGAATGCAAATAGTTTCTTGTTTAGGGGTGGAATTTTGTGTCAGTTTCCTCTTCTCATCACTGAGATTTTGTCTGGTGTGAACCTGTGCATGTTGTTATAGTCTCTATGAGCCAATTTGTGCATCAGTCCCGTTGTGTCTCAAAAACATCGTTTCTTCAGAAGCATCCATCATATCTTGATTTTACAGTATTTCTGCCTCTACTTCTATATTAATTGCTGAGCTCCAAGAGGAGGGGTTTGATAAAGATGTCCAATTTAGAGCTGAGTGCTCAAAATCTGTCACTCTCTACACATTGTCCACTTCTGGGTCTCTGTGTTAATTCCCATATACTGTAAGAAGAAGCTTCTCTGATATGTGTTGATTAAGTCACTAATATATAGTTCTAGCATTATGTCATATGGAGCCAGTTTATCACTATGTTCCTACAGCAGAAAATCAGTAGTAGGTTTTCCCCTAGGTCCATGACCTATCTACTCTTAGATTCTTGGCCATGTTAGCAATGACATAGATTGTTTCTAGCTTTTGGAGCCAGTCTTAAAGCTAATCCAAAAGTGGGCAGTTATTTCCATAACATTTGTGTCACTATTACATAGTCTTGCAGGCAGGTCACTGTTGTAGGTTGCAGAGTAAATGCAGATACATCTTCCTTTATTCTTTACACAATTTCTGACGGCTGATGGTACAAAATATAGTATAAATACTTTTAAAATAGTGTTATATTGCTGAGGGAATAAAACAAGAAAAAAACTGTGCATCTTTTGTACAAATTCACGTTACTTGAGTATTTGCAAGTTATATTGATTGACTTCAAAGAAATGGTGGTCTGAGTATAAACAAAAATAGTGCATGTATATAAAAAAGAATAGGCACATTATAGATAAAAGATGGCTTGACCAGAAAAATTAGAATTGAAGATGTGTTCATGGTTGATTTATTTATATTCATAGATATGTTGTTATATATTTTATTTATGTACAACATATATTTTGAATAGATTTCTTATAAATAATATATATATGAATATTTAATAAAGGATTTGAGAGGCAAAAATAGTGAACAAGGACCCCCTTTCTCACTATCCAAAAATTTTGCTACAGGCTGGTGAAATGGCTTAGTGGGTAAAGGTGCATGCCACCAAGCCTGATGACTGGAGTTTAATCCCCCAGAGCTTTTATAGGGGAAGGTGAGAACTAATCTTTGAAAGTTGTGGTGTGACCTCCATATGTGTACTTATAGTATGCATATTTTCTTTCTTCAGATAAATAAACAAATATAATTTAAAATACTTTGGCTGGATATAGTGATATTCAACTATAGTATTAGCATCTGCGAAATGGAAGCAGGCCGATCAAAGTTCAAATTAACCATAAATAATAGGTCATTTTTGGGGCTGGGGAGAGGGCTCAGATGTTAAGAAAGCTTGTTGACCTTCCAGAGAACCTGAGTTGGGTTTCCAGAATCTGTATCAGGCAGCTCACAACTGGCTACAGTAGCAGTTCTGAGGGATCTAATGCCTTCTTCTGGCCTCCCCAGGAGCCTGCTCATACATGGCACACACTCATACAGACATACATGCATACACATAAATATAACTAAATCTTAAAAAGTAATACCATCATAAAAATGTTTTGTTCTTGCTGATTTTTTAAATCTTGTATACCCTTGGGCAGACCTCCAAATTTCTGTGTAATCCATGAATATATTGAACTTCTGATCTTTCTGACTCCGTTTCTTGAGTGCTGGGATTACAAGTATGTTCCACATTATCAAGTTTATGGGATACTAGGCATGAAAACCAGGGTTTATTTCATATTAGACAAACACTCTACCAACTGAACATATCCGAAGCCACTTCTCACCTCCTTTGAATTTAGTGTGGCCTTGAGACAAATTGGGATGGATTAGACATAGACAGTAAATGGCAGTTGCCACTTTCAGAGAGCAGTTTCTGAGCCTTTTCATGCACAATGTGCCCTTTTCCCAAACCCTGCTGCTATTGCAATAGCAGATGTGACTATATGATCATGTTTAAAAGCACAGAAGAAGCTTTCTTTTCATTATAAAATAATTAAACACAAAATGAAGACATATGATGGAAGGAGAGTTGATAGAAGTTGGCAAGAAAAAAGTTCCCACTGATAAAAACAAAACAAAACATCCCATTGATTGGTTTATTTTTAACCATGATATGTGGACTACTGTCAATCTACTGAACATGCTTAAAAACATCCATCCTAAATACATTTAACTAGTTTAGAGAAGTATTATTATTATTGTTATGATTGAGATTGAAGTGATGATAGGAGAAATTAAATATTTGTAAAGGTTTACAAGTTAAGCAGGGTAGTGGTGGCACATGCCTTTAATCCCAGCACTAGGGAGGCAGAGGCAGGCATATCTCTGTGAGTTCGAGACCAGCCTGGTCTATAAGAGCTACTTCCAGGACAGACTCCAAAGCCACAGAAAAACCCTGTCTCAATAAAACAAATAAAAAAACAAACAAGTTTACAATTTAACTATTAAGAAAGCTGAGTATGCAACGTTGGGGAGTGGTGGGTGAATGGGGTGGGGGGTAGGCTGGGGTGGGGGAGGAGGGATGGGGTGAGGGGAGGGAGAGGGAGGAGGGACTTACATGTGAAACAAGTTTGTTCCCTAAGTAGAACTAATAAATAAATAAAAAAGACAGTACTTAATAAAATTTTAATTTGGAATAAAAAAAAGAAAGCTGAGTATGTCTGGCAGCCATTCAAGTCCTAATTGTTGCTTCTATGTGACACAGAGAACAGAATCTGTGAACACAAAGTTTTTCAGGTGAGGAAAGAAGCTGAAGAAATTACAGCCAGGAGACTCCATTCTAGAAATACTACATGCCAGGGCCATGTTCTGGCAGCAAGGATATTAGGGGAGGAAGATAGTTGAAGGCTTAAGTAGAGTGAGAGAAACTGAAGAAATGGTTTTGACATTGTTCTCTTTATCTTTATACCACAGGGAAGTGATAGCATTGCAATCTTACTGAGGTTTGAATACAGTAGGCAGAAATCCCTCTGTAACATACAAGAGCCCCACAATATCATTCATCCAATGCAGATTATCATAAGAATGTGCGACTTGAGAGCCTCTAATTTAGAAAAGACCAATTCTTATCCATTCCCCAAGTCCCATTCATTTCTGTGTTCTATTAGAAAGAATATGTCATTGAAATTATTATTCTGTATTCCTGAGGGCAGGATAGAAACTTTGAAACACAATAAATGAATTGTAATTTATAGATGATTGTCATTGTAATCTCTAATGTATTGATAACCTTGATTTCTCAAAAATACTTTACATCCTCAAAGACTAACTTACTGGGTTGGTGATATAGCTCAATTGCCCCCTGAGGCCTTGGATTCAGTCTGTAGCTCTGAACAGAGTGAAGCAATACATGCCAGGAATCAGGAATTCAAGGTGACTTTCAGCTGCATAGTGAATTTGAATCTAACTGGTGCTGCAGGAGACGCCTGTCTCAAAATAAATGAATAAATAGATAAATAAATAAATAGAAACAGAAGCTTACTCATCCTTCTTGCTATCTCACACATCTTGGATGCTTTTTCATATTTTCTTTTTTAAATTAATATTTATTTAAATGAAAACAATCTTATTTTAGTTCTCTCCCTATTGTCCTCCAATTCCTCCATGACCAACTCCCCCATCCCATCTTTATCCACTCCACAGGGAAGGTCAGCCCTCCCATGGGGGACCATCAAAGTCTGTCACATCATTTGGGGCAGGACCTAGGCCCTCCCCTATGTATCTAGGCTGAGAGAGTATCCCTCCATAGGGAATGAGCTCCCGAATTCCCTTTGTGCACTAGGAATAAATACTGGTTCCACTGCCAGAGGCCCCATAGACTGCCCAGGGTCCCCAACTGACACCCACATTCAGGGGGCCTGGTTCCTGTCTTATAGTGGTTCCTCAGCTGTCAGAATGGGGTCTGTGAGCTCCCACTTGCTCAGGTAAGCTGTTTCTATTGGTTTCTCCAGCAAGGTCTTGACTCCTTTGCTCATCACTCCTCCCTCTCTACAACTGGAATTCAGGAGTTTGGCTCAGTGCTTAGCTGTGAATCTCTGCTTCTGCTTCCCTCAGCTACTGGATAAAGGCTCTATGAGAAGGAGAGGGGGAGGAGAACATGAGGGATCAGGAAGGTCAAGTTGAGGGAAGAAGAGAGAAGGACAGCAAGGAAAGAGATACCTTAATAGAGGGAGCCATTGTGGGTTTAATGAGAAATCTGGCACTAGAGAAATCCCCAAGAGTCCACAAGGGTAATCCCTACTAAGAATCTAAGCAATAGTGGAGAGGCTACCTTAAATGTCCTTCACATTCAATGCCACAATAGAACCTTGGAAGCTTTGGTAGTTGCTTTCCATGCTCCTTTATTATATTCCTTTATTATACTATACCTGTAAAATGATGTTATGATAAATATATAAATAGTAAAGGCAGTGTATATGTGAATATTGAAACATGAAGATGGTTTAAATGTTGATAAAGTTGTTTTCAACTTGAGTCAGCATATCTATCAGAAAAATGGAAGTTAGCAACAGGAAGGCTGAATCTTTATTTTATGTATTCTCTTTAACTGCTCCTTCCTCTTTTTTTGTGTTTCTAGCCTCACTAAAAATAAAATTCCTATAGTCTTGAAATAATATTATTAACATGAAAAATATTTCCAATAGATAATTGTAAGCCCATTGTCTAGGTGTACAAAAGTATTTGAAATCAAACTTGGTTATGTAGAAAGCAAATAGCCTCAACCTTACCTAATAGAACACACATGTAAAGTGATAGTACCTAGATTTTTTCTTTTGGTCTGTGATATTGTGTCCCCAACACAGAAGGATGAACACATCTTCCCATATACTCACATGTTTGTCATCTGTAGGTCAGTGACCCTGACCATATGAGCACTGTTATTTCAATTGTGCACCTTGACATCACAAAGGAGGTGCCTGGTTTGTAAGTACGTGTTCTTTGAACTTTTGTAAGGAAGCAATGATTGTCACTGGATGGAGTTTTAAAAACTCAGGGATTATTGTATTAGGTAGCAAAATCCTAAGATCATGTTCAAAAGTTTCCAAGCCGATGAAATGGATGAAATAGAACAAACAAACAATAGCAACAACAACCAACCAACCAGAGCACATTAGAGGTAATGAGTTTCTCCTTTACTCAGGAATTATAACAAGAACTCCTCTCGGGTCTCTCTGGGAGTTTTCCTCACCAGGGCACTCACAGAGAAATGAAAGCTTTCAGCGTTGGGAAGGCTACATCTTTGTGACCAGAGTCCATGCATGCATCCACACTGTGGAAAGGCACAGCTTTCTCCTAATGGAGACCTGTCTTGCTTCATCTCAGCCTGCAACTGCACTGTTCCCCTACACTCCACACCAATGAGCTTTATAAAAAGATGGTGAGAATGTTCCCAGTGGAAAGTGAACTACTCTCAACTTAAGTGGTATAAAAATATGGTTCTCATTTGCATGAAAAAGTAGACAAAGTCTTACTGTTGTATCTGGAAATGTCTAAGAATAGAGAAACATAAAACTACTAATACAAGAATTTGCATAGCATATTTGATTGCCTGTTTTTTGGTGCTATTTATCTCCAGGAAAGGTACAGATGTGATCTTACATCCCCTGAAGGCTGTACAGAGAACACCTATCATGTCTATCTTCATTATCATTTATTAGTATACCAATGAATATCAAGATCCTCCATATAAGGAAGAAGACCTGAACAACATGAGAATTTGTCTACACCTTTTGTTGTTTTCACTTTTGAAATACCCTTGCCTCCTTTCTAATGTAGTTGTTCAGGATTCTAAGGTTAAAGTATCATCTTGACATTTCTTTAGTGAAATGTCAGAGGGAGTTTATGCTGTTATATGTCTTTTTCTTACAGCAAAATGTACACATGTATCGGAACTTTCCCTTTCCTTTTTTTCTGTTTAAAAATCTTGGATATTTGTAGAATTCTAAATAAGCATCACAGATATTAAAACTATATACCCTATTACACTTTCTTGCTAAAAATACATACTAGAAGCTTTTGTGAACAGTGAACATATCATGAATATATCCCTCAAATTCAGTCGACAATGAACTACCCTTGCTGAACCAGCAGTTGTTAATTGACCTCACAGGGGCCTGGAGAATGTGAAGCGTTCGTTGGTTCTTTGATGACAGAGGAAAACAAATGGAACCATCTTTCCAGTTTCCTAAGAGACTGGCTCTAAGCTGCTTGATTAAAATGCTGTAAATCCTAGAGATGGTGTGCCCACTGGTGGTTCACAAATCTCCAGGACAGAAGGTGAGTATGTCTAGAAAAATTTCACTGATTTGACTTTTCCTGGACAACTGGACAGGGATTATGAAACTTTCTAATTCTCTACAAAGACCTCAGATAATTATCACCTTTATACAAGCAGAAAGAAGGTTTCAGGATGCTTTCAATGGGGAGGGACAAACTCCAAATGGCATGAGTTAATTTAGTGCTTTGCAGAATGGAGAATTTGACACAAGAGGCATGGCCGACTAGGGAGCTCCACAAGAACCCACTTTATCTCTGATATACTGAATCAGAATAAGTGAGAAAAGCATGCAAACATCTATGAAGTTTGTTAATATAGAGAGAAGCATCACACTTCAAAAGTAGTGTTCTTACTACTAATGGATTAGATAGACTCAGACCATAAGAAACAAGTCACAAAAATGGAAACAATGGGAAAAATGCAAAAGGCAATAAATTCAAATGTTTGTGAATCCAATTTATATGGGTTCTGGATTCTTCGGAGGGGGACAGAACCTAAGAAATTGATGAAGAGGATGTCTTAGACATCAGGTGAAGATGCAGCTTGTAAAATTGGATAAAAACTTTATCAGAAAATCTTCTCAGACCTGCCTGTACCCACCAGGAGAGGGGAGTGTGGGCCTTCTCCTGCCCACCTTCCCACCCCCTTGGAGTCTTCCCACCCTGGGATGGCATATAGTAGTCTCAACTCACCCACCAAATCCCCCAGAGATCTGGGGGCAGACCAAACCATCAATTGACTGCAGCCATTGGAGTCTTGGACCTGCCTGCACCCACCAGGAGAGATCCTTGGACCCATACTCACCATGAAAGAAAGACATCCCACCTTCACCCACTGGAAGAAGATATGGGAAGATGACAGTATAAGAACACATTCAACAACAGAAAGACTAATATGACACTACTAGAGTATAGGGATTCTACAACAGCAAGACCTGAACATCCCAAAGCAGTTGAATCAGAACAGAATTACCTTAAAAACAAATTTATGAAGATGATATCTCCTTTCGAATAGGAAATGAGAAAAATCACTTAAATAGATGGAAGAAAAAACAAAAATGCAAGAAATTGAGGAAAAGATTAATCAAAAATGCAAGGAATAAACAAATCTCTTAAAGAAAGCAAGGAAAGCCAATAAAAAGCAATCAATTAGTTGAAGGAAACAATTTAAACAGTTCAAGACTTGAAAGCTGAAATAGAAACAATAAAGAAAACACAGACAGAAGGAATGCTGAAATAGAAAAGCTGAGTAACTGATCAGGAACTACAGATGCAAACATAACCAATAGAATGCAAGAGATGTAAGAGAGAATCTTGGGTGTTGACGATATACAAGAGAAAATAGATTCATTGACCAAAGAAAATCTTAAGTCCAACAGACCCCTAACCAAAATATCCAGGAAATGTGGGATAGCATGAAAACACCAAACTTAAGAATAACAGGTACAGAATCAGGTGAAGAAACCAAGCTCAAAGGTGCAGAAAGAATATTCAACAAAATCATAGAAGAAAACTTACCCAAACTAAAGAAAGACAAGCCTATGAAAGTATGTGAAGCTTATAGAACACCAAATTGAATGGACCACAAAAAAAAAAAAACAGTTCCCTCAGCACATAATAATCAAAACAACAAACATACAGAATAAAGAAAGAATATTAAAAGCAGCAAAGGAAGAAGTCCAAGTAACATATAAGGCAAACCTATCAGAATTACACCTGACTTCTTCATGGAAACCATGAAAGCCAGAAGGTCCTGGATAGATGTTCTACAAACACTAAGAGACCATGGATGCTGGCCCAGACTACTATACCTAGCAAAGCTCTCAATCACTATAGATGGAGAAAACAAGATATTCCATGACAAAAACAGATTCAAATAATACATATCCACCAATCCAGCCCTACATAAAGTACTAGAAGGAAAACTCGAAACCAAGGAAGTTAGCTACACTCACAAAAACACAGGCAATAGATAATCCCACTTTACTAAAAGCAAAAAAAAAGGGGGGGTGATCCACACACACAATACCACCACCACCAAAAAATCCCAAACTAACAAGAACCAACAACCATTGGTCAACAATATCCCTCAAAATCAATGGTTTTAACTTGCCTATAAAAAGAATCAGGCTAACAGAATGGACATGAAGACAGAAGGAATCCTTCTGCTGGATACAAGAAGCACACCACAACTTCAAAGACAGACCTTACCTAAAAATAAAGGCTTTGGAAAAGATGTTCCAATCAAATGGACTTAAGAAACAAGCTGGTGTAGTTATCCTAATATCTAACAAATTAGAATTTAAACTAAAATTAATCAACATAAATGAATAAGGGCATTTTATATTTGTCTCAGGAAAAATCCATAAAGATAAAGTCTCCATTCTCAACGTCTATGCCCCCAATACAAAGACACCCACATTTGTAAAAGTAACATTACTGAAACTCAAATCACAATAAAACCCCACACACTTACAGTGGGAGACTTCAACACCCCACTCTCAAAACTGGTCGGGACTATCTAACAGAAAATTAACAAAGAAATAAAGGAACTAACAGAGGTGATGACCTAATTGGGATCAACAGACTTCTATAGAATGTTCCATCCAAATAAAAAAGAGTATAACTTCTTCTCAACCCCACATGGAATCTTCTCTAAAATTTGCCACATAAAAGACAAAATGGCAGCCCACAGAATGGGAAAAGATATTCACCAACCTCACATCTGACAGAGGGATGATTTCCAAAATACACAAAGAACTCAAGAAGCTTGTCACCAAAACACAAAATAAAAACTGGGGTACAGAACTAAATAGAGAATTTTAAATTGAGGAATATAAAATGGCTGAAAGACAGTTAAGAAATTGCCAAACATCCTTAGCCAACATGGAAATGCAAATAAAAACAACACTGAGATACCATCTTATACTTGTCAGGATGGCTAAAATCAAAATCACCAATAACAGTTTATGCTGGATAGGATGTGAAGAAAGGGGAGCACTTCTCCATTGCTGGTGGGAGTGCACACTTGTACAGCCACTTTGGAAATCAGTATGGCAGTTTCACAGGAAAATGGGAATCAGTCTACCCCAAGATCCAGCTTTTCCACTCTTAGGCAGATAACCAAAAGATGCACACTCATACCACAATGACATATGTTCAACTATGATCATAGCAGCATTATTTCTAATAGACAGAACCTGGAAGCAATCTAGATGCCCCTCAAGTGAAGAACAAATAAAGAAAATATGGTACATTTACATAATGGAGTACTCCTTAGGTGAAAAAAAAAACAGTGAAATCTTGAAATTCACAGGCAAATTGATGGAACTAGAAGAATCCATCCTGAGTGAGTTAACCCGGACCCAGAAAGAAAAACATGGTACACACTTACTCATATATGAATGTTAGACATAGAGCAAAGGATAATCAGTCTACATCCCACAACCCCAGAGAAGCCAGGAAGCAAGGAGGATTCTAAGAGAGACATATATGAACACCTAGAGAAGGTGAGAGGGACAAGATCTCCAGAGCAAATTGGGAGCATGGAGGGAGGGGGAGAGAGGAAGGAAGAATGGGATGGGGAGAATATGAGGGATCAGGAAGATGGAGTTGAGGGAAGAATAGAGAAGGAAAGCAAGAAGAGCTATACCTTAATAGAGTGAGCCTTTGCAAGATTAAAGAGAAATCTGGCACTAGGGAAATGTCCAGGGATTCACAAGGATGACCCCAACTAAGAATTTAAGCAATAATGGAGAGACTACCTTAAATGCCCTTCCTCTAAACTGAGATTGGCGACTACCTGAAATGCCATCCTAGAGCCTTCACCCAATAGCTAATAGCGGGGATCCAAAGCTAAAACTGAACTGAACTTCTGGAATCTAGTTGTAGGGAAGGAGGAATGATGAGCAAAGGGGTCAAGACCATGCTGGAAAAACCCACAGAAACAGATGACCTGTTTGGGAGCACAGGGAACCCAGTATGACAGCTGGGAACCACCATAAGATCGAACCAGGCCCCTGAATGTGGGTGTCAGTTGGAAGACCTGGACAGTCTATGGGGCCTCTGGCAGTGGAATCATTATTTATCCCCAGTGCATGGGCTTTGGGAGCCCATTCCCTTTGGAGGGATACTCTCTCAGCCTAGATACATGAGGGAGGTCCTAGACCCTGTCTCAAATGATGTGAATGACTTTGATGATCCTCCATGGGAGGCCTCACCCTCCCTGGGGAGTGGATGGGGTGTGGGATGTGGGATATGTGGGGGGCATGGGAGGATGAGAAAGAGAGGAAACCTGGAGTGTTATGTAAAACAAGATTGTTTCTAATTTAAATAAAAAAGTTTTAAAAAAGAGAATCTTCTAATGCATGGCTAGTTATTTTGAATAAATTTTGAATATTTGGAAGTTTCTCATTTAGAATTATGCTATGTAGGCCAGCTTACAGGTTCAGTGGTAAGACATGATGATGCTAGAAAAAGAGCTGAGAGTTCGATGTCAGCATTGGGAGGCATCAGCGAAGGGAGAGATAGTAGGCTTGACTTAAGCATCTGAAACCTCAAAGCCCAAATCCCTGTCACATACTTCCTCCAACAAGGCCATGTCTCCAATTGAGGTCCCTTTTTTTCAAACAACCACATCATTCTTGGGCATATATCTAAAGGAGTCTATAGTTTCCTATGGAGTTATTTTCTAATCCATGTTTCTTGCTAATCTATTTACAATAATTAGGAAAGGTAAACAGCCTAGATATCTGTCAATGAATAAATGCATAATGAAAATATGGTTTATTTACACAATGGACCATTCTTCACCTGAGTGGAGTTAATCAGACCCAGAAAGATATCATACAGTTTCTTTCATTTATGAATGCTAGTGTTACATCTGTAGATTTGTATGCTTCATTTGGACACCTTTAGATGTCAGGAAGTCATAAAGACCCACAAGACAGGGATAGCATACAGACATGTAAAGGCTTAGAGGGGATTAATGGAACAGGAAATGATAAATTTTGGTAAGGGATGGGAGAACATTGTAGAAGATGAAACATGGGGAGATATAAGTATCACTTAAGATCTTTCAAGAAAGGTCACAATGAAGTCCATCTATTACTGTAGAAGGTTTCTAATATGGTAAACATACACATTTAAAAAGATCAGCTGCTGTTCTTAATCACTAAGCCATCTCTACAGCCCTATATACAATGTATTTAATCATCCCTTCTTTTAGAAGAGATTAAGCTCATCTCTAAACTTTATTCTAATTCGTTAAGGGTGTGATATACGTGAGTGAAAACACTTCCATGCTGCAGTTACAGGTTAAGACGACACTTGAAATGTGGTAGACTAAAAAGAAAACTCTTTTGCAGTTTCTGAATTAATAAATAATATTATATTCAATATTTTCATATAAAATTCTATCTCATTTCTGATACAATTTTTTTTCCTAAAATTTGAACATCATAGACCAAACAGTTAGAACTCTGTGTTCATTCTCCCACTATATGAATTTTTTACATTATTTAATTCACTTACATTTTTAACTTTGACAAAAGTTTTCATGGCCATGGGAATAACTCCCAGCATAGGACATTGCTACATATCCACTATAGTTATTTGTTTAGTTTCTTATTTATTCATAAAACCTCAGAAAGCTACATTTATTATTTAGATGTACTTTAAGAAGGTTTTAAAGAAAGATAGCATTTTTAAATGAGATAGGAGAAACATGTAAAACACAAGCAACTTAAAGAATCCAAGTGTCAGTTTGGGAAGGCCAAAGTCCAATTAGTAAAATGTGTGAGGAAGAAAAGGTGGAACCAATGCATGAGGTAAATCATGCTAAGTCCCTAATATGAAAACACTGAGGATCTTCCCTGACTTTACACCATTTCCAATCTTCACTCAACATCTGTCCTTTCACATTTATGTTGCAGTTAGTTAATCTCTGTGTCAGGGCACAGGAGTATACTTTAGTTCTCTGCTTTGTAATATTCATGAATTCATTTCCATTCTCACATTTTATCCCATTTCCACTTTCCTCTGTGTCTTTCCTCTCATGCTTCCAGTTACTTTGGTCTTCATCCAGCTATCAAATGCATATTTGACTAGAGAATGCTGGTCTCTAGGACTTTTGCATTGGGTGGTTCCATTCTGTCATAAATTCTACCTACAGGAAAATGCTTTAAAATTATTTTGTGTTTTTCAATCTTTTCAAGAATATTTGCTCAAATCATAGTCATAATTTACTCCACTTTCTCTCTTCATTTTGCTGTGTTAGGACAGTCTCACTATATGAAGCCAGGCTGTCCTCATACTTGTGATGCTTCTACTTCCAGCTCTTGAGAGATGGGATTAACCGGCTTTTACTGTCAACACAGGTTCTGGTTGTTTTTCTCTGTCTCTACCTTTCAATTGCCTTAATTGTTTTCTATGGCACTATGAAGAAGCTAAGATGAAATCACAGAGCAGGTAATATGGTTGAAGGTCCTCATGTTGGTGCTTCCAGTTGTAACCTCTTCAGTAACAAGCTAAGATATGTAACAGCTGTCATTAAACATCTCCCAGGTTCAGGCATTAAAGACCAAGTTGGAGATAACATTTCACTGCCTTATAGCCTCTTTTTGTTCTATTCTCTTCTCAAATAAATATAATTCAGGACCTCTTTCTTTTAACACCAACTTTTTTTAACCACAGTGCCTTTGCATTAACTGTCCTCAGATCCCTGAATGTGGTTGTGTCCTGCTCACATTTCAGATTCTGTCTTCAGTGAGCCAATGTCAGGCCCACAGCCATGCCACTTGTGTTCTGTGCTACACTGTTGTGATTTGGTTAACTTGGTTACTGTTTATTGGTTATTTATTTATAAGAAAATAGAGATGCAATCTGTTTTTATCACTATGCACCTACAGCAAAAGACAGCACCCCGAGACATACAGTAGTACCTGAGCAAAATCTTTATTTCCTGGCACATGGTTTCATGTATAACTAAGTTCAGTACATTGTTTTGCCACTGTAAAAGTTATTACTGTTTCTTGTGTTGGACATAAAAAAGGACTTGATGGAGTTTATAGACCATTATGTGGGCACAATTTATATTCTTTATACTTAGACTCATATTTGGGCAATGGAAGGTGGCACTGGGGATTCATGGAACAAGCAGATTTTCTGTTTCATATTTTCCATTTCAGTTGAGAGAGATAGAAACAATTGATACAATTTTTAAATATATTCTCTGTTTGGAGCATGAATGAGAATGTCTTCTATTTGCATATGGAGTGGCTCCACTCCATATCATCTCAAAATTTTCCTTAAGTTAATAACCCATACATACAGCAAAGACATGTATCAGGACTGACATGATGTTGGGGTATCATATTCTAGAGGTTCTTATTTCTGCTTCCAAGGAAGAATCTGAAATCTTTTTTTTCAATTTGGAAGGGGAGAACTTTGAGTCTGTTGAGTCCACAAGTTTCTTCTGACATAAATGGGGCAGGGTCACAATTTTAAAAACCACTACACATGGGTTGAGGCCTGATAGCGACCTTGTGTGTAGTACTCTGCAACCAAGAACAGAGATTTAAACTATGTTTGGTACTATTAGTTACATTATTATATTGATCAGAAAAATCTAGGGGGTAGCTTGAAAAGAGACCCATGTAATTGATTAGTAGTTCTCTTCTCTTAGAGAATGTAAGCCCATATTTGATTTTAATGGAAATCCAAATATTATGGCATCCTATACAAATAGAAATTGATTTACATCCCAAGGAAAAATAAAAAGCAGTCTCTTCTCTAGATGAATGAAAGAGTCTATTTGGTCCCAAGGTCCAGTCATAAACAGAAAGTCATTAGTAAAGAAACTTCTCCCTTAGTGCACAGGGCCTGAACTTGCTCCCAGCTGGACATACTTGACTTCTGATGATATGGTAGATTTCTCCTTTTGCCCTTAAGCCGTAGGTTTACTATCTTTCTAGTGACTTCCAATGTTTTCTCACCCTCCCTATTGTCCTTGATGGCCCATTGTTGGGGGAGTGCAAGAAGAACCCACAATGTTTCAGTGGACCCATTGCAATGACAGGTGCATACCCAAGTACCATCTTCTACACCATGAAATGCAAGCCATGAATTCCTCAGGCTCTTTAAGCCATGCCAAAAGTGTTCTATGTGGTGCAGCTTAAAGGTGACAGTCACTTGTTCATCACACTCCCTGCATCTTGGAATTGTTCATTAGTAATTCCTAGCTTGACTCTTTCAATTCATTCTTCTACATCTACATAGTACAGCTGCAGAGTCCTGATTGCTCCTCTCTCCAAAGGCAACAATGCCTTTCATCCCATATCTGAGCTGAATTTGGAGGCATGGAACAGTCTTTCATTTGATGTTCTTCAGAACCACAATTAATACAGCAAAGTTTTACTTCTATTTCTAGCACTTTTATGAAAGCAATGGACTAAAGCCTTGAAGACACTTGGTTCACCAGATTTTAGTAAACAGAAGCTTTCTCTTTGCCACTAGTTACCATACTTTATCATGCTAAAATTGATCAAACACAGAGTGTTTCTTATCACTTTAAAATCCTTTTTCTTTTTTGTTGTTCTAAGCGACACAGAATTTGTTTCCTTAAAATTCTTTGTCTGACACTGTTCTGAATAACTGAGACAAAAGATTAAAGGAAACCTGCCCACTTCATTTTGCTGTCCTTCCTCAGTTATTTTCTCTACTCATATAAATTCCTATATTTCTTCAATATGATTTTACTGAAATAATATTATTCCAAATAAAACTGCTAACAAATGTCCATTTGAGAGTTTTGTTCATCAGTATTCTTATATGTTGTGTCAGAATACCTAATTTTCTTTTAAGATGCAGATCCTTGGTGTCAGTCTGTTCTCTGGTCTAGTCACACTATGGACCTGCACCTTTAACTCTGTTGTCAGATTTGTTCTCCTTTTCCTTATTGCCTTGGCATGGGGGTGAGTGGGCTTTAGAATCTCTGTCCCTTTAATTTGCTTGCCTGATCCTCAATAACAAGTCCACTTGGCACTTTTATTTATGGATGAAATTAGAAGTTTATGAACCAGTGTGGTAAAACATTCCCTACTTCAAGAGCTAAAACTTACTGTTTTCTTGATTACTTTGTCCCCAACCTATTGATGTTAACTAACCCAATGAAAACACAGAGAATATATATCTCAGAGCAGCAAAATAAAAAGAAGGGAAACACACACACACACACACACACACACACACACACACACACACACCACCACCACCACCACCACCACCAACAACAACAACAACAATAAGAAAATGACAGGAAACAACAATTATTGGTAATTAATATTTCTCAATATCACTGGTTTCAATTCCCCAATAAAAATACACACACAGCATAGTGGATGCAGAAAGAAGACCCATCCAAGAAACACACCTCAACAACAAAGATATATAAAATCTCAGGGTAAAGGGCTGGAAAAAATATTCTAAGCAAATGGCCCTTAGAAGCAAGCTGGTATAGCCATTTTAATATATGACAAAATAGACTTCAAACCAAAGATGATCATATGATATGGGGAACTATACTACTTACTCATCAATATAAAAATCTACTAAGATGACATTTCAGTTCTGAACATCTATGCCCCACCCTTTAAGGTCCAACTTTGTAAAAGAAACACTATTAAAACTTAAATCACATATTGACCCTCACACACTAATAGTGGGAGAATTCAAGCATCTCACACTCACCAATGGACAGGTGATTCATACAGAAACTAAAAAAACAAAAACAAAAACAAAAACAAAAACAAAATTGCTGCATGTTAACACACATCATAAAACCCAAATGGACCTCACAGATATTTAGATGACATTTCACATAAACAACAGAGAATATGCCTGCTGTTTTATGGTTTTCTCTTCTGGGGGGCCTGCCACCCCACTCCCAAATGAATCACATATGGAGGCTTATTCTGCCCTTAGGTTGGCTTGTTGCTACCTAGTTTTTTGTTTGTTTTTTATCTTCAAATTAACTTGTCTACCTTTTTTCTTTGGGTTTTTATCTTTCTTCTGTAAATCTTACTTTTACTTCATGGATTGTTGTGTAGCTGGATGGCTGGGTGGCTTATCCCTGAAGTCCCTCTCTCCTTGTTCTCTTGTTGCCCCTTGTTGCTTACCTTCCTCATTTTACCTTCTATTTATACTCTATGACTGCCATGCCAGTCTATCCTTGCTCCTGCCTGGATATTGGCCATTTGGCTCTTTATTAGACCTTCAGGTGTTATAGACAGGCACAGTAACATAGGTTAACAAATGCTACATAAACAAAAATTCACACAACTTAAAACAATATTCCCCAGCATATACTCTTTTCTCAGAACCTTATGAAACTTTCTCCAAAACTGACCTCTTACTGGAACAAAAAGTCTTAATAGGTCCTACTTACTAAATTTAAATCAAGATCTGATAAGTAATTTAAACAAGCCTTTCACCCCTAGTTAAATAGAAGCAGTCATTAAAGCCCCCCACCTCCAAAAAGACCAGGACCAAATTGTTTTAGCATGGAATTCTACAAGAGTTATAAAGAAGAGTTAACTCCAATACTCTTCAGTTATTTCACAAAATAGAAACAGAGGGGACATTGCCCAATACTTTCTAGGAGGTACCAGTTACCCTGATATCCAAACCACATAAAGAACCAACAATGAAAGACCAGTTTCCCTCGTGAACATAGATAGAAATATTCTCAATAAAATACTTGCAAATTGAATACAAGATCACATCAAAAGTATCATCCACCATGATTAATCAGGCTTCATTAGACATGCAGGGATAGTTCAACACAAGTAAATTAATGATTGTAATCTACCATATAAACAAACTGAAAGAAAAAAAAAAACCTCAAGACCATCTCATTAGATGTAGAAAAGGTCTTTGGCAAAATCCAACACCCCTTCAAGGTAAAAGCCCTGGAGAGGTTAGAGATTCAAGGGACATCCCTAAACATAATAAAGTCAGTTTACAGCAAACATAGTCAACACTAACTTAAGTGGAAAGAAGTTCAAAGCAGTTTCACTAAAATCATGAACAAGACAAGGCTGTCCACTTGCTGCATGTCTACTCATTTTAGTACTTGAACCATTTTCATTGCTGCTCTATTCATAATAGCTAGAAATTGGAAATAACCAGATGTCACTAGGAAAAATAAAATGCAGTATGTTTACACAATAAAGTTATTACTTAGGTGTTAAAAATTATTGTCATCATGAAATATTCAGGTAAATGGATGGAACTATTTACTTAAAGTCATCCTGCATATGTTTTGCATCCTGCAAAATATAGATGCTATGTATTTGATTATATGTGGATATTAGCCATTAAATTACAAACAAATTATAACCTATAGACCAAGACAGTTTAGATGTAGAGGAAGGGACCTGGTGGCGGGATACATGGATCTCTCTGGAAGGGGAAAATAGAATAGACTTTATGGGTGGATGGATATTGGGGTGGAGGGATATGTACTGGATTAGGAGGTTCAGAATGGGGCAGGAGAGGAGAAGTTGTTGAGGGAAGACAGCTGGAATTGAGGGCCATTTGAAGGATGTTTTTGAAATCCTGTGCAGTAGAAATTTCTTAAAATATGTGAAGCTAATCCTAGTGAGGTCATCTAATAATAAAGGAGACAGAGTCTTAACTGGTCATCTCCTGTCATCAAATAAGGCTTCCAGTACTGGAACTTGGTTGGATTCAATTGAATTGTTGGACAATGAGGTTCCATGGAAATCTGCAAATAACCCATGCTGTTGCCTAGCCAATGGGTTGCTTCATATGAACTGACAGATTTGTACTCATTGATGAAGAAAACACCCATATAATTCATTGGCTATGGAAAAGTCTAGCTAATACCTACATTGAGCCTTCACCTATACATTCTAGTGTCTGGTGCAGGAAGGTATTCTGCAGGCTATAAAAAAGACATGTAAACACCAACCCAGCCACAAAATCTTTGACTTACAACCTTTCCTGACTGCAAGATATGCTAGGGCAATAGTGACACAGAGCTTGTGGGAGTAACCAACCAATGTCCAATTTGACATAAGACTGAAACTAGAACAGTGCTGGGGTGACCAACAATAAGAAACTACATAGTCCAGAGACCTTGTGTAGAACAAAACACTAATTGTCCAAAGAAGAATTATCAATAAAATGACTCCTAATGATGTTCTACTATACTCAGTCATCATCAAAGAAGCTTCCTCCTATAGAAGATGGGAACAGATGCAGAGATACACAGGCAGATATAACACACAAAGATAGTTTAGGAACACATAGCTCTAAATGAGATGTCTTCGTCAAATCTCTCTTCCCAGGGCTCAGGAAACCCTGTGGAAAAGGAAGCAGAAAGAGTGTGAGATCCAGAGGGTATGGAGGACATCAGGAAAACAAGACCCCCTGAATCAACTGTGCGAAGCTCATATGAATTCACAGAGACTGAAGCAAAAAGCATCAGGGCTATTTAGGTCTATACCAGTCCTCTGTGTGTCTATTGTAGCTTTCTGCTTGGTACTTTATGAGCCCTTTGAGTGTGTCAAGGTATGGGACTTTGATTCTTTTGCCTACTCTTGGTGCTGTTTTCCTTCTGTTGGTTTATCTGCTTCCAGGTGTTGACTACTGCAGCTAATTATGACACACTGTAACCTGGAACTGGGGGCTAACATAAACCCTTTTTCCAAAATCACTTTTGGGCCGGTATTTTTATTATCATAATAAAAATGAAACTAGTAGGTAGATTTAAAACAACACACACACGCACAATATATATATATATATATATATATATATATATATATATATATAATTTGAGGACCTACAAATAGGGAATGAGCATCTTAGTCAGCTCAGACTGATATAACAATACACAGTACAGTGGGGAATTCATAAGCAACATAAATATTTACAATTTACAGTTTTTGTTTTGTTTTGTTTGCTTTTGTTTTTTGAGGCAGGGTTTCTCTGTGGCTTTGGAGACTGTCCTGGAACTAACTCTTGTAGACCAGGCTGGTCTCGAACTCACAGAGATCCACCTGCCTCAGCCTCCCATGTGTTGGGATTAAAGGCGTGTGCCACCAATGCTCGGCTAGTTACAGTTTTGATGAATAAATTCAAGATCAAAATCTTGGCATATTAGGATCTCAAAGAAGTCCCTTTTCTGGAATGAATGACACTCCTCATTTTCTTACAAGATGGACTACAGAGTGAAACAAATTCTAGACGTTGTATAAAGGTCATTAACTCATCTCAGTTCTATCTCAAAGACAGCAGTATCTTACAGCATCCAGTTAGTGCATAGGGTTTCAACATATATACACCATGGAAGACAAAAACACAGTTCATAACCTATTGTGGTAGAGAAGAGCAAGGAAGCCAGTGTTGGGTAAATTATGAGCAAATTTTGGTTGTGGGAAAATTAAGCTTAACCTCACAGGCTGACTTTGGGGGTCTCTATAAACAATACCTGGGAATTTCTCAAGAGAGTGTGAATGTTTATCATTTGAGATCAGCTTCTTGGATATCATTCCTAATTGGATCTCAACACTAATTCTAATCAACATTTTTTTGTTAAAGTCAAGGATTATTACTCATATTTTACAGAAGCTGGAAATTTACCTTCAAAGTATTGAAAAAAATTTTCCCCTGAGTTGGCTTACAGAGAGCTATCCTTTTGCTATGGCCTTTTGTCTTGATAAGGCATCTCTGATGTATGTCTTTAAGACACAAATCTTACCTGAGTGTCCTACCTTATGGCATTATTTAAGCTCAGTTATCATTTCACAGGTCCTGCTCCCAAATGCAGTCATACAGGTGCCTTAGGTGTTCCATATTAAGTCCTCTGACTGCTTTTGCCTTGCCTCTATGTAGCAAAATCCAGCTTGCTACAAAGCTAGGAAATAAAACAAAAATAAAATAAAACCCTCCACTAAGCTGGGCATTGGTTTTGCATGCCTTTAATCCCAGCATTTGGGAGGGAGAGGCAGGTGGATCTCTGTGAGTTCAAGGCCAGCCTGGTATCCAGAGTGAGTGCCAGGATAGGCTCCAAAGCTACACAGAGAAATCCTGTCTCGAAAAACAAAACAAAAAGCAAACAAACAAACAAAAATCCCTCCATGAGATACTGGATGTAGCACTGAGGAGACATGGATGGGATATGGTCTGTACTTGCTCCCTGAGTGCTAACAGTAGCAATTCAAGTATTTCCTTAAGTAATATAGACATTTTCAGCGAAGGGAATGCCAATTATGTGTCTGGATTCTGACAGACACCACACTGTTTAAACCCAACAGGGGGACTTTTTGGGGGATCAATGCATCACTCTGATGGACCAGAGTTTGTAGTCACAGAACATCTCTTGTCTCAACCAGTAATCAGCTTTAGATGGGGTGTGGAAAACTATTCTGTAAATCTAGTAAGGTGAAATCTAGGTTCTCTTTATGAAAAGCCTATGCACCAATCTAAGCTTAACAATTAACAGTATTATAATCCACACCCTCATTTTTTACAGACTTCTTTTGCACCACCTCAATTGGAGGAGGATATGGGATTTGAGTCAATAATTATCCCATTAACTAACAGTTCTTCAAAATGACCCTTTGTCATTAATCTCCCATGAAGAAATCCTCCTACATTGTTCTAGAAATATTCTTGAACTATTTACCATAATGGCGTGTTGCTCTCCTAAGATACATCCCACAGTCCAGACACATGGGAATTATTTCATTTCTCACCTCAGCCACTCCTACTCACCCTAAAACTGCTAAAAGTAAAAGAGAGTACAAGGTAGTAGTCCTGGGTATCTTTTAAAAGATTGTAACACAGGGAGGTATGGGGATCATTTTACTTTCTTGTGTGTTATGTGGTGCATATTTAAGAGGAGCTGGGGTTGACCATGATTTATCCAGGGTATGGATAAGTTCTCCTTTAGAAGACTCACTATTCCCAAATACAAAGCATGAATTTCATAGCTCCTGACTAGTTCTTCCTTTATACCATATTCTGGGGCTTTCAATATCAAAGCAGTTCAAGTACTTGAGGGATGAGATGCACTTGAACTTCATTTTTATTCCGGTTTATTTAGGTTCTGCATCTAATGAAATGATCATGCATTTTTATTTTTCAGTTTATTTATATGGTAGATTACCTGCATCGATTTACTTATCTTGAACTGCCCCTGCATATCTGTGATGACTTGACCGTGGTGGATTACTTCTTTTGATGTGATCTTGGATTCAATTTGCAAGTATTTTATTGAGAAATTTTGTATCTATGCTCATGAAGGAAATTGGTCTGTAATTCTCTTTCATTGATGGCTCCTTATGTAGTTTGAGTATCAGGGTAAATGTGACCTCATAGGATTAGTTGGGCAATGTCCCTTCTGTTTCTATTTTGCCGAATAATTGAAGAGTATTGGCATTAACTTTTCTTTGAAAATCTGATTGAATTCTGCGCTAAAAACAATTTGGCCCTGAGCTTTTTGTGTTTTCAGCATAATGTTTTTTTATCAATTATTTGGGAATTTCTCATTATGCACCCCTACCACACTCACTTCCATGTCTTCCCATGTCTGCCTTTCCACACTTCTGACGTACCCCCTCACAAAAATGAAAAAAAAAGTCCAATTTATCTTGTCCATATACTCACACTGGAGTATGTTCAAACTCCCAGTGACCATCCTCTTAAAGAAAACCAAATCTGTCACCTGCACACCCACCCAAAGCCATCAGTTGTGGAGAGCTGCACTTCGGCATTTTTATCACAATTTCTGAGAGTTCTCCTTAATGGCTATCTTTATAGGCTCTTACTTTTTGGTTAGTAGAATGGGGGTAGGGGTTGTCACAGAAGCCTTTTTTGTCCTTTTTATTTTTTTAACTGTGAGTCTGCATTCATCAATACCACTGTAAAAGTAGTCTCCTTGCCCTTTAAAGTCAGTAGGAGCACAGATCATGTTTGAGAGCTGGGAGTGAGGTGGGGGTAGGACTGGGGGGACAGCAGGATGTGTTGATGTCTGTGGCCCAGGTTAACACCTAAGGACATAGGGACTTCTGTGGCTTGTGCCACTGCTTGAAGCTATGTTGATTTCTATGGTCTGTGCTTCTACCTTGGCCATATTGATGTCTATGGTCTGCCTGTATGTAGTTGGTGCCATCTGAGGCTATTTTGATGTACATGGGACTGGCTGACTCCAGGGTCCATATTGGGGTCTATGGCCCTTTTAACCACACATAACTACTTTGTTATGACCACCTTGCCACCATGTCTTTGTTTTAGGAGGTTGTTTTGACCAACTTATCAGGATTCTGCTCCTAAAACCCTGCCTGTTTTGCCCTCAAAGTGCCCCTTTTGAACTCCCTTTATCCCTGAACTCTAAAAACCTTGTCTTCCTCACAGACTATGTTCATCTCTTGAACACTGCTTTTAGGGAGAGACATCCCATGTATGTGAATAAAAATAGCTTGTTTTTAATTAATTTCTTGGGATTAACAGTTTCACGAAGATACCATGATCTGCTTAGTCCCCTGGGAATGGGGAGAGAGAGAGAGAGAGAGAGAGAGAGAGAGAGAGAGAGAGAGAGAGAGAGAGAGAGATGCCACAACCTGTAGCTTGCTATAGGACCAGAGGTGAGACTGATAGATTTGATATAAAGTAGAGGAGGGACAGTAAAGATTTGAAACTAATCCACCTGATTTGCTGGCCTACTTGATTCTGGATCAGGCTTAGCTGGTGGGTAGAGAAAACTTACTGTAGTTGGGGGCTAGGAAAACAGCATGGGTGGGAAGAAACATCAGAGTAGAACAGTTCCATGATCTTCTAGAGATGGGGACAGAGGTAATCCTTAGCAGGCATATTGCTACAGATCTGGGGGTGAGACTGGGGTATTGGTTTGGAGGAAAGGAGTGATAGGTGAAAATGTATAGTTAGCCTACCTGCTTTGATGACTCAAGTAACCTGTGAGTTCCCAGGAAATTCATGCTGGACATAGGGGCTAGGATAAAGTCATGAGTGAGGCAGGGAAGTTAAGATAGGACACACGTGATTCACTGGAGATGGGGGCAGGGGAAAGGGAGGCTGAAGCAGTTAGTCTGCTACAGAGTTGGAGATAAGATTCCCTACTCACTTTCTTACCCACAGTTGCTTCTGGCTATGTGCTTTATCAGTCAATGATGCATGGGCAGATAGTAAGAGCTCTTTGCTGACTGTTGCAGGAGAGTACAGTTTAATCAGAGAAGTAACAAGCACTTTGAAAAGCCACTTGTTTGCACTGTGTTCCCTAAACATAGCTGGTTAATTTAAAAGCTCACAATAGGAGGCAAACTAATGCTCTTCTGCTATCATGTCTACAAGAACTGGCTCACGACCTGGGATGCTCACTCTGCATTCTGTGGCTGTAGCATCCCATAGACAGAAAGTCATAGTGTTGTATCTTCCCTGTTAAAGCACTTTTTATCAGGTCTTGACTAAGGAAATGAAAACCCCTGAGGTATTCACCTCTCCATCTGCAAAACTGTATTGCCAAGTTGTACTGCCTCACAGGGAAACTATCACACCAACATTTTTATAAAGGATGATTTTATGAAGAGATAAAAAATTCCAAGTGGCCTATATCCTATCTCCTCTAAATTAAGGCTTGGGAAGTGAATGATTTTATTTGTATTAGTCGATTAAACCTTTTGTTTGACTTATAATGGAGTGTAGGGTGTAGAAATCCTCACCTGATTCTTATTCCCACCTCCTTTATTGTGACAACTCACAAAGAAGCACTTGATATCTTAGGTTAGTTACTTGGCAATTATTGGTTCCATGGGATAGAATGAGAGAGAGAGAGAGAGAGAGGGAGAGAGAGAGAGAGAGAGAGAGAGAGAGATTAAAACAGGAAGTGTTTAGGTGACTTACAGAAACATAAAATCTGTTATTATGAGTTTATCCAAATGAAAGTTCCAGGATTACCTCTATCTGATGGAATCACTGGTCAGTCACACTTAATTCACATATCCCCAAAATCTGCCTTGGTCAGGACCTTATCAAGCACCTTCAACAGACTAATACTTACCATGGTGGTGGGCAGCAGCATGAATGGCACATGAACCAAATCATCTGCTTGCTTTCATAAATGTATTAGAACACAGAGAGATTTATTCCTGCACTTATTATTTCTGGTGGTTTTGTACTGCTATGGGAGAGCAGTTTCTACAGATATCTATCCTATGCTCTACCAAACTGAAAACACAAACTCTCTTTTCTTTGTGGAAAAGAGGTTAGCTAGTCTCTGAATTGCATGATAAAAAATGCTGCATATTGGTATTCATGGCCTTTCATATACATGGAAATTCATATTAAATGATCAAGGAAGGTAAAAGCTAAATGAGATTTTTCTACTGGAAACAGATCATCCTTTCTTGTTCCCTGGTGGTTCATTTTAATTGGTTTCAATGCCAATTTGCCATAGATCAGAATCACCTACATAGGGGTCCACACCTGAAGTCTGTCCTGATTGCTTTGATTGACATGGGCGGACCCACACTGATTGTAGCAGCTGTTGGCAGTCCAGATGAAAGACAGGAAGATTCCTCTTGCCACCAAGATAATTTGCCCTCTTACTGCTGCTGCTAATTCTTTCCCCGAGGTCAGAAGCAGCATCTCTGAGCTTTCATCATGGATTAGCAACCAGAAGCTCTAAGAAACCTCTAGGGCTTCCAGGAGCAGATTAGCATTGCTGGGATTTAGCACTGTGAACTGAGTTACTTCTGCTTGCCATTTCCCTTCCCCAGTATGATATGACCAACCATTGAGGAACAACATAGGCTGCTGCCTCACCCAGACTGAAGTACCAAATAATTACGAGCCTAGGCTTTCAGGCTTGATTCTGCTGTTGTTAGTTCATTCAATACATTCTTTCATATTTTGATCCCATGGACTTTGTTCCCCAAGAGAACCTGACTAACAGAATCTCCATTATACTGTGGTAGCCCTAGCAACCTCCTGTCCTGTTGACACACCAGTGAAACTAAGGGTACACATATCACCTTTGCATTCTGTTCATGTCCAAGTTCAAGCTTTTTGTCCTTTGAAACCGAATTATTTCATTAGTGCTTGAGAGGAAAACTATAAGGTAGGCAAGCTATAAATCATGGCACCTTGTTAGAAGAAGAAAGATGGGGAGAAGGCAGAAAGCAGGGAAGTCCAGCAGTGGAGGTCAGTAACCAACTGCAAGGGGACCAACAGCCTCAGGGTAGGAGAAAGGGGGCACTTCACAGAAGAGTACGGAAGCCTGGACTTCAGGGAAAGTTCACCCAGGCTGTTGTCAGTGTCACTAAGAAAAGGTGAATAAAAAAGGAAAAAGGAAAGTTACTTATTCTTTTCTGAGTAGCTCAGCCAGGACACATGGCTGGTGCTGCATTAGTGATTTTCAAATTAAAGTTATGTGCTTCTGATATATATATATATATATATATATATATATATATATATATATAGAAACTATACTCTAACTAGATCATTACTCTCCTTCCATCTTCTCCTTCTGAATCCTCCCCAATCCCCCTCATTGTTCTCTCTCAAATTTGCTGCCTCTTTCTCTAGTTCTGGCCATTTTCCACAAATGGCATAGTTCTTTTGGGCTGGAAAATCCTCACTGTGCATATATACCACATTTTAAAAGTACACTTTTTGTTTGTTCATAGACACTTGGACTGATTCTTGAACTCAGTTATCTTGAGTGATACTGCAATAAGATTTATGTGGGTGTAAGTCTGAGGGTGTTGATCCCAAGTTCTCAAGCCCAAGCACACACCACAAATCACACAGATCTATATGGAAATACTCTTTCCTGCTTCCTGAGGAATCTTTATGGATTTCCTTAAAGACTTAACTTTCATTCTTACTAGTAGTGGGTAAGCATCCCTTTCCTCACATGCAGACCAGTGTGTCTGTTACTTGTCTTGACTGCCATGCTGATGGTGTTGAGTTGGAATCCCAGCTTAGCTTGATTTTGTATTTCTCTACTAGGTTACTATGGTGAACACATTCCAAGGGTATATTGACAATTTATGCCTCCTATTTTGAGAGCTGGCTGCTCATTTCATTAGTCTACTTAGTGATTAAATTGTCTAAAATTTTAGTGTTAATATTCTGGGTTCTTTATATATTCTAGATATTGATCCACTGTCACATTTATATAGCTGGTGAAGATTTTCTCTCATTCTGTGGGCTGTCTCATAATTCAATTGTTTTATTTTCTGTGCAGAGTATTGACACACAAATCCAGTAGCTTTTATATATGCCAATAACAAACCTGCCGAAAATGAAACCAGAAAAATATGCTCACTCATGATAGACTTCTAAAAATTGAGGAATAAAAAACTCTGGAATTGAAAGAACTCTACATTGAAAACTTTAAGTCACTGAAGAAGGTCGCTAAGAAAGGTAGTAGAAGATGGCTGTAGACTTGAAATAAGTAGATCAGCAGAAATTAGCACAGCCAAAGTGATTGCATTACTAAGAGTGACATACCAAGTCTGTGCATTCCCTAGGAATACTCTAATGACATTCTGAGTATGAATAGGGAGACAAGATTCAAAGGGTCCCAGATACTCAGAGCAATCCTGAACAAAAGACATCTCTGGCAAAAATTAATTCCATTTCTCTGGCCATTTGCTAATTGCTTGCAGCTCTTCATCTGGGTAGAAATCCTGGTAACCTTTCTATCTTACCAGTTTGCATATTACCTCCCTGTACTATGAAAGCTAGTTGTCAGAAAGGAGACTTTCTGGTCTGTTCCAGCTCAAATCCTATATCCCAAAAACATGGTGTTTTCAGAAATGGACACTACCCTTCAAATTCTTGGGGGCAACCAATAGCAAGGACAATAAACTTTATTATTTTAGCAGTCCTTTGGACTCCTCTCTCCAACAACTTAAAAAGAAGTTTCTCATGATTAGTGTTGGTATGGTCTTGGGGGAAGAGTTATCAACCCAAGTCCTGGACCTTCATTCAAACTACATGTCTATAATATTGTTGATATACATGTGTGTCTATGTGACACACAAACTTTTATGCATTATATGAAATTTTAGGTAAATGGAAAATAAATGATATAAAATAATGATTCCCTACATCTTCCTCAAGCATGTCCTTTTCTAACGAACTCCCTAACAAAGCTCCAACTAAAAACCCCTTCCAATCTTCCATTTTACTCTTCTTACCACTTCTCTGAGGTTTCTTCTTTTCAGCTCCCCACATACCACCCATTCTTACTGTCCTGGTTTCTGAAGTTACTACAGGTTATATACTCACATATAAATACCCGGAGCTAGGAATTGGTGATGAGAGAGAATTTGGGCATTTGTCTTTCTGGGTCTGAGTTACCTCACTTAATATACTATTTTCTAGTTCCACCCATTTACCTGTAAATTTCAGTTTTTCCTTCATAGCTTAAAAGTATTCCTTTGTGTAGCCAGGCGTTGGTGGCATACACCTTTAATCCCAGCACTCGGGAGGCAGAAGTAGGTGGATCACTGTGAGTTCGAGACCAGCCTGGTCTACAAGAGCTACTTCCAGGACAGCCTCCAAAGCCACAGAGAAACCCTGTCTCAAAACAACAACAACAAAAAAGTATTCCTTTGTGTATATTTACCACAATTTATTATCCACTCATCAGTTGAAGATTATTCAGTTTGTTTCCATTCCCCAGTTATTGTGCTTATAGTAGCAATGAACATTGCTGAGTAAGTATCTATAGGGTAGGATGTTGGATAAGTTTGTCATATGCTAGGGAATGGTATAGCTAGGTTACATGTTGGACTTTTTTTTTCTGTAGCTCTCTGATAAGTCTCCATATTGATACCCACAATGGCTGTACCATTTTGCAATCTTGTCAACAGTGAATAAGGGTGTTGTTTATATACATCCTCTGCAACATTTGTTATCAGTTGTTTTGTTGATCTTTACCATTGTGACTGTGGTGACAAGAAATTTCAGAGTTGTTTTGATTTGCATTTCCATAATAATTAAGGATGATGAACACTTTGGGGAATACTTCCTGGCCATTTTTATTTCTTCTTTGATAAACTCTGAGTTCAGATCTATAGTCCATTATTTAGTAGGGTGGCTTGTTTTCCTGACTGTTTTTCATTCCCTCCAATTCTACAGGCTTCCTCTCACTTAGGTGATTCTTTCCATAGTTCTACAAAAGACTTTTATTTTTATTTATTTATTATTTATTTATTTATTTATTTTGGGTTGTTTGAGACAGGGTTTCTCTGTGGTTTTGGAGGCTATTCTGGGACTAGCTCTTGTAGACCAAGCTGGTCTTGAAATCACAGAGATCCTGCTCCCTCTGCCTTCCGAGTGCTGGGATTAAAGGTGTGTGCCACCATGCCCTGCCTGACTTTTAGTTTTATAATGTCTAGCTTTTCAATTGTCAGCCAAAAGTCCTAGGCAAATGGAGCTCTCTCTATAAAGTCCTGTCCCACATCTATATCTTGTAAGGCACTAGCTATGGTTTCTACTATCCATTTCAGTATTCGGGTTTTACATTGAGGCTTTTGGTCCAAGGTTTATTTTAAGATATTTTATTTTCTATGAGGCTGTTGTAAATTTGAGTGTTCTCATGATATCTTTTTTAGATTTTGAAAAGTTATTTTGTATCCTGCCACTTTCCTGAAGTTGTTGGTCATTTCCAGGAGTCACCTGGTTGAATTTTTGAGATCTCTTATGTATTATGTATCATCCACAAATAGGGATAAGTTGATTTTTTCTCTAACTATTTGTAATTCTTTATTTTCTGCACTTATTATTATAGCTATTGTTTTATGTATTGTATTTAAAAAAGGAGTAAGGATAGAAGACATCTCTGCCTTGCTCCTGATATGAGTGAAAATGCTTCAAATTTTTCACCATTTAGGATGGACTTTAGTCCCAGTTTGTCATGAGCGTCACTCATCCTGTTGAAGATTAATCCTTCTTGCCCTCTTATCTCCAGGACTTTTATCATGGGGGTGCACATGGGATTGTGTTGAAGACTTTTTGGCATCTATTTAATTGATTTTTTTTCTTTAAGCCAACTTATATAATTTAGTGCATTTATTGACTTAGGAATGGTGAATCATCACTGTATGTCTAGGATAAAGTCAATTTGATATAGGTATATGATCTTTTGGTTATGTGTCTTTATGAGTCTGCAATTATTTTATTCAGAAAATTTGCATCTATTTTTTAAGAATATTGGCCTATAGTGTTTTTTTTTTTTTTTTGGTGTGTTTGTGTGTGTGTGTGTGTGTGTGTAAGTGTGTGTGACTCTTTTTGGTATTAGAATGTTACTTGCTTTGTAGAAGGAATTTAGTAGAACTTCTGTGTTTATAGTTTTATAACTAAGAAGGATTAGTCTTAGGTCTTGGAATATTTGGTAAGAATTATTCTATGAATCCTTTTGGCCTGGGTTCTTTTTAGTTGGAAGGCTTTTTATTACTGTTTACTATTGGTCTATTTAGGTAGTTGACTTGTTCTTGGTTTAATGTTTGTAGTTTGGATTAATATAGAAATTAATCTAGTTCTTTTAGATTTTCCAATCTAATAAAGTACAGCTTTTCAAATTATTCCCATAAAATAATCAGAATATTTTGGTGTTTGTTGTAAGGTTTCTTTGTTCATTTCTGATCTGTTCATTTTGACCAATTTTTCTTTTGGTTTGCTTAGACAAGGGTCTGCCAATCATGTTTATTTTCTTAAAGAAGTTCTTAGATTTGCTGATTCTTTGTATTGTTTTTTTTCTATTTCTATTTCATTATGTTTTATGTTGACGTTGTTTTCCTTTTGTTTTGTTTTTTTTTAATATAGGATCATAGAGTTATAATTTCTCCATAAAAGACTATTTCTAATGTGTACCGGAGGTTTTACTGTGCTGTTTTTTAAATGTGTTTAGTTTCATGAACTTTTAAATCTATTGATTTATTCTTTGACTCATTCATCATTTAGTATTGAGTTGCTTAATCTCTGTGTGTTTGTTTACTTACTAGAGATTTGTTTGCTGTTGACTTTAGGTAAAGTACATGGAGTTAATTAATTTTTGCACAAATTGTTAAGATTTGCTTTGTGTCCCTCTATATGTTCTATTTTAGAGAAGTGTCCATGCAATGCCCAGTAGAATATAAATTCTTTTATGTTTGGGTAGAAAATTATATAGGTATAGCTTAAGTCAATAGGATGGATGATGACATTTAATTTTGGTATAATTCTGCTTATTTATTTTTTGTCTATATCAGTAGCCTACTGAAAAACATGGGGTTCAATGTTACTTGGGCTGATATTGATTTATCAACAGTGTTACAATGCTATAGGCAGTGAGGTGGGATTTTCTGGCTTCAATAGCTCTCCTATCTGATCCATGCACTTCTCTGTCCCGCTCTATCAAACAGAATTCTCCTGAATTTTATCAAACTGATTTTGACCTGAAATTTCTGTGGGCTCATGCTTTGCCCCTGCTGCCCCAAGCTGAACATTTAACCCATGCTCAGTTTCAGCCACCTGTGCCTGTGTTCAACCACAATGGTGGAGTCCCTTCAATGACAGACATAATGAAATGAAGGGAGTTATGTCCTCCCTCTTGTACAGTAGAAACTATGATTAAAATTAAGAAAATTTTAATCGTGAAAAACCCATAATTTTTGTTGCATTGGAAAGTGGAGGCTACTGAGCAAATTGCCAGAAATGTGCAGAGAAATAATCCTATAAAGTCATGGAGGAAGTTTGCTTACCTGGAGAAGAACTGAGTAGAGCTGTGAACTGGTAGGGATTTTGTTCAAAAACAATTTAAACAAATTGCTGAAGGCAAGCCTCACATTTTAAGTGTTAATAGGAGTTTTATTAGAAATCGCACTAAACTGGAGACAACCAAAATACCCTTCAGTTGGTGAGTGGAAATGCAAATTGTGCTTAGTTTCTATAAGGGAATATTATTCAGTAATAAAACACCATTTTATGAAGACACAAAAGACAGATGAATCTTAACTATGTATTGTTAGGGTGAAAGAAGTGTGTAAAGGCTGCACAGGGTACAATTGTGTGGGGTCCTTTTTTTATTGAAAAGGCAAAGCTAGGTCAAGAGTAAAATACAACTCCATACTGAAATAATGTTTTAAAAGAGAAATGGATAATAGGGAGCTAAAAACATAAATAAGATGAAATCCTGGATAAGGAGAGTCTAAAAATTACAATATTCACTAATGTTTTTGTTTTAGATGAACTGAATATCTTTTTTAGTTTCATAATAGGCTGAACAGGAAATTAAACAGTATAAAATTTGTCATACACGTATAAGTCATATGTGTATGTATATATTGTATATCATTCAGGAGATACTTCCCCATAGCTAAACTAGAAGAAGCATCAGCAAATGTAGTCAACTCTCCACTCAACACTGACTGTACTATAAATACAGCAAGTTTTAATAACATCACTGATTAACAAGAAATCTGTTTCACTAATTATTTATGGGAGCAGTACAAGACAGTATTTACAGTGTTGCCCCGTAGATGCTGCAATCTTGAATCCTGTATTGCCCTACTGTAGATAGTTCTTAGATTACAGGTGTAGCCCCATAGAGGCTATATGAGAGGGAACAGTGAGAAAAAAGCCTTGTGAGTTCTTAATGCAGGAGAAGACATGTGTCAGTGGAAATAAGCCATAATGGTCATGATGTTGGGGTCCAGGTGCTATTTAGTCTAGGACCTATCCCAGCTCTCTAGTCCATTTCTATGCTTGAGCATATCATTGTCTTCCTTAATAAATGGTCTCCATTTCTGTCAGTATCCAAAGGTTCTTGGTACAATTCTTTGTTCTGTGATACAAAAATATAAAAATAACAACCAATAAATTTCAGTGTTTGCCTTTTGAACTCTGACCCACACTGGTAGCATTTAATCTATAATTATCCCAACTAAGAATAGAAATGGGGAGGACTAATATATTCCAAATAAGGAAGAAACATCACAGACCCTCACTGTTTTAAATTGTGTGAGTCCTCAATTAGCTCATCATAGGATCATTTCCCGAACCTGACACAAAGCTGTTCTGGGGTGGGGCTACAAATATAGATGTGTGTGATGATGTCCTGACCTATTTCCATCACTTGTCATGTTTTAGTAGTGAATGACTATTGTTTGGGTAAACAGAGATACTACTTTGTAGCTCTTTCATGACATTGGGACATCTAAGGAGGTGACTGGCAAATTGACTGGGCCTCCTGCTCCATGTGTTAAAAGACCAGGACCCATAAACTCTTCACTATGTAATTTAGTAGTCTGTGATTTAAATCACTGTGTTGGAACTAATCATTTTGTCAGGTTACAAATACAGTCTGGTAAAACTAAACATTACCCTATCAGTGTTTGTTGGAGAGTATTACTTAATTTTAGACAGCAAATTCCTTCCCCAAGCTTCAGCAGTTAATTGAACTGGGAGATGGTTTTGCTGAAATGGTGCTCTTCCTTCCATCAGCTTCTGTTAGTGTGCAATACATTTCCATGGGAATAGATTTTTTTCTAACATCATTGTTCCTTTAAAAGCACATCATCATTTAGGAATTTCTTTCCTCATTTATCACTTAAGTATCTTAGCAGAACAAGATAACAAGCTAGTTTAATCCATAGAGCCACAATGTATATATGTTTTATAAACTCCTTTTACATTTTGACTACTGAGTAATAATAAGCATTATATGATGGTATGACAGAGGGGACTTGAGGTAGTTTAGTGATGTCACACAGGTGCAGACTAGGCAGATACCTAAGGAGCAGGAGAAAATATCTGCAGTGTAATTTTCATTGGGACAAAAAGTGTTGAAAGGACTCAATTTTGAAAAATACCTGTGTGTGTGTGTGTGTGTGTGTGTGTGTGTGTGTGTGTGTGTGTGTGTGTGAATGAGTTTTGTATGCAGTTGTTTACATATGTGTGAGTGTAGGAATGTAGTAGAATGTGGAGGTAAGGGGAAAGCTTTTGGGAGTTGGATTTTACCTTCCACCTTGTTTCTGAGGCAGGATCTCTTTGTGTTTCTGATACTCTGTATAAACCTGACTGGCTGGCCCATGGGCTTCTAGGTGATTCTTCTCTCCTTGTCAGCCATTTCATTCTAGGAGTGCTGACATCACACACACACACACACACACACACACACACACACACACACACACAAAACACCACACATGCCCACGCCCACACACATGTGTGTGTGTGTTTGTCTGTCTATCTATCTATCTATCTATCTATCTATCTATCTATCTATCTATCTATCTATAGATTGCACATTTGTGTATTCTGCTGCTTTCTTTCACAAACATTCTTAAATCATTTTGGTTCATCAGATAATTTGCTTTCAGTATTTTCTCTTTTTCTACTGCCTTATAAATTTCCATGCATATATTTACCTCGTAACATCAGTACATCCTTATTTAACATTTAAGTATCAGCCTTTCCCTACCTGTCCTTTGTAACTATTTCTTACTCATTGTTCAGTATTTTTCACACTGTTGAACACTACTTCCTATATAAGCAATGAATATCTCTCTCTCTCTCTCTCTCTCTCTCTCTCTCTCTCTCTCTCTCTCTCTCTCTCTCTCTCTCTCTCTCTCTCTCTCTCTCTCTCTGGATAACACTATTTTTTTATTTCTACTAAACTTTTCTTCTCTGAAAATGCTTCTTAATTATTTCTTTGATGTCTTCTGGTTACTTGACCTGGCAACACAAAGTTTGCTGTCTTCAGCCTTCTCAACAGCTGTCTATGCTGAGTGAACTCATCCATTACCAGGACTGAAGCTCCAGGCTCATGAGCCTGGAATCTAAATGGATCCGACAAAATAAAGTTGGAATGCTTTAAGAAGAAAAAAAATGGGCACTTTGGGGTAATAAATGTGGAAAGATAACTTCAGGTAGATTATGAAAGAACACTCAATATATTTGATTACAAAGTTGATTTATAGGCTCTACCTATTAAAGAAGAAAATTAACCTAAGGCAGTAAATTTACAGGATGAAGAAGATAATGGAATTGCTGAAATTAATTGACAAAGAGTCAATGTACCAGAGCTCAGAGATAGTACCATTCCCAAAGAAGGAGAAGAGTTCTATTGCACTACAGCATCTAGGGAACCCACACTAAAGGCATGCTAGAGAGTGCTGAACTGAACAGAGTACCAAGCTTGCTTTTAATGGGAAAAATGAAAAAAAAATTAATACCAAGAATTCTGTGTCACTTATAAGTTACATTGTTGCCCTGTTTCAAAGTTTAAGGATGAGAGGGGGTAGGCAGTTAAGAAATCAAGTATGATGTTTTAACATGTTCTTCCAGACTTAGTGCGCTGTTTGAACTGAGATGTTGAAAGTGAACATGGAACACACTGAGAGAGCTGTGGGTTCTAGCTGTGGTTGCATCATGAGGCAAAGTGGAGTTCATCTATGAGAGGTTACCGTGACTGCAGGAGTGGGTCAATATACAGTACTGGATTAGTTTTCACGTTGCAAACATAAAGGGAAAGAGAGATTCTTTGATAAAACAAATTGCCCGAAGTCAAGGCAAGGGTTTACCTACAGACCTGAAATTAGAATTTAGATTACTCTCTTGTGGGCCATCATAGCCTCTAAAAATTGTGAAGGGCTTAGAGAAATTTAAGAAAGTTTTTATGTCTGAAAATGACTTTATCAACACTTTGCCCTAACTAAGTAAACATAATTTATTAAACAAAATTCCATAATTCCCATGCAATGCTGTAAGTTTTCAAGAGTGGCTAACAAATGTTTCATTTCCCATTTACTGTTTTATTCCCTTGCACCTGTTCAGTGTTGCTGGCTGCAGGGACAATTCACTCTTTAAAGATTCTCTGAATTTAGGGTTGAGCTGCACAGAAAATCATCCATCATACAAAAATGAACAGCTTTATTATTGTTTTGAAGACACTGAAAGTCTTGGAAAAGAGCAGGATTGTATTTTTTCACAGCAATGTCCTTGCAGTGTAGGACTCAACAACAGTGTGTGTGTGTGTGAATGCTCTTTCACCTCTGCTCTAGCTAACCCTTAGCTTGTCCCTGTCTGTGAAACTAAACAATCCTTTCAGGGGGTTATTCTTCCTAAATTTTCTTTCTCATTTAGTTTTCTTATTAACTTGGTAATATTTAAATATATTGAATAAAGTTTCATTACAGATACAAGTTTATTTTTTCAGTGAGATTGTGTGGTGAAGTCAATCTGTGTGTTCCAAAGGTTCCATCAGAGACTGTCCATGCCTATGGTGCAGACAGAGCTTTGGTTGTTCTTTGCACATTTCATTTTATTATGCTACCTGAAACTTTATGTTTAGAATATTTGATTCCTCCAAAAGAATACCCAATGAATACAAACATATATGGGAATGTAACATGTCATATAAATATAATGTACCACCATGAATTTAATCAGATTACTTCCCTTCTGTATTTGGTAGTTCCCTAAAATAAGAATATGTCTGGAGAAAAGAAATCAAAGAAATTAGCAACATGTGAGATTTGCAATGTTGAGGACAGGATCTAATTGTATCACCAAGGAGGACTGTATGGGAATCTGTAGCCATGCCTACTTAGGGGCTGGTTACAGGTGTGCCTGACCACGCTTGTGAGGGCGTGGTCAGAGTGACATAGTGTGACTGCGTTTGCTCTTTCGGTTTCTCTTTGGTACTTGCTGTACAGACTGCTGCCACGCCGGCTGGCTAGGTCGCTCTGTAAGTAAGGCTTTTCCCTATTAAATACTCTTATATTTCTACCTGACTCTGTATTGGTAATTTCCCACTCTAGAGGACTGTAGGAACAAAAAAGAGATTTCCTAAAGTTTGAAAAAATGTATTTATAATTTTTTTTTGTTTAATAGTGTGGTGGGTAGTTCTATGTCATCTTGACACAGGTGAATTTCATCTGAGAAAAGGGAACCTCAATTGAAAAGATGCCACCCATAAGAGTGGGCTATGGGCAAGTCTAGAGAGCATTTTCTTAATTGGTGATTGATTTGTGAAGGCCCAGGCCATTACAGGTTGTGCCACCCCTGAGCTGCTGGTACTGAAGTCTATGAGAAAGTAGGCTAAGTGACCCATGAGGAACATGCCAGTAAACAGGGATCATTTATGACCTCTTCATCAGTTCATGCCTCCATATTTCTGCTCTGATGAAGTTTAGTGATGAATAGTGATGTAAAGTATAAGAAAAACAATCCTACCTTAGTCAAATAGCTTTTGTTCATAGTGTTTCATCATATAGAGGGTATTTTTAACTAAGACATGTTTAGTCACAGCCACAATCCTGCTTCTTAGTGCCAAGTTCTTGGTTGACTCTTTATTTTATTGCTGTGGGAAAAAAAAAAAAACTGACAGAAATAACTTTGGAAAAGAAAGGACTCTTCCAGTCCCGCCTGCATAGAGTGTATCTGCCCAGACAGGAAGGACCTCCGTGAGTATGGGACCTCTCCTGAGCCCTACTCCTGCCCAAGGTCCCTATTACCCCAGGATCTCTCTGGGCCTTAAGCTGCAGAGAGCGAAGCAGCCTGCATAGAGTGGATTTTCCCAGAAAGGAAGAACATCCATGACTCTGGAAATACCTCACTCTTCCTTCCCCCTCTGCCTCCCTGACCTCTCCTGAGTCCTATTCCTGCCCAAGGTCCCATCACCCCAGGATCTCTAAGGGCCTGCAGCTGCAGAGAGCAAACCCACCTGCATACAGTGGACCCACCCAGATAGGAAGGATACCCTTGAGTCTGGAAATATCTCACTCTCCCTTACCCTTCTGCCGCCCCCAAATCTCCTGAGTGTGGAGACTACCAGGAGAGGCAAGACCATCCATATTTACAGATATTGAAATCTTGACCCCCACACACCACCAGGTGACAAGATGAGATAGAGAGACCCCACCTGCACCCATTGGAAGAAGAGATGGGAAGAAGGCATAATAAGAACACAATCAGCAGAAAGACCAATATGACACTGCCAGAATCTAGGGACTCCATACCAGCAAGATCTAAAAGGCACAACACAAAGGAAGAAGAGACAGACATAAAAATCTACTTCATGAAGTTGTTGTAGACCCTTAAAGAGGAAACGAGAAAATCTCTTAAAGAAATAAAAGAAGAAAAAAAACTCGAGAAATAAGTAATTCTTTTAAAGAATCTAAAGAAAAAACTAAACAAGTGTAGGAAATACCAGAAACGGTTCAAGGCATGAAAGATAAAATAGAAACAATAAAGAAAACACAGAATGAGGGGATGCTGGAAACACGAAAGCTGGATTAAATGATCAGGATCTATGGATGTGAGTATAACCAATAGAATACAAGAGATGGAAGAGAGAGTCTCAGTTGTTGAAGACTTGCTAGAGGATATACAGTCATGGACCAAGGAAAATCTCAAGTCCAACAAATCTCTAACACAAAATATCCAGGAAATATGGGACACCATGAAAAGGCCAAATAATAGGTATAGAAGAAGGTGAAGAAATACAGCTCAAAGGTGCAGAAAACATATTCAACAGAATCATAGAAGAAAACTTCCCCAACCTATAGAAGGATATGCCTATGAAAGTACAAGAAGCTTACAGAACACCAAACAGACTGGACAACAAAAAGAACTCCCCTTGCCACATAATAATCAAAACACCAAACTTACAGATTAAAGAGAAAATATTAAGAGCAGCAAAGGAAAAAGTCAAGTAACATATAAAGGCAGACATATCAGAATCACACCTGACTTTTCAAAGGAAACTCTGAAAGCCAGAAGGTCCTGGATAGATGTTGTGCAAACACTAAGGGAGCATGGATGCCAACCCAGACTACTGTACCCAGTAAAACTTTCAAACACTATAGATGGAGAAAACAAGATATTCCTTGACAAAACCAGATTTAAACAATACATATCCACAAATCCAGGAATACAGAAAGTCCTAGAAGGAAAACTCCAACCCAACGAAGACAACTACACTCATAAAAACATAGATAATAGATAATCCAACTTTACCAAACAGGAAAAGAAACAGGAGGGCAAAATCCACACACAATGACACCACCAACAACAAATCCAAAACAAACAAGAACCAACAATCGATGGACATTAATATCCTTCAATGTCAATGGTCTTAATCTGCCTATATAAAGATACAGGTTAACAGAATGAATACAAAGACAGAATCCTTCCTTCTGCTGTATACAAGAAACACACCTCACCTCCAGAGACAGGCATTACCTCAGAGTAAAGGGTTGGGAAAAGATTTTCCAATCAAATGGACCCAAGGAAAAAGCTAGTATAGCAGTCCTAATATCTAACAAATTAGACTTTAAACTAAAATCCATCAAAAGAGATGAAGATGGGCATTTCATACTCATCACAGGAAAAGTCTATCAAGATGAAGTCTCAATTTTAAACATCTAAGCCCCAAATATGAAGGCACCCACATTTGTAAAAGAAACATTACTAAAGCTCGAACCACACATAAAACCACACACACTTATAGTAGGAGAATTGAACACCCCTCTTTCACCAGTATACAAGGCCACCAGACAGAAACTTAACAAAGAAACAAAGGATCTAACATAAGTTATGACATAATAGGGATTAACAGACAACTAGAAAACATTCCATCCAAAAGAATATACTTTCTAAGCACCACATGGAACTTTCTCTAACATTGACCACATACTTGGCAACATAACAAACCTCAGATACAAAAAAATTGAAATAACCCCCTGTATCTTATCAGACCACCATGCTTTAAGATTAAATTCAACAGCAATACAAATTGCAGAAAACGTACAAACTCATGTAAAATGAATAACACCCAATTGCACCATTCCTGGGTTGAGGAAGAAATAAAAAGTAAAATTAAAGACTTCCTAGAATTTAATGAGAATGTAGACACAACATACCCAAACTTAAGGGACATTCTGAAAGCAGTGCTAAGAGGAAAGTTCATAGCACTAAGTGCCCACATGAAGAAACTGGAGAATAGTCACACTAGAGAATGAATAGAACAACTGAAAGCTTTAGAACAAAAAGAAGCAAACTCACCATGGAGGATTAGACACCAGGAAATAATCAACCTGAGAGCTGAAATCAAAAAAGTAGAAACTAGGAAAACATTACAAAGAATCAATGAAACAAAGAGTTGGTTCTTTGAAAAGATCAAGAAGATAGACAAACCTCTACCCAAACTAACCAAAAGACATAGAGAGAGAATACTAATTAACAAAATCAGAAATGAAAAGGGGGATATAACAATGGAAATGAGGAAATCCAGAGAATCATCAGGTCATACTTTGAAAACCTGTCCTCCAGAAAACTTGAAAATCTAAAGGAAATTGACAATTTTCAGGATAGTTATCATTTACCAAAATTAAACCAAGAACAGATAAGCAGTTTAAATTGACCTATAAACACTAATGAAATAGAAGCAGTCATCAAAAGCCTCCCAACCAAAAAAGCCCAAGGCCAGATGGCTTCGCTGCAGACTTCTACCAGAAATTCAAACAAGAGGTAATACCAGTACTCCTCAAAATGTTCTACACAATGGAAGCAGAAGGGCCATTGCCAAACTCTTTTTACAAGGCTACAATCATTTTGATACCCAAGCCACACAAAGATACAACTAAAAAAAGAGAACTACAGACAAATATCCCTCATGAACATCACTGCAAAAGTACTCAACAAAATATTGGCAAATCAAATCCAAGAACATATGAGAAAAATCATCCACTCTGATCAAGTAGGCTTGATCCAGGGATGCAAGGATGGTTCAACATACGAAAATCCATCAATGTAATCCACCATATAAACAAACTGCAAAAGAAAGAACACATGATCATCTCACTAGACACTGAAAAATCCTTTGACATAATCCAACATTCCTTCATGATAAAGACCATGGAGAGAACAGGAATAACAGGAACATGTCTAAACATGATGAAAGCAATATACATCAAACCAACAGACAACATCAAACTAAATGTAGAGAAACTCAAAGTGATTCCACTAAAATCAGGAACAAGACAAGGCTGTACACTCTCTCCATATCTCTTCAATATTGTACTTTAAGTTCTAGCTAGAGCAATAAGACAAGAAAAGGAGATCAAAGGGATACAAATTGGAAAGGACGAAGTCAACTTTCACTATTTACAAATTATATGATAGGCTACATAAGTGACCTGAAAAACACAGCTGATAAACACCTTCAGCAATGTGGCAGGATACAAAATTTACTAAAAAAAAATCAGTAGCCCTTCTATATACAGATGATAAATGCAATGAGGAAGAAATCAGAGAAACATCACCCTTGAGACAATATCCACAAGCAACATAAAATATCTTGGGTAACACTAACGAAAAAAGTGAAAGACCTGTACAGTAAGAACTTTGAGTCTTTAAAGAAAGAAATTAAAGAAGATACCAGAAAATGGAAAGATCTCCCATGCTCTTAAATATGTAGAATCAACATAATAAAAATGGCAATCTTGCCAAAAGTATTCTACAGAGTCAATGCAATTCCCATCAAAATCCCAACACAGTTTTTCACAGACATTGAAAGAACAATACTCAACTTTATATGGAAAATCAAAAAACCCAGGATAGCCAAAACAACTCTCTACACTAAAGTATCTTCTGGAGGCATCACCATCCCTGAATCCAAGCTCTATTATAGAGCCATAGTTCTGAAAACAGCTTGGTATTGGCACAAAAATAGACAGTTAGAACAATGGAATTGAATTGAAAACCCTGATATTAACCCACACACCTACGACCACCTTATTTTTGACAAAGATGCTGAATCTATACAATGGAAAAAAAGAAAGCATCTTCAACAAATGGTGCTGGCACAACTGGATTCGGACATGCAGAAGATTGCAGATAGATCCATATCTGTCACCGTGCATTAAACTTAAGTTCAAAAGAATCAAAGATCTCACCATAAATTCAGCCACAATGAATCTTCTAGAAGAGAAAGTGGGAGATACTCTTGAACGAATTGGCACAGGAGACCGCTTCCTGAACATTACACCAGTAGCACAGACATGGAGATCAGCAATTAATAAATGGGACCTCCTGAAACTGAGAAGCTTCTGTAAGGCACAGGACACAGTCATTAAGCCAAAATGACAGTCCACAGAATGGGAAAACATCTTCACCAAGTCCACATATGACAGAAGGCTGATTTCCAAATTATACAAAGAACTCAAGATGCTATCCACCAAAACACCAAACAATGAAATTAAAAAGTGGGATGCAGAGCTAAACAGAGAATTCTCAACAGAGGAATCTGAAAGGGCTGAAAGACACTTAAGAAAGTGCTCAAAATCCTTGTCCATCAGAGAAATGCAAATCAAAACATCTCTGAGATACTATCTTACACCGGCCAGAATGGCTAAAATAAAAAACACCAATGACAATCTAGGCTGGAGAGTATTTGGAGAAAAAGGAACACTCTTCCATTGTTGGTGGGAGTGCAAACTTGTTAGACCACTTTGGAAATCAGTATGTCAGTTGCTCAGAAAAATGGGAATCAGTCTACCTCAATATCCAGCAATTCCTCTCTTTGGCATATACCCAAATAACGCATGTGCATAAAATAAGGACATACGTTCAACCATGTTCATAGCAGCATTGTTTCTAATATCCAGGACATGGAAGCAACCTAGATGCCCCTCAACTGAAGAATGGATAGAGAAAATATGGTACATTTATACAATGGAGTACTACTCAGCAGAAAAAAGCAACAGAATCTTGAAATTCTCAGGCAAATGGATGAAACTAGAAGAAACCATCCTGAGTGAGGTAATCTAGTCACAAAAAGACAAACATGGTATGTACTCACTCATAAATGAATTTTAGACATAGGGCAAAGCATTACCAACCTATAATCCTCTTCACCAAAAATACTAGGAAATAAGAAGGACTGTATGAGAAAAATGCATGGACCCCAGAATATGGGAGGGGGCAGGATCTCATGAGCTAATTGGGAGCATGAGGGGAGGGGACAGTGAGCTGCTAGAATGAGAGGAGGAGAAGAGGAGGGGAGAGTAGGAAATGGAGGACCAGAAATGTTGAGTTGGATGAGAGATACCATATCAGACAGGAGCCATTATAGGTCCGAGGAGAGATCTGGCACTAGGGATATTTCCAGAGATCTGTAAGGATGACATGGACTGACAATCTAGACTATGGTGGAGAGGATAACCCAAATTCCCTTCCCGTATAATGAGACTGATGAATACTTTTTATGCCATCCTGGAGCCCTCATCCAGTGGCTGATGGAAGCAGAGGCAAACATCCACAGATATACACTGAACTGAACTCTGGATCCTAGTTACAGAGAGGGAGGAATGAAGATCAAATGGGCGGTACCAGGCTGGTGAAATCCACAGAATCAGCTGGCCTGAACAAGGGAGAGCACATGGACCCCAGACTGCTGTCTGGGAGGCCAATACAGGACTGATCCAGACCCCTGAACATGGGTCAATGAGGACGCCTCTGCACTCCAGGGGGCCCCTGATAATGGATTAGTATTTTTCCTTGGTGTAAGAAGGGACTTTGAGACCCCATCCCATGGGAAGGGATGCACTCTTGGCTTGGACACATGGAGGTGGGCCTAGGACTGGATCAGGATGATATGGTGGACTTTGGGGAGCCCTGTCAAGGGCCCTACCCTGCCTGGGGAGTGGAGGGTGGATGGGGTGGTTGGCAGGTGGGGGGTTGGGTGGGAGAGTTGGAGGGGAGGGGAGTGAGAAGGGATTGACATGCGAAGCAAGCTTGTTCCTATATTTGAACTAAAAAAAAAAAAAACAGTTACAAAAATTAAAATACACACACACACACACACACACACACACACACACACACACACACCACACAAAAGAAAGGACTCCTGCTATCAGTGTGATGAGGTATCTATCAAGAGGTTTCATAAGGCAGGAAGGATGTATATAGTTGGAGCTGAGGCATCTGATCACTCTGCATCTGCAGAAAGGAAGCAGAGGAAGCTTGAGTTCAACAAGCTTTTCCCCATCTGTTCAGGACCCATGAAATGGTGCCACTACAGTTTAGACTGCTGAAAGAGAAGAAACTCATAAGTGGAACTGTCATTGAATTGTACAGTGAACTCCAGAAATGCAGTTTTCAGGCATCACCCATCCATGATCAGCTTTTCCAGGATGCAGCTGCCTCTAACCCATGCTACGTAAGTAACTTCAATCCACTCATTGGCTAGACTTGGGTGAAAATGTTCCTTGTTCTGTCATTAATGCCCTTTGTGGGTCAGTAGTCATTTTAATGTCTTCCAGAAAATGTCACACAACATGTGGCAAACCCTGAGCATAAAAAGGAAACAGCTTTTATGAGTGTTAGATACATATCTGTCTACGAATCTTTGTGGTAGCCTTGTGATGTAAATTTTACCCCATTGTTGTCCAAAGTGCACCTGAGCTCACACCTTCCTAAAGGAACTGTGTTTTTTTGTTTGTTGTGTTTGTTTTCTTTTTAAAAAACATAGTTGACTGTTAAAGAACAATGTTCTGATAGGTTACTGTTATGCAGATGCAACTCCTGTTTTTCTTTAACATTTGCATTAGACACCACTCCCTGGGGGCCTGTATTGGCTTTTTGGAGCCCATTCCCTGTGGTAGGATACCTTGCTCAATCTTGATACTGGGGTGAGGGGCTTGGTCCTTCCTTAACTTGGTATGACTCCTCAAGGAAGGCCTTACCCCCTCTGAGGAGTGGATGGAGGGTGAGAAGGGGTAAGTGAGGGGACAGGAGAAGGGGTGGGAGGGTGAACTGGGATTAGTCTGTAAAATGAAAAGTAAAATTTAGAAAAAATTCACTTTTGAAAGTGATGCTGTGTTATTTTTCTACCACTTACAACATTTGTCTTATGGCTTTATAAAAATGACAATTTGTTTCTTATTGAGTAAAAAGTAATGGAAATCCTAAATTTGCTTTCTCTTGATAGAATCATTTGAAAAGAAAGTATTGTTTTTTTTACTATGGAATCTAAATCTTTTAACATTGAGACACACTGCTCTTTACAAAGTTAATGTTTCAGAACTGCACAATTCTCTCATAAAAATAAAATATTTTAAAGTTTTATAAAAGTATTATTTGAATTGGACTGTACTTGTAGTTGTGTGGACTACAGGCTGCAGATTGGATTCTCTTTGTACATAAAATGTTCAAGGCACTGGTAAACATTTATACCACATTCCCCTTTCTCTCAGTATTCTAGTCCACTTTAATCAACATAACTTCTCCAGATCTAATGATGTATTGTTATTCCATAAAAGACTTGTACAGTAATGGAAGAAGGAACTATTCCAAGAAAAATTTAAGAAGTAATGGATTTGCAAGATAGAACAGTTAACTTCCTGGCAATTGTGTAATGAATGATAAGCAAAATTAAGCAATACCCTCCTATTTGCTTGAGATTTATAATTTTGCCTTTCGGGAGTTACTGGCCACTGAAGTGGACAGCATTAATCTTTGGCATCTTCATTTTATCTTCAATATAGAAGCTGCTTTCTAAAGGTGCTATAACTCTCAGCCAAGCTATTGGTGGAAAGGTTATTTATATTTAATTTTTCCAAGTGCCGGGTTCTCAGTTGCCATGTATTTGTGTATCAATATTAGCACTTTAGATGTTGAGAAACTTCCAAAGTTGTAGAGGTTGCTGGCATATTTTGGGAACTCAAAATCTGCCATCCAGAATTAAAATTGCACAGGGAATGGAAAATATTCTTTAAAGGTTGAATAGTAGGGTTCACATTTGTCTCTGAGCTATGAGTATCTTGTTTATTAAATATCACCCTGTAGTGGTTATTTCTTGCCGATGTTAGGAAGACAGAGGATGAAGGCAACTGAACCAAGGATATTTCCTTCAACAAGCAGAGCATTCACATTTGAGTATAACTTAGTTCCATCAATACTTGGAGACATTTTGTGTCATAGTATACCACCCTACAACCAGAAAGAATTCAGGAGAAAAGAAAAAAAAACCTTTTGTTTAGGGAAAATTTCAGATTATCTGCTGGTACATAATTGAAGCTTTGTTGAGATAAAAGCTAAAACACCTGAGGTATTACATATTTACAGTATGTCTTGGGAGCTAAAATTCTGCATATCACAGTTGCCCAGTATTTCATTAGGAATTATATTCAACAATGGACATCAGGAAAGTCTAATGACAGGAAACTACTCCATCACTCTATTGGTGTCTCTTTTTACCATGCGTGTTATTCTTTTAAATGCTTTGTGAAGAAAACTTGTGTACTTACCTTCTACCATTTCTGCTTCTATTTTTTTTCCTTTTTTATTAGAAAGAAAATTATTTTACATGTCAATCCCAGGTCTCTCTCCCTCCCCTCCTCCCCTCCCCCCCCCATAACTAATACCTACCTATCCCATACCTTTCTGCTCCTCAGGGGGGTGAGGCCTTCCATGGGGGGGGTCTTCAAAGTCTGTCATATTCTTTGGGATAGGGCCTAGGCCAACCCCAGGGAGTATCCCTCCATGTGGGATGGGCTCCTAAAGTCCATTCCTATGGTAGTGAAAAGTATTGGTCCACTACAAGAAGCCCCATAGATTTCCAGGGTTTCCTCACTGACACCCACATTCAGAGGCTCTGGATCAGTCCCATGCTTGTTTCCCTGCTATCAGTATGGGGACCAAGAGTTTTCCCTTGTAAGGGTCAGCTGTTTCTGTGGGTTTCACCAGCCTGGTATGGACCCCTTTGCTCATCAGTTCTCCTTCTCTGCATCTGGATTTCAGCTCAGTTCAAGGTTTAGCTGCGGGTGTCTGTTTCTACTTCCACCAGCTGCTGGATGAAGGCTATATGATGATCAGCAAGATAGACAAACCTTTATCCAAACTAACCAAAAGACAGAGAGAGAACATACAAATCAACAAAATCAGAAATGAAAAGGGGGACATAACAACAGACACTGAGGAAATCCAGAGAATCATCTGGTCATACTTTGAAAGCCTGTACTCCACAAAAATTCCAAAATCTAAAGGAAATGGACAATTTTCTGGACAGATATCACTTACCAAAATTGAATCAAGAACAGATAAGCAACTTAAACAGACCTGTAACCTCTAAGGAAATAGAAGCAGTCATCAAAATCTCCTAACCAAAAAAAAAAAAAAAAAAAAAAAAAAAAAAAGCATAGGGCCAGATGGCTTCAGTGCAGAATTCTACCAGAAATTCAAAGAAGAGCTAATCCAATTCTCCTCAAATTGTTCCACACAATAGAAGCAGAAGGTTCATTGCCAAACTCTTTTTACAAGGCTACAATTACCTTGGCACCCAAGTCACACAAAGACATAACCAAAAAAGAGAACTATAGACCAATATTCCTCATGAACATAGAGATGCAAAAATACTCAATAATTAATACTGGCAAACCAAAATAAGAACATATCAGAAAAATCATACACCATGATCAAGTAGGCTTCATCCCTTGAATGCAGGGTTGGTTCTACATTCGAAAATCTGTCAATGTAATCCACCATATAAACCAACTGAAGAAGAAAAACCACATGATCGTCTCACTAGATGCTGAAAAAGCCTTTGAAAAAATCCAACATCCCTTCATGATAAAGGTCCTGGAGAGATCAGGAATAACAGGAACATACCTGAACATAATAAAAACAATATACAATAAGCCATCAGCCAACATCAAACTAAATGGAGAGAAACTCAAAGCTATTACTCTAAAATCAGGAACTAGACTAGGCTGTCCACTTTCTCCATATCTCTTCAATATTGTCCTTGAAGTTTTAGCTAGAGCAATAAGACAACAAAAGGATATCAAGCAGATACAAATTGAAAAGGAAGAAATCATGCTTCTATTTTTGTATTTAAGAATGAGCTATAATTTAAATATGTCTGTTTATGAGACATGATTCCACCAAAAGGTGGATTCCAAGTGCTTTTTCAAAATATTTTAAAAATTTAAAATTAACATATTCATGTGTATGAGTGCCAGTGTACTTTTGCACATACAAATTCAGATATACTTATTCATAATCTATTCTTTTGTATTTTATTGACTTGATATTTTGCTATTTATAAAGCATTAAACCAAAAAAAAAATCATAAACCAGGTCGCTGTGGTGTTTTGTGTCACACATATTGGACCTTAATCAGAAAAGTTTGTCTTCTTCCAAGTCTGTAACAGTCCTGCCTTCTCCCTCAGAGTTTTCCAACACAAAACTATACCTCAGTGTGATAGGGTTTGCACACAGAAAACACATGGAGGCTGCTTCTGAGACATGATTCCACTGAAGTGCTGGATTTTTAGGATATAACTAGTACATTAACATATCCATATGTGTGAATGAATGTGTGTGTGTGTGTGTGAGAGAGAGAGAGAGAGAGAGAGAGAGAGAGACACAGAGAGAGACAGAGAGAGACAGACAGAGAGAGAGACAGAGAGAGACAGACAGAGAGAGACAGACAGAGAGAGAAACAGAGAGAGACAGAGAGAGAAACAGAGAGAGAGACAGAGAGAGACAGAGAGAGGGAAGGAGGGAAGGAGGGAGGGCAAGCCAGTGTACTTAATTCTTGTGCATGTATAAAGGCCAGAAGTGGAGCACTAGCCCCCATGGAGCTGAAATCACAGATGTCTATAGGGCACCAGGTTAGTTACTTGCATCTGGGGATCCAAGCACTTCTGTTCCTCATGATTATGCAACCAGATCTTAGCACTAGCTCTTCACAGTTGAGTATTCACTCAAACTTTGATTCTTTTTTTTTTTTTTTCAAAATTTGGCTTTTCGAGACAGGGTTTCTCTGTGGCTTTGGGGGCTGTCCTGGAACTAGCTCTTGTAGAACAGGCTGGTCTTGAACTCACAGAGATCAGCCTGCCTCTGCCTCCCAAGTGCTGGGATTAAAGGCGAGTGCCACCATTGCCCAGCTCAACCTTTGTTTTTTAATGTAGAAAAATTTCAGTTGCCAGTAGTTGGGTTGTTTTCTTTGGAGTACCTATTTCTGTAAAGTTCTGTCCAGAGATGACTGAGTGAAGGAGTGTTTGCCTAGGGTACACAAGGCTTTGTGGGTTTGCCTATGTTATGCAAGGCACTGAGTGTTAAGACCCTGAAAATAAAAGTATGGGAATATTGTTCATATGTAATAACAATAATCATATTAAGTAATTTTAGATAAATTTATAAACATATTTTGAGGAAGAAATGTTCTCCTTGCTTTTATTGACTTTCTGACTGTGTGTTGATAGTGATGCATATTTCTGTACTATTCTAGCTTTTTCCCTTATTTAAAGAAAAAATAAAGCTTGGTGATGGCCACAGTGAGTTACCACACTTGCTGAAAAGCCTGAAACCAGTTCAAGACCTGGACCCCACATTGTGGAAGGAGAGAAATGCAGAGGCATTGTCTTCTGACCTCCTCAAGCATGCTTGAAATGCACATGTGCACAGCCCTTACAAACATACAATAAGTACACATTTTGTCAATGTAAAAATAGGGGGGATGACTACAAAATCAAGGAAAATAAAATAACATTGTAAGTAAGATGATTTTCTGCTGCCACACCAGGGACCACTACAGCCACAGACCCCAAGTGTACCCAGAGAAAGAGACCCCAGCTACACATGGAGGAAGAGTGACCATGAGAGGTACAGGCCCCTCTTATACTGATTATAGGAAGAGATGGATAAACGGCAGTGTAAGAATACATTCCACAACACAAAGAGCAATATGGTACCACCAGAAACCAGTAGTTCTGCATCAGCAAGTCCTGAACATCTGAATACAGATGAAGCAGAAGAAAATAACCTTAAAATAACTTTATGAAAATGATAGAGGCCCTTAAAGAAGAAATGAGAGATTTCCTTAAAGAAATGAAGGAAAAGACAAAAAATGGAAGAAATCAATAAATTGCCTAAAGAAAGCCAAGAAAAACAAGAAAAATTTAAAAAAAAAAATCAAACAAGTCCAAGACTTGAAAACTGAAACAGAGACAATGAAGAAAACATTAACCAAGGGAATTCTGAAAATGGAAAAGCTGGGTAAATGAACAGGAACTGGGACTGGAGAGATGGTTGAGAGGTTAAGAGCACTGACTGCTCTTCCAGAGGTCCTGAGTTCAATTCCCAGCAACCACATGGTGGCTCACAACAATCCATTATGAGATCTAGTGCCCTCTTCTGGTGTGCAGATACACATGGAAGCATAATGTTGTATACATAATAAATAAATAAAATCTTAAAAAAATGAACAGGAACTACAAATGTAATCATAATCAACAAATACAAGAGTTGGAAGAGAGAATCTTATCCTTTGAAAATACAGCAGAGAAAATAAATTCGTTAGTTGAAGAAAATGTTAAATCCAACAAATTCTTAACCCAAATCAAGACATGGAGGCTTATTATTAATAATAAATGATTGGCCTTATCTTATGCTTGCCCCACTGGCTCTTATAAATTATTTTAACCTATTTCTCTTCATCTATTTTTACTTCAGGGCTTTTTACATTTCTTCCTTCCTTCCTTCCTTCCTTCCTTCCTTCCTTCCTCTCTCTCTCTCTCTCTCTCTCTCTCTCTCTCTCTCTCTCTCTCTCTCTCTTTCTTTCTTCCCCATTTCAAGTCTGGTGTTTGCCCCCTGGCTGGCTGACCCCAGACATCACTTTCTCCCTCCTTCTCTCTCCTCATCCTCTAGAGCCTAGATTCCTTCTCCTACTTATTTTCTCTGACTGCCAGTCCTATGTATCACTCTATTGCCTAGTTATTCACCATTCAGCTTTTTATTAGACCAATCAAGTGCCTTAGGCAGGCAAAACAATACATCTTTGTATCATTGAGCAAATACAGCATAAACAAATATAACACACCTTTACACAGTTAATCTTCTGTGACATAAACAAACAAATGTAACACATCTTTGCATAGTTAAACAAATATTCCACAACACACAGATGTGCTGATAAGAAGTTAGTGAATTTCCATGTTTGCCAAATGAACCTGCCTGGTATAGGCCTCTTGTAGATATGTCTGCAGCAAGAAGCTATAAGAAGCTTCAGACTCTTGGCAAATTTTGAAATTATAAATGATAGTATGTGATGTGGGGAAGAGAGAAGGTCTCAGTACGTTAACTTTTGTCTGTGATTTCGGTCCTGTATTTTGAGAGGGATGAGCCTGGAGGTGTAGTGACCTGGTGTGGTCTAAGTGAGTAAGTAATCCAAAAGGAGAATATTCAGAGCTATATTAAGAAACGTGGAAACTGCAAATTCAAGGAATGGTAAAAGATAATAATTTTTAAGATCTTATGATTAATTGGATGTGTAGTGGTACTGGGTATGGAGGAAAATGAGGTTTAGTGGAAGTGATTATGTTGATAATGATTTGTAAGAAAAAAATTCAGTATGATCTCCCCATGCATGAAATTGGATTTATTTGGACTTTTGACTGGTTTTAATACTTATCTTGCCGAAGATTTAAGCCAGTTAAATATTGCAGAAAGGACAGATAATACTGTGTTGAAGAATATGAAGCAGAAAGGAACTGTGATTTGAGCAATTTGTAATCACTAAAGATTTTCCCAATAAGAGTACTATCATCTTGTACACATTCTTTACTTTTGTATCTATTATAAATTTGCAAAATTCAAAAATTAACTTCACAATGATATGGCCTTGAATTTTTCTGATAATGTTTGGACCTCATACATCATATTTTTTGGTAGGACTTTTTGGTATAGCTATTCAGTTTGAAGACACGTAAGTGTGTAGATTATGATAATGAGTGGTAAGAAGTCCAGGGTTTAGGAGAGACAGGGTTACTATGGAGCAAATCTCCAGGAGGATGATGAGAGTTACATAAGCAACCTCAGTGTTAAGTTTCCCTGTGTTGAGAAGAGACACCCCATTCTCTTAGGGTAATCAAGGGTCCATAAGGCTGGAGCATACCTAAATGTATAGGTAGGGAATGAAGAGTGATGATGACCTTGGCTTGTTGCTTATATTCTTAAGCAGGATAAGAAGGAATGTAGACTTTCAGACACAACCCTGCAACAAAAGTCAAGGCTGATTGGTGTCTGTTAATAAGAAAAACCACTGACATGGGTCAAATGCTTCATATTCTCTTAAACACTGATAAAAACAAACAAACAAATTTGTTTGCCTTGGTTACTGAAGAAGTAACAAGATAAGCCTTGTATAGGGAAAAAAGGAGCACTAGACAAGGAGGCATGGGAGCTGATGTCTGTATACAGTTGTAACATATGACCAGCAAACATGCTCAGCAAATCGTTTTAACAGGTTTTAGATCACAGAAATGGAGGATTGAATTAAATGACTTCCCCAAAACCCTCCCAATTTAAATATACTTTAGTTAGTTTTAAGTTGTTTAAGATATAATACCAGGCTGGGCTTGAACTTGCTATGTGGTTGCTGACTACCTTCTAACTCCATGTACTGAGACCTAGGATTGACAGTATTTACCACCATGCATAGATGCTGTTTTAATTTGTTAACAACAAATAAAAGTGTAATCTTCAGAACATGTGTCTTGTCTGCACACTAGTGCCTTGGTTTGGCCACCTGGGAGTAAGAGATTTAAAGTAAAACTTCAAATTTGGGATAGTATTTTTATTTATTTAAAAAGTATTTATACATTCCTATTTGGATCAAACAAGGTGCTGGGTGTTGTGTGTGTAGAAAGATTCGTTGAATGGGTTTGGATCCTTGAGGAATGCACAAATGACTGAAAGAGTGGAATATCCATCTTTGAAATGTTGAAACTATAAAGCAAAAGACAAAAAGACAATAAACATTCTGGGATGGAGCAGAGCAGCATAGATAATCTTTGTTCCCAGGCTGTTTGTTAATTGCCTGAGACATTTGCTGTTAATTGGCCAGGACATTTTCCAGTTCAGTTCATGTGATATGCCTATAGTTCCCTCTTGTCTACTAAATTGTTGCCACCACAGCCTGGAGAGATTCTAAAAGTAGTCTAGAAGATTGCAGAAATGTTACCTCCCTGCAGAGGAAATTGGTTTGGGTGTGAACCCATGGGCAGTTTGATGCCATTTAGCTTTTGTTGCATGTGATCCTGAGCTAACTAAACTCTTGCCATCAGAGCTGAGGCTTTTGGGTATGGGGAGTCAGAGGACAGTATTCTATTAGAATAGACATTAACTCATCCTTAGCATCTCTTAAATCAAATGAACTTCAAACTTCCTTCCCATCTCCTTCCTTCCGTCTCTTCTCTTGCCTCTGCCTTTATTCCTTTATTTGCTCATCTAGTCTATAAATGCTATTACAATTTTGTTGGGGTCTGTGATGTATGATAATGATGCAAAGACAAAGATAAAAGTATGAATTCTTTTCTCACAGAAATTGAAGTCATGGGAAGAATATTTAAATATTGAGAAATAATAGGTCTTAGTAACTCTATTTTTTGTACAATGAGGAGGCAGAGATCCGGTCCATATTGAAGGCATTAATTATATATCAGGTTCTTGGGACAGAGCTTATTAGCACTTATTCTCTCTCTCTCACTCTCTCTTCAGGTTCATATATTTACTTCCCAGGAAGAAGTTTCTGCATGTGCAGAGAATTAGGCAATACAGGGCTACACATGGGGAGAGTTAGAATAAGGTCTGAACGTATCACCTCTGCTCTATACAGTAGGAGGTATTGAGCCTTTCACCAACTTCTGCTATTTATCTACTGAACTTCAATTATCCTTCACATCCAGGCTTTCCCATCTCTCTTCTTCAAATAACACTGTTATCAAGGGGATAATCTCTCCATAAATACAGCAATAGTCCCAAGGTTTTGTCTCAGCCTGACTTACTAATAGAAAAATAAAAAAAAAAAAGAATGGAAGCTATTTTTTGGAGAAAGGTGAGGGTGTGCCACCTTTCACTTTACTAGTCAGGGTGCTGCTTGTGGTAGGAAGGTGTCATTAGGGGAAGTGACAGTGATTTTATAGTACTAGAAAATACAAAGTGATGACTATGATCTTGGCAGTGCAGACAGGGAAAGTCTTGAAGTGGTTAATATGCTATTCTAAAAAGAATGAGAGCCACTAACAACATATAAGGCAGAGGGTACACATTGAGATCTATATCTTATAATAAGCATGGTTTATCATATTTCATAGTATTCAATAAGGAATTTGGTTTTGTACAAACATGCTTTTCTTGACCTGGGTGATAATCTATGTTAAATTTGATAGAGGTAGGTTTTTGTTGTTGTTTGTTTGTTTTTTGGTGTGTGTGTGTGTGTGTGTGTGTGTGTGTGTGTGTGTGTGTGTGTGTGTGTGTGTGTGTGTAGGTTGTTTCACCAGATGGTAGTGTGGTAGTAGTCACATTGGATAGGTGCAGAGTGGTGGATTGGCTTTCTTAGAATACATACCCCTCTTTAGGGTAAGGTCTTTGATTCCTGTGGTATCATTCAACCTGGAGTTTTAGATCTTGGAACCAAACTGAAATGATTTATTAAAAATGATTGTTCCATGGAACCAAAGTTTTAAAAACCTGGATGCTGGGGCCTGGATGAATTCCTGCTGTGGGGGATAGTTCATCACCCACTGATGCCAGCAAAGTCATGCACCCTGGTCAAGGGAAGAGACCATGAGAATTCATGTTTGAAACTCTTCTAAAGCATTGCCCTATGCATGTCTCTCTGGATGCTTTTAATTTGTATTCTTTTCCTTTCTAACCATGATTAAAATTGTTTTTAAAGAACTTTATAGAGCCTGTGTTATGTGTGTGAGTCACTAAGTCTGAGTGAATTTTGGGATTTCCTCTTCCTGATTTACTCTTTGTGTCAAAATTGAATGCAATTTGGGGACCTATCATCTTCTAACTTTGTAGTTGGCAGGAACTTTTCGTGTCTGTTGGAAAGCTAGCCTTTAGAATTAGGCAGACATGAGTACAAGCCTTGGTGTGGTTCCTCTGCAGTCTGTGTTACCTCATAAATCTGTACTCTTTATTAGTATTAAATGCCTTTGATGATACATCTCATCTCTTTTTACTTATTGTGAATTCAACAGCAAAATGGTTCATGGGAACTCAGACTAAACTTGCCCTGGCAACACTCCAATTCAGGCTTTGGAGGTGTATCTTTTCTCCTTATTCCTGGGCTGTGCAAGAGGCTCTCAGCAAATATAGGAATGACCCAGGGCATGTTCTTTAATGAGAACAGCTTTCTCATGTTTTTTAGATTTCTGATCCCTGTTGCCTTTGGCAGAAACCAAGAAGTTTCACTATTCTCCACACTGAATATAATATATATATATATATATATATATATTATATATATATATGCCTTCTACTTGAGAGTTTTCTCAATCTCTATTTTAGAACACCAACTAAGACACTATCACTATCCAACTGTGAGGATTAAGTGAGATAATGTTAGTACACAAAGTTGATACTGGCAAAGAACAAGAAAGAAGGCAGCATCTACAAGTGCTAAGAAAAGATTCTTGTTAGATATTTAGGGCTTTCATTGTAGAGTTTTGAAAAGACTTATAAATACAATTTTAAATTTATGTATATATGTATGCTTATATGGCAATGTGAGAATTAGTGCTGTGTATGTGTCTAGTTCACAATATTTCACTGTATGTTTATAACTGATTTTGTTAACTTTCTAATCACTTCTGAGAAAAAATATAAACATTGGGAGTTACCTTATGTTAAAATAAGATCTTAGGTTAAAATAAGTTTGCCTAGGACTGAGGATTTAGCTCAGTGGAGACTACTTCCCTAGCAAGAGCAAGACCCAGGATTTGCTCCATAAGGAAACATGTGAACTATATCAGGTGATTTGACATTATGGGTTATGAGGTGGGATGTAGCAGATGGTAACATTAGAACAATACAAGCCTTTTCATCTACAAGGAAGTGTAATATCTCCAAACATTCTTGTCATCTGGAACCGTCATCTCGTTATCCAGGAACTCATGATCTGTTACTTTTCCTTGTAACAGTTACTTTACACATTTTTGTTATATGTTTAGCTCCTTGTAGATTTTTGTGATTGAAATCTATGTAAAGTGAGAGCTTTATTTTGAAGAAAGAATTTTGAAAGAGGCAGTTGGTCACTGCCTGTGCTCAGCTTGCTTTTTCCATTTTGTTTACTCCAGATTCCTACCTCTATACCCTCACAGTTCTCTCCCCAACTCATGGAATGGTACTTCCTCTATTTAGTGTGGGTCTTCTAACCTTAATTACCATATTCTTGATATTCCCCCAGACATGCTCAGAGGTTTATTTGTTTACTGAGTGTTTCAAGAGTCTGCTTGTGATGAGTCAATGACCCTTTCCAACTCGTGTTCACTTGTTGCCTATGAATGTGACCTCATTTGAAAATAACTTTGTAGATATGATCAAATTAAGAATAGCTCATGTTAAATTGCTATACTCTTATCTTTTTGTTGTTACTGATGTAATAAAGCATACTGACAAAAGCTGATTGAGAGAGAAATAGTTTCTTTTGGGTCACATCTCCAGATGTAGTCCATCATTGCTTGTAGTTTGAAGTGGATGGTCAGAGTTGTCCACAATCATGAAGCATAGAATGATGAAGGTTTGTGATCATCTGACTTTCTCTTTTAAATAGTCCTGGATCCCAGCCTGGAATGTTCACTCTTAATGAACAGGCTTTCTCACCTGAGTTACTATAATCAAGAACAGCCCCCTCCAGAGTTTCCAGGAGATTCTAGATCTTATCAAATAAATAATAGAGATTAACTATCAGAGACCTCAAATTCATCATTACTGATATCTGGCTAGAAAAAGGGAAATGTGAGCACACACACACACACACACACACACACACACACACACACACACACACCACTGCCTCGTTAGAGAATTGAGGAATTCTGACAATTATCAGTGTTAGGAACAGGAAAGGAATACTCTTTACCTAGAGTTTTCATGGACACCATGTTTCTTCTGACACACTGTTTGTTTGCTGTAAGCTACCCTCTTAGTGTTGTTTTGTTCCTGTAGACCCAAGAAACTAATAAGGATAAGCTCAGAAAGGAGGAATAGAAGAAATGATCAGGAAACTTTATTGTCTTGTGAAAAAGGGGAAGAATGTATCAAGGAAAAGAGGCCTACAATAAGATATTGAAAGGTGGTCAATAAAATAAGAGTGAATACTTCTGTAAGAAACAAGACAGGTTTCAGGGATGACACCTCCACTTCTGCTCATAGAGCAGCACTATCCACAACTAGGGTAGACCACCCCACATTAATTAACTGAAGCTAGAGGTTAGATACTGCCTCACAGACAGGCCCAGAGATTTGTTTCCATGGTGATTCTAAATCCCCCCAACTTGACAATACAGATTAATGATCACAATGGCAAATGTCACTTTCTAGAATTGGTGAGAACCGAAACAAGGGAAAAAGAATGTGAAATTTAGAAGTAATAACCGTGAATAATTCATGAATCTTCTCTAAGAAGTTTGAGAGTTTCATAGGACTAATAACCATAATACTTTAAGAGGGGGAATATTTATGCATATCCAAATTAATTGTTGAGTGGATCTAGTAATTCACTTGGCCTTCTCCGGCTGTCTATCAGATGGGTTATTGTTATGAGCTTTGTTGATAAATTTCCTTGGCTCCTGATTTCTGGTTATGTTTGGTCAATGGTAGTGACCAGAAGATGAAGTATCATTAACAACTTAGGTAAAATAGTTATATGCATGCTTTACTTTGGTATAGTGAACTGTCTGGGTTTATTTTAGCATCATCTAAGTTATTCTCCATAAGTTTTACACTTAAAACAATGGCTATCATTATGGGTTCTTATATTTAACCTACATTGTTTCCCTTTGAAGCTTAAGAGTTGATAATAGAGTCACAATTTAACTTTGTTGGTTTCTCTCTGTTCTGGTTATATTTTATATGGAATTTTTCATTAATTTTCTGGAGTGATTCAATTTAAATGTGTCACGAATTATAAAGACATCAATGAAAGAGGTAACTTCTGTAGTCATGACAGAATAATTGATATATGTAGATAGATCATGAGTTGTTGATAGAACATTATTTCAAATAATTTTCTATTCACAGGTAGGCCTTCACAAAATCACCACAGTAATTTGTAACATGAATAATAAAAACCAAGAAACAAATATTGGGGTTTAAGCTGAAGTCCAGAAAAGCAAAGCAGCCAGCCAGTAGTTCTTAACTCTACAAAGGATGAAATGGAGATCCTGTCTCCCGTGTTACTAGAAATTGAATCTCATTTGAAACCCTTTGGGCACAAGCTCTGATATTCTTTTAGATGGATTCACTCTCATGTAACCCTGGATGGCCTTGAACTCACTGAGATTCATCTACTTCTGTCTCCTGAGTCCTGGGATTAAAAGAATGTGCCACCATACTTTTAAAAGTATGGCTAGCTTTGAATTCAGATCTTCTGTGGTTTTATTAGATTAACAATGCATAGCCATAGTAATTCCTTTAATAACATGATTCAGCATCCTGGTTTTCTTCCCCAGGATCTCCCTGAACTTCTTATATGACAGAAATTAGTCCAGCTTCCCTCATGACATCCCTGACTTTTGTAGTCCTGAGCTCTATCCTTAGTTTCTTGTATTTTTCATGGTCACTGGCGCAGTTCTCTTGCTCTTTCCCTTGTTGATAATTGTTTTCCTTGTTACTTCTATTTTCTATGTCTACTTTTATTTCCTGGAAAGCTCTTCCACAGATGTCATAGTGGAATTCCTTCTCACTTCATTAGGGTCTCTGACCATTGACCATAGACCAACGAGATGACTAATCTTTGTAAGATAACATATTTCCCCACAATTAACCCTCTTCTTGTCAGCTTCATTCTTATTCATTGTCTATTGCTATAAAAATCTTAAACGAGTGTAATCTCTGTGATGGTTACTCTTGATCTGCTTTATTTCATGCCCCATCTTAATGCCAAGAATAGAAAAGGACATATAGTATATAGTCAGGAATAATTTTGAGTGAATAAACTAGGAATTTAGTTTGAATAGATTTTCTGTTGAGATAAGTGCTTACACACTGATAAGGTAAAGATTAATTATGTGCCAACCAATCCACTCATCTACCAATTTTCAATCTATCATTTATCATATTTATGTACATACACATAAACATACACACATACATTTGTATATATATACATATATACACACATCTCTCTCTCTCCCTCTCTCTCTCTCTCACACACCCACCCCCCCACACACAAATCTATTTATCCACAGTCTATATACCAGGTAAAGATTGACAGTATTAAAAAAAGAATCCACAACCTTTCTTAATGTTAAGACATGTGCTACTCCATTTTACTTTAAAATGACAATTTTGGAACACATACACTGAGGTCTCCTTGAAAATGCCTCCCTCAGCAATTCAACTTGACTCACATTCAGCCTCAGCTCTTCACTTATGGTGAGGGTCTTTGTGCTGTCACCAAGCGATAACAGTGAATAGCAGAAGTATGATGGCAACATCATTTTTGAGGAATGCAAGGCATGCCTGATTGGAAACCTAACTTACAATTAAACTTTTCAGAGTACAACCTAGCCTGTAGCTTTTCAGTCTCTCTTTGTATCCTGTCTCTTCCATGACTCAAAAATTTGCCTCGAAGTTCCCTGGCTTTTTCAACATTCCTGAGGAATTCTACCCACAAGGGACCAAGACTTGTGGTATCTTCATCTAGACTTAGGCTTCCTCAGGAAGGCTTTTCATCAGAAGTTCCACTGTATTTAAAAATTCAGTCTCTAAATCAGTCAGATTACAGAAAAGAATATTGTCTTCATTTTTCCATCCAATGTATACTCTATTTTTTGTTTGTTCATGCTGTACATGATTCTTCTCTCTTCCAACCTGGTTATTCCTGTTAGCAGAGAATGCAGAGTTATCCACCACAATTTAAGGACAGGAAATTTTGCCCAATCATCTTCTCATTTGAGTCACATACATCAAATACCCACCAAGTCATAGTAAATTATCCATGTAAAACCCCATCCAAACTTATCATTCATTGTGTGTGTGTGTGTGTGTGTGTGTGTGTGTGTGTGTGTGTGTGTGTGTGTATGCATGAATATGTGCATACATGCATGTGCTAGAAGTAGAGACTGCAGAGATTTGCTGATATGGTAGCAATGCACAGGTTTTTGGTGTTAAGTTTTTGGTTCTAGTCTTTAATCTGCTAATGAACAGTGTATTATAGTTGGTCATTTTTAGTTTTTGAATGGCTTAGTTTTCCTTCTTCTACACTTTGATTGCTTTCTCTCATATTTCTCAGAGGTCTCACTTATAAAATTGCCCCTCTGTTTCAGAAGCTGCATTGGGGTCCTTTCTTAAAGGTTTGATAATGAATCTTAATTCCTTATCAACTGTAATATAGGTCAATAAGCAAGCAAACAAAGAGTTAAAATGAACCTACATCTCTACCTGAAGAAATTAAATAAGCATGAATCTGGGCTGACAGTAAATTCCACACACTGGGGCATTTTGACTGTGTGATTTAAAATGTATGATATCCTAGAGCCTTACTTATTACTGAATTGTGAAAAGAAATAAATAATAAAGAGTGAGTGAATAAGTTGATAATTAGATAAATAAAATGAGACACTTAATGCTTTTGAAATACAGTACATGTCTCAAAATAATATAAAGTCACGTCAAAGTTAAAGATATCATTTGGACATTGTTTTATTTTTATTATTTTCATATATTGACAACATTCCTTCTTTTTTCCTCCCTCCAAGTCCTCCATATGGTCTTCTCTGCTCTCTTTCAAATTAATGACCTCTTTTTTTCACTAATTGTTGTTAGATGCATATCCCATGATAAGTATATATGTATATATGTAGCTTATGATATATAAATGTACATATAATATGTAAATACCTGTAACAATATGCATATATATTTTGAAATACAACCCTTTCAGTATGTATAATGTTACTTGTATATATGTTTTCAGACCTGACTATATGGCACTGATAAACAAGTTGGTGTGCCCTTCCTTCAGGAAGAACACCTCTCCCATTCTCAGTTTTCCTTTGTTGCCTATATTTCATTCTGCAGGGTTGAGCCTCATGGACATTTCCCTCCAATTGACCTATCTCTTGGTGTCATATTTGTTCATATCATGATTGGACAGGCATGTGGGTAACAATTTGTGTGTATGGCTTCTGACATTATTAAGAGACAGTCTCACAGAAAACTCATGATCTTTTGGCTCTTAGAGTCTCTTTGACTCTCTTCCTTAGATTTCCCCAAGTCTAAGGTGTAGGGGTACTTTGTAGATTTACCATTAACATTGTGCTCTACAATTCTGCATTTTTTACTTGATATTTTCTGTAATTGTCACTATCTGTTGGAAAGGGAATTTTTTTCCTGATGAGATGAGAATACTAAACTTATTTGTGTGTATAAGGACAAATGGTTAGAATGTTGTTAGGGATTTTCCTCATTTAGTAAAGAGGCCATTTTAGGTTCTCCTCCAAGATCCATAATTCACTAGACCTGGGTAGTTGGCTAGGTTTCCAATACCAGGCATCATTTCCATTTTGTGGACAGGGTTGCAAGTCCAATAAGAGAACTGTCATTTACCACCAAGTATGTGTACCAGTAAAAAGCATCTCACTATATATAGTCAGGGCTATCTTTGACTCCATGATTATCCTATATCTGCCTTATAAATAATCTTGGAATTAGAGGTATATAATATCACAGCTGACTTTTGAGAAACTTTTCTGAACTGCAAAATATGTTCAGACAATTACATACATAAGAGTTCTATTCTGGGAGCTCCCAATGACATGTCTACATTTTATAAACAAAATTATGATCAATATTACTGACACTTGACACATGAAGATTACCTTAGACTTTCTTTTAGTTACTATAAACTTAAATGCATATAATTCCATTTTATCTATTTCATTCCTTCATTGTATGTTTGAAAGTTTTACTCAGGTCATTTTGTGTCAGTCATAATTATGGCTGTGTCCTGTCTATTCCAGGAATACATCATGACTAATTGTTAGACCTACTGTTGGTAAACACTGGCATTAGTTTTACTTTTGTTGCTATTTTAAGTATTTTTTGATATGGTTAATAGTAGAAACATGAACACACGGAATGATGAATAATATTGATTGTCAACATGATGGTCTCTAGAATCATCTTGGAGACAGATCTCTGGGAAAGTCTCTGAGGGTTTTTCTAGATCAGGTTAATTGAAATAGTAAGAGCCACCATAAGTGTTTATAACATCATACCATGAGTTTGGGTCTCAGACTCTGTAAAAAGAAAACTTGCAAGCTGCCATTATCATTCAACTCTCTGTTTCTAGACTTTGGGGACATGACCAGTTGTCTCACAACTGCTCTGCTATGGTAGACTATATACTCTAGAACTCTAATTGGAAAGCAACCCTTCTTCAAGTTCCTTTTATCAGGTATTTTGATACAACAATAAGACAAGTAGCTAATATATTAAACAGATATATATATATATATATATATATATATGCACACATACACACACATGCACATACTTGTGCACTGACACACACACACACACACACACACACACACACACACACACACTTCCATTGAGGTTATCTCCAGGAGCGATATTGCAGATTCATATAGCTATTTTAAGGCTGTGTATTAAAATACAACTTGTAAGCAATCCCCAAATAGGGGACTAAGAATAGGAATACAAACTCATTTAAACCAATAGGACATTATTTAAAGATACATATAATCTAAAGAATTCCAAAAGTTAGGAAAATATCAAAAGCAAACATAAAAATTTAGAAAGTACCATATGAGAGACTTAAGAAAATCTATCTTCATCAGGAGATCCTCAAGCACTTTTAATTTTATATCTCAGAATAGTGCTTCTAAGAGGAGCCATTAAACCATCAGAAGGAAGTTGAATTGGCAAAATGTATAAACTATTTTAGGTAAATTAGATTAAAATATCAAAATTGAATCTTAATGAGGAAAATGTTTGCTACTTATCTAACTTGCCTGCATTACTAAAGAGTATAAATAAAAATAATATAATAGGGAAATGTTTTTACATAATGAAGAATAATATACTTGAATTTTATTGGTATATTTTAATTTTATGTAATTTAAACAATACATCAGGGTTTAAAATTAGAAATCATTTAAAACATATTTAGGAATTGTATTGTTAAACTGTATATACTACACATATCAGAATGCACAGATATAACTTCAATTAAAATATGTCAGTCATGGACTAAAAAGATAGCTCAGTAGTTAACAACACTGATTTCCTAAGGACACAGGTTTGACTCCCAGCACCCACAATTTGGCTCACAATCATCTATAACTCTCATTCCAGTGTATCCAATATTCTTCTTTGGCCATATTGGGTAATGCATGCATATTGGTATAGACATATATCCAGGCCAAACACATAAAATAAAATAGAATAAAAATAATTAAATGTGTTGGCTAGGTATCTATTTAGCACATATTAGATAGTACGTATATTTAGTGCATATCAGATACTACATTCATTTTATATTTAAAAACCTACATCACCGCTGATTTTTTTTTTATTTTTTACTTTTGAGATTGTAATTTGATAATATTTCTTTCTCCCATTTCCTCCCTGTAAGGTATTCATATACCCTTCCCATTCTTCACATTCATTACCTCTTTTTTGAAACTAATTTTTATTGCATGCATATGGGTATATACCTATAAATTCCTATTTATACTTGTTCAGTTCATATGATATTACCTGTATGTTTTTTAAGACTGAATGTTTCATACTGGACAACTAATTGGTATGTTCTTCCTTGGAGCTTTCCTCAGTTGCCTGTTCTGTGTCACCACAGGTTTTTATTGCACACTTGTTTCTATGATGAACACTGATGGATTATGCTGTGATATTTAATAAGGTGTTCATAGTACTATTCTATCTACACAGTTAGTGAAGTAATTGCTTCTTTAGATAGGTACTTACATAGGTGACCTGGTGCTTTGGTATTCAACCTATACTGAAATGTGTCATGAAGTGCAAGAGAGAGCAAAATTGTAATGTTATTAGATGAGCATACCTGTCTCCTGGGTAGTTCAATGACATTGTAATTGTTAATGAGACTATATCACTGAAATATGTTTAAAACTTAAAAAAAAATCAAACTATGTCAATGGTTGTAACATTAAAATGACCACCAAAGGTATACTTTGGGAATTTGATTGTATCCTACTAAAAAGTATTAAGTCAGTAAATTAGCTTTACAATGCCATTTTTACTCAATTCAAAAAGTAGAGTCTCTACTTAATTTAACTTTGGTGAGGTAACCCCTTTGTAGAAGGCAGGAATCTGTCAGTTACATGTTTGAAAATCTAGCTCAAGGAGCTGTTGTATAAAAGGGAATCACTTGACTAAAGGAATTGAGAAGGTCCAAGTGGTGTACCTTAGTTGTTCTCTGGCTGTTTGTGCCTTATCAACGGTTCCATTCTTCCCCCCACCCTACTTATTACAATTTTCATATATGTTTTCCTATGTAACAGCAAATTTAATAGTATCACTTTCACAAAATATTTCAGCCCATGATGAAGACTAGAAGTAAAGAATTATTTTTTCTAACAAAATTATGGAAGTCCTAAGCTAGAATCCCCCCCCCCCCCCCCGCAATGTCAGCATACACCACAGAGTAAAACCATATTAGATCTCTGCTAGCTGGGAGTGGTATACTGAAAGAAGTTTTTTTTTTTTCCTGAAGTGTGGATGGAGTCTTTTCATATAATGAATAGGAAGAGAAGAGCTTCCCAAAGTAAAATCAAATCTAGCAGTAAAGTCAGTCAGGAGACTGGTGTGTCTAATTTTGACTGTTGAGTTCATTGGGTTGCTAATCTCTAGGGGATTAAAGCACACTTCTTGCTGTATCCTTGATTAAAACCTGAGGTCTCTGATCTATCAAATAATTGATTAATCTCTCAGTGGATTAATGATATGGTGATATTATTGACAAGTGATAAAGCTTAGGAGGTGTGGTCTTGTTGTAGGAAATTGGTCATTGGGTACACACATTGGGTGCTGTATTTTTCCAACCCTTTTCCCCACATACCTCTGCTTCCCTGTGCTTCCTACCTACCAAGAAGGAAGTAACAGCTTTAGACATATTTTTCAACAACTATGATGTTCTGCCCAAGTGTATGGAGCCAAGCATACAAGGACTGAATACTCTGAAACAGTAAATCAAGAACATCCTTTAATAATTAAGTTGTTTGTACAGGGGATTTCGTTCACAGCAATGATGAGTAACTAATGCAGAGTTTTCTCTCTCCTGTCCCTCTCCACGTTCCAGTGTGGGATGCACAAGTCACAGAGTGTAAATGTCAAATGTGAACCCAAACCCAATTTTGTTTTCAATATTTGTGAAACTGCTCAGCAGGTTAGGTGATTTACACTATAAATTCCTTCCCAGGAAACTATCTTTCATGATTCTGCTGACTACTTTCTTAAACCTACTGTAACACTTTTTCTCAGAGAGAGCATTACTAAACCTTTGTTTATCATAATATTAAGTCCATAAGAACACTTAATGAATAACCAAGAATGTATCATGACCCTGTCATGTGTCAGCACATTAATTAAGAAGGTGTGAGATTCCAGAATGACACACGGGAGTTCCAATAGCAACAACTAGACAACCAATCAACCTAATTTTATCTGTAGAAGAGACATCCCACAAATAAATAATCATGAAGGGATGTAGAGATTTGAGGAAAAAAAAAATGAAGATCCTATTGGATGGTCAGAAAAAGTAGCAAGAGCAAGGAAAGTCAAATTACCACAGATGTAGTTTTTAGTGGGTCATTTGGATTCTGCTGGAGAATTAACCCCAGCAGGGGGGGTATTTTCACATCATTTAGCAGAGGCAACTGCAGGGATGAGGACTTCTAATCATTTTGTTATAATTCCAAAGTTATTAGGGGAGGCAGGGTCATGTGGAACTATTAATAGAAATATCTGAGTGCTCATGTGGCCACAAGTAATAATAGAAAGTAGATGTCACTTATGAACACATTAAAAGAAAAAAAATCTTGTCATTTAATAAATGGAGTCATGAAATTCTCTTTGGTGAGAAAAGCAATTATCCTGAGAAGATGTTATTTTTTAATTTTTTATTTAAATGAAAACTAATCTTATTTTATATACCAATCCCAGTTCCCTCTCCCTCCTATCTTCTCACTCTTCCCACCATCTCCCCATTCCAAGCCCCATCCACTCTTCTATGCCCTAATTGCTCTGGGAACATCCCATGCCCCATCCCCACCCAAAGAAGCCCCAGAGACCTGGGGGCAGTCTCCCCACAAGCCACACCTGCAGTACCATTTCTGCCAACATTAGAGTCTTGGCCCCTCCCCCAATGGGAAATGAAGAGTGACCACCTTGAGTCACAGGCCTCACCTGCACCCACTGGAGGAAGAGATGGGTAGATGACAGTATAAGAACACATTCAACAACATAAAGAGTAATATGATACCACCAGAGACTAGGAGATCTACAACAGCAAGACCTTAATATCCCAATGCAAATGAAGCAGAAAAAAAGAACTTTGTCTTGAGACCTAATCAGCTATGATTAGATTAGCAATGTCTGGACCCACTAGTTCCTGGCTCAGAATGTTGCTTCCTTCTGTAATGAGGCAAAGACTGGAAATAAAATGAACTCTGGCACCCACATGACTCAGGCCTTTTGACCATGGGGCCTAAGATGCATCTCTGACAGAGAAACCAGTGTCCATGGTACAGTCTCCTGCTGACCAGAGCCACCCTCTCCTTGAACAAGACAGGCAGTTCTTGCTTAAGTATTGGAGGGGGCGTGCGCAGAGCTGAGAAAATCCCAGGGCCCTGTCCAGCTCTTTTGTTTGGGAATGAGGGTGTTTTATAGATATAAATTATTTTTATGATTTATTGAATTAATCAATAGAACAGGAGGATCACCTCCTTTAAACTGTATTTGATTGTCTGAAACCTAACCACATTTTTAACTTAATGTTTATTTTGTACTTAGCTCTGAAATTCATTGTTCTTGCCTTTGCTTTAATAAAAGTCTAGTCTGGTATTTAAAAAAATAGCTTTCTGAAGATAATAGAGGCCCTAAAAGAGGAAATGAGAAACTCCCTTAAAGAATTGTAGGATAATATGTTGTTATGCCATCAGATTTAAGGCATAGCCGTGAAGTACTGACTCCAGTTATATACTTATGCTTTAGGTGATGGGGATCAAGACATTAATCTGCTTTATTCATGTAGTTTCTGACATTACTAGGAGACACAATGTTGCAGCAAACTCCTCTGTCTTCTGGCTCTTAATATTTTTTTCTGCCCCATTTTCCACAATGTTCCCTGAGCCTTAGGAGCAGAAGAGTTTTGTAGATGTAGCCACTGAGACTGGGCCCCACAACTTTACATTTTGATTGCTTGTGGTTTACTGTATTGGTCTCCATGTGTTGCAAAGTAAAATTTCCTCAATAATGGGTAAAGACCACACAAAATATAATTGCATAATATTCTGTCCTCCCTTATGTTATACCCATGTCCTGCCACATGCCACCTGTTCTCTTACACACACACACACACACACACACACACACACACACACACACACACACACACACACGGTCGTGTGTGTGTGTGTAGATATATACATATATAATATATAATCAGCTGAGTATATTTAGTGTTGCATTTTTAGTATGTTGCAATTTATAGGGCTGACCACTTACTTTTGGATAATTTTTTAGTATTCTTATCTCCAGAAAAGTCTAATTCTTTCTCTCTCAACAGTCTTTAAAGGTCTGTAATTCTTCATGTGGGGATGAAGCCCTATATACTTTCTACATTCACATTGTCATGTCAAATGATATTATAATTGCCCAAGTATGGTATAAGCATCCATATTGGAGATTTTGAGTATGCAGCAGCTTCCCTGACATATATAGATGTTGGTCATTCAGAAAACTTACCAATCCTCTGGCTATTACAATCTTTCTGCTCATTCTTCCAAACTACTCCCTGAGTCTTAGGGGTAAAGGTTATGCTGTAGCCATATCTGTTGCTAGATATCAATAAATCAAAATCCAAACCAATGTAAAGTATTCATTTCTATATCACATATCAGTTGGAGTCAGTTTTCTGTGCAGTTTGACTAGATTGGGCTTTCTGTAATGTTCTCCAGTTTGTTGTAGAAAGAAGTTTCTTTATTGAGGCAGTGAGGACTGTTTACATGGGTTTAAGTACTTTCAGAAAAGGAGAAGGAGTTGAGTCCTATGACCTCATTAGCCACTGGTGGTTGACTAGATTTTCAGTACTAGGAATGATCTCCTTACCCGTTCAGGGAATCTTGAGTAAAATTTATACTGATCTTGCTTACAGCCAAGATATGTGTCACTGTTGCACCTTTAAGAATATCTTGCCATGCTGAGCATTGTGATCCAAAGGGACCACAGTTATTATGAAAGCTAATTCTCACAGCAGTGTTTGGGTCAGGTCCAGCTCCATTCTTCCTCATACAGGAGCATGGGGGGGGGGTCTTTCGGGTTTCTAATGTTACTTTCTCTTTCTACAGGTATACAAACTTTTCATTAGGGAATTATTTTGCATTTTTTGTTAGATTTATTGCTAGATATTTTATTTTCCTGTTGTAAATGAGATTCTCTCAAACATGCAATTAACAAACTATAGCTCAAGAAACACTGATGCTTCAGAATCTGTCTATGGACTCAAGTAGCCTTATGTGGTGACAGAAGTTTCCTAGCTTTGTGGTTATAGTGTAAATTATTCAAATAAAAAAGGTAATTGTGAAAATATTTAAGAACTAAATTTGAGACCACTTTTCTCTCACCTGTGAAAATGGTGCATTGTTTTAAAGTAAAATGACTTAGGATATGAAACATGAGCCAGCAAAATAAAGAGACAAACATTGCTGAGGAATTACTATTCTCAATGAATCTCAATGTGTCCCTTTGAGTGCCATCATTAAAAGTGACATCGTTTTCCATCGGTGCTGTATTTTGTTAGATTTACATTTGTCATTCTTCACTGAGAGATAGGGTATGAATATTTACTACACTTTGCTTTTATCCATACACAATGATGATCATGGAACAAAACACAAAAGAGTGCTCTGGACTTGGAACTCAAACACCAAAATTCTTGCTGTAACCTGCTATGTCATAAGCAGTCTACACAGAACTGAAGGCTTATGAAGAGAATTGAAAGAACTGAAAAACACTGCTATAACACCCAGAAGAACACTTTTTATTAAAAAAATTGAGTGAGAATCTTGACTAAAAAAATAAGGAGAGTTTTATGAAGATATTTAAATACATCTTATGGTGTTAAGCCATTTTCACTAAAATTAATAGTATAGATAATAATCCCTAAACAAGCAATTCTAGACCACTCTCTGGCTGCTATTGTTGACTATGTACCATTGTTGTACCACTGTACATGTATGTGTAGCCAGCTTTGTTGTGGGACTATCTTTGCACCTCCAGCCTGCAAATAATAACCCACAAACATATTATTAATTAAGAAAAATTGGCTTTTGATTAGGCTTTTCTTAACTAATCTCTTCTACATTCTGCCTTGTGGCCTGGCTACTCTTCTTATTAAGGCACATCTGATTTGCTCCAAGTATGCTTGCAAACTTGAGTGCCTATACTCCTCCTTTCAGTTTCTCTCTCTCTCTGCCCGGAAGTCTCACCTATTCTCTCCTGCCTAGCTATTACACATTAGCTCCTTCTTAAGCCAATCAGAAGGTACCTTAGGCAGAGATACATCTCTACATTGTAAACAAATATTTTGCAACATGTATGTTTATGTTTATATTTTTACATATACTTATGTTCAACATTACCCTCTTTTTCTTTTATTTGTGAGTCAAGACCTCAATGACTCATCCAGGTTGGCTTCTAAACTTTGATTCTCCTGCTTTAGCCCCTGAGTGCTGAAAAACAGTTGTCTGTCATTGTGTTTAGCTATATTGTCACCTTTTGATAGAACTTTTTCCCAGTAAGTAAACTTTATTTTCACCTTCAAGAATATTCAAGTACCAAAAATGTTCTTGATGGGTAAAGAATAAAAGAACACAAAGTTGTTTGGGAAGTGGATGATAGGTGTTGATGGATCTTTGAAAATTTGGTCATGGGAGGATGACTTAAAATATCTTACATAAGATTCTCAAAGAACTAGCTAAATATTTAAGATCAAGTATCCTCCAAGGTAAGCAGAGAGACTTGCTCCTCTTCACACCTACTGAATGTATTTCTAGAATACTGCCTTTTAATCTCAGATTTCTCCTTTTTATGTTATGATTCTATAAGCTCTTATATTTTTGAGTTTGGATTATAACTATGGAAACTGAAGTTTTTAATGACATTTGCTTTGTTTAAATGTCCCTCAAGATATCTGCATTCTAGCAATCTCCCATCATGATGCTGTTGAGAAAGGGTCTCTCTTGAAGTCTCCAGGAAAGAGGGTCCATGCACAGGCACGGACTAGGTCCTTGTAAAAGAGCTGTGGAGAACTATTTTAAACATTTTTGTTCTTCCCCTGTGATGATTCCAACAGGGTGAGAACACAGTGTTTGTCCTCTTTCCTTTTGTCCCCTTTGCCATATGAGGACATCCAGATGGCACCATCTGTGATAGTCAGGCCTTCCCTAGACCTTCCGTTGTCCTGAGTTTGGATATCTCAATTTCCAAATTTATAAGAAATTGAGTTTCAATTCTTTGAAAGCTATCAAGTCTGTACTGTTTCATTCAGGCTGCTCATTGTCACCTTTTTCATCAACTAAGACTTGGCTTTGAGCTTTCTCCCATTTTGATGAGGAAAATCTGAACCATCTTTTACAAATCCACTCTGATGTCATCTCTGAGGCTCAAAATATATTCATGTCATGGTTTGAATGTCAAATGTCTCCTTCAGGCTAAGGCTTGGGATGTTTCAGTACAATAGTACTATTTTGAAGGCTATGGGGACTTCAAGAAGTAAAGACCCTGGAAGAAGTATGTCAGTAGAACTAAGTCTTTTTTTAAAAATCATTTTTAATTTTAAAAACAATCTTTTCTCATTTTATATACCAATCCTAGTTCCCACTTCCTCCCCTCCTCCTGCTACCTACTCCTTCCCCCTGCTGACCCCCATCCACTACTCAGAGTGGGTAAGGCTTCCCATGGGAGCCAAGTAACCCTGGCACCTTAATTGGATGCAGTACCAAAGCTCCTCTCCCCTATATCTAGACTGAGCAAGAAATACCGCCAAAGAAGATGGGCTCCAAAAAGCCAGTTCAAACACTAGGGATAAACCCTGGTCCCACTGCCAGTGGCCCCACAGACTGTCCAAGCCATACTACTGTCACCACATTCAGGGAGCCTGGTTTGGTCCTTTGCTGTTTCCCTTGCAGTCAGTCCAGAATCAGTGAGCTCCCACTAGCTAGGGACAACTGCTTCCATGGGTAATCCCAAACTGGTTTTGACAATTTTGTCAAGGGGGGAGAATGTGAGACAACTAAGCCTATTAAAGTTATACCCACTCCCAGATTCAACTACACTGTCTACTTCCTTATTCATCATAGTGTGAACACCTAGTGCCTTGCAGGACCACTTCTACAGATTAAGCCTCTGTGACTGCCATGCCTTGACATGCCACGAGAAACTGATGTTGCTCTGAGACCACAAGTTGAAACAAATCTTTTCTCCTATGCATCATTACTGTTAGGTATTTTGGTCAAACCAGCAGTAAAGTAACAAATGCAACAACACATCTTGCTCCCTCAAAGCAAGAATACTTATTACTATTAGTATGTTAATCATATAAACTAATCATATTGATACTAGACAGGTCACCATCCCAGAATACCATGATTCTTTTGCAAACAGTTCTATTTAAGCATCCCATGGATGCTTTGGAGAAATATGATTTCTCCAAACTTAATTATATTAAGACACATAGCAAGTCTCAACAAATATAAATAAATTGAAATCATATCTTCATTCTATCTGAAATGGAATAAATTCCTTTTATTCACAATGGAATAAAGTTGAATATCAAGCAATAGAAACAACAGAAAATATAAACCTCATGATACTAAATGATAATTAGGTTATGAATAAATCAAGAAAGAAATTTAAAAGTTACTAGAATTGAATAAAACTAAAAACATCATATCAAAACCCATAGGACACAGTGAGGCAGTCCAATGAGGAAAGTTTATAGCAGTGTATATTCACATCAAAACGTTTGAGTGACCTCAACTTAATGATGTACTTAAAAGCATTAGAGAAACAAGAACAACACCCCCACACACACCAAAAAAGTAGACAGAATGAGACAATCAAAATCAGGACAAAGTTAACAATCCATCAATCAAACAAGCAAATAAACAGAGAATCAATAATAAAAAGAGTAAATCCCTGAAGTGAAAATAAAAATCCAAATGGATTCAATCCAGAATTGTATAAGACTTCAAAGATTAAACAACAATCATGCTCCAATTATTATATAAAATAGAAACAAGATAACATTTCCAAATGCTTTATACATAGCCAGAATCACCATTGAAGAAAAACCAGGCAAATTTCCAATAAAAAAAGAGAAAAATTATCCAGGCATTGGTGGCACACACCTTTAATCCCAGCACTTGGGAGGCAGAGGCAGGCAGATCTCTGTGAGTTTGAGGCCAGCCTGGTCTCCAGAGCGAGTGCCAGGGTAGGCTCCAAAACTACACAGAGAAACTCTGTTTCGAAAAACCAAAAAAAAAAAAAAAAGGAGAGAGAAATTATAGTTAAGTTTTTCCAATGAACATGTGCACAAAAAAATTTCAGTAAAATATTGGCAAACCTTTTGAAAATGTCATTTCACTTATCAAATGAGTAAGTGCAGGTTTTTTTCCCTCAAGGGTCATCCTGCTTTATATGTTACTTAAACTGAGGGATAGAATTCTCTTGAAATTCTTCCTTTTTAAACATTCATATTAATATGTCTACAATGAAATCCTCATTGTGGCATAGTTTTCTTTCATATTATGTATTACTACATAAACCAATAGAGGTTCAGAAAGGACATTAACAATATTTTGTTCACCATTCCTTTAGTATTATTTAGAACAGTGTCCATTCAGTGTTGGGAGCTGCAGAGTACCGCGCCTACAAGATGGCGCCGTCTCGACAAATGGTGGCCCGTATGGGGAATCAGAACTTCTCATAGTCGGGGTGGCGCCGGTAAGTTCCCAAGGTAAGTGGGACAAGTAGGTCCTTGGTGAAGGTGGCAATGAGGTCTCCGGTAAGGAGCAATAAGGACCTCGGTAAAGAGGCAATAAGGTCTCCGGATAGGAGCAAGACTGTTCGCAGCCGAAGTGAACCGAAAGTAAAAGCCTCGCTCCTGCTTTAACTTACAGAGTGAGAGTAAAGTGAATGGACCCAGCTATTATAATGGTGATTTAGCTGCTCTTTAACATTGCAGTGTGGGCTTTTGTTTTTTGGTGGTGTTATCCAACTTGCACACCTCTGGAGCTCACAAACTAAAAGAGTAGAATTAACAAAAGCACAATGGGATCGTCACAGTCACATCCAATTTTTTTTCTGGCTCTTCAAGAGCTGCTTCATTCTAGAAAATTAAAGTTAACTAAAGCCACATTGCAGAGGTTCCTGAATAAATGCGATGCCATTGCACCCTGGTTCGGTGGCTAGTTGGGATAAGTTAGGGAAAGATCTGGATTTTGCCTGGGAAATAGGAACGTTGAAGCCATGTGTTCGGCCGGTATGGCGACTAGTACGCAGCTGTTTAGAGGATCAAGAGGGAAATAAGAAAGCTATAGCGAATGGACAAGCTGCCCTTAAAATGCTTCAAGAAGAAAGATCAGAACAGTCAGAAAGTGAGGCTGGAAAGGAAAAACGGAAAGGGAATAAGAAGTGAGTCTATCCTTCTCTGGGAGAGTTGAGGAAAGAGTTAAAAGAACCAGGAGAGGATTCAGAATCAGAGGAGGATATATATGAGGATGATGACCTCACGGACGATGAGGAGGGGGAGATTATTGAGCTCATGGAAAAACATTCCTTAAAAGTACCAGAAAAACAGTGCCCTAAAATGGTGACTGTAAAGCAAGGGCACCGCCCTACTGCTCCTCCCCCCTACTGCTCACAAGAGGAAGTAAGAGTTCCTGGTTGTTCTACCTTCTGTCCGGAAGTGTGGCGTACTGTTGGCACTGAGTTTTGGATTGCTAGACCACTGGCTTATCCAGTTTTCATGGATGCTAACCAACAGAGATATCATGAGCCCCTCGACTTTAAAATAGTCAAGGCTCTGGCAAAGTTGGTGAACACCTATGGGGTGAGAGCAGCTTTCACAGTTGCCCAGGTAGAAGCACCCAATTGCTTCTGTATGACACTGGTGACTAGATGAATTTGGTAAGAGCTTGTTTATCGCCTGGACAGTATTTAGATTGGAGGGCTTTCCAAATTGAATTTGCCAATGATCAAGGTGCGGCCAACTGCGAGGCTGGTAATCCAGCCTGGGATGTGGACATGCTTCTTGGTCAGGGCCCTGGAGGTTGCAGGACCTATCAAACCTAATAGTACAGTTTGCATACTCTTACAGGAGTTACAAAAGTTGATCTGGCATCGCGATCAAAATTTTTTTATACAACATATTAGGGCTCATACCAACTTGCCTGGACCTCTATCAAAAGACAATGAGATCATAGATCATTGTACTAGAGGGAAATATGTACTTTTTGCTTCCCCTGTGGAGTGGGCACAGCAATTTCACAAACAATTCCATGTATCTACAAAAACTTTGCAGCAAATGTTTCAGCTATCCCGAGCAGAGGCTAGACAGATAGTATTAAATTGTCAACAGTGTATAACCTTTTTGCACCCCCCTAGTGTGGGGGTCAATCCCAGAGGGCTATTGCCCCTAAAAATTTGGCAAATGATGTAACCCATTTTTCAGGATTTGGAACACTCAAATATATCCATGTGTCTGTGGATACCAGTTCAGGCATCATCCATGCCACCCCTATGAATGGGGAAAAGGCTCACAATGTCATTGGACATTGCCTTGAGGTGTGGGCTGCCTGGGGAAAACCTCAGCAATTAAAGAGTGACAATGGCCCTGCTTATACAGCTCACTCTTTTACCTCCTTCTGTAAGCAGATGGAGGTCCAATTAAACCATGGCCTACCTTATAATCCCCAAAGACAAGGAATAGTTGAAAGAGCTCATCACACATTGAAAGAATGTTTATTAAAACAAAAAGGGGGAATAGGCCATGGTAGAACACCAAAGGAACAACTATCCTTGGCTATCTTTACTCTGAATTTTTTGAATTTGGATTTTTAAGCCTTTCTGCTGCCGATAGGCACCAGACTCAGGCACCTGCTCAGAAGGGCTATGTAAGATGGAAAGATATCCTTATGGATCTATGGCATGGACCGTACCCAGTGTTAGCATGGGCGAGAGATTCTGTTTGTGTTTTTCCTCAGGAACGACAAGATCCGGTGTGAATTCCAGAAAGACTGATGAGACGGTGCAACAAACAAGATGAAGTCTCCAATATTGATCCTGCTGATGACTCTGATGTCTCCGCTGCTGATCCAAGCCAGGCCACAAACCCTGTGGGCCATAGCTAAAGCATGGCCAATTCCTTTACCTGTTCATCATATGTCTAAAGTCTTACCTGCCTTCTTCTCTACTAGTTGTGGTTTGGGTCTGCCCTGTGTGAATTTGGATCCTGACACTGCCCAGTATGTTTAAAAGCTCCCTTTTTCCTTCTGCTCTCTAATGCTACTAATGCTACCAAAGAAGTGATCTCGTGTAATTCGACTAACGTCTCCTGTATTGCTAGGCAATGTTGGAATGGTTCTGCTAATACAGCAGTAGTGATGAGGGTCCCTACATATGTTCCTATTCCGGTTAAAGTGGACACAGGAACATTTCCTATTACGGAAGTCATCAGAACCAAACGGGATTTTTGGCATAACTGCAGCATTGGTTACTGCCATAACCCTTTCTGCAGCAGCAGCTACGACTGCTGCCATTGCCATGGCTGCACAGGTCCAAACAGCTGAGACAGTCAATGACATTGTTGAAAAAATGGCCACAACATTAACTACCTTAAGATCTATTGATGGCCACTTAAAAGCTGGCATTCTAACTGTGAACCAAAGAGTGGACCTGTTGCAGGAGCAAGTGGATGATTTAGTAACCTTAACCTCCATAGGATGCATTCATTCCTTTTCTTCTTTATGTATCACCTCCAGGATAGCCAACAATTTCACGGAGAACAGCAACCTGAGTTGGCAGCTGAGTGCCTACCTTCAGGGAAATTGGAGTCAACAATTCAAGAACCTGACAGACACCTTAACACAACAAATTGTTGCCATGAATGCTACTTGCTGAGCCTGCCCACTGTCAATACCCTTTTGACTACTTTTAAGCAAGCCTTTAGTTTAGTTAAGGAATGGGCTGGGGTGGGGGTTATGCTCTCTATGATGTTGTTGGCCAATTTTGTTTGCCTATGGTGCTTATACAGGATTAGGAAAAAATCCCAAGCTGCCATGTTGGTACAAGCCTTTGCTGCTGTGGAAGTAGGACAATCCCCTCAAGCATGGTTATCCATGCTGACAGACAAATAGGGGTCTGTCTCGCCCTTGCTGAGTGAGTGATGTGTATCTGAATCATTCATGCTCAATGACGGACACCTACCCTTTTGCTGAGCAAATAAGCATACATGTTCCCTTCGACCTAAGACATGAGCCTGTGAGGGCGACACAGTGACTCTTTGACGGGTAAGATAGGGACACTGGGGTTGAAGCTAAGACAGAGATGACTGAAATCTGACAACAGATAGATACTGCTACTCCTATTATATTAAAACAAAAGGGGGAACTGTTGGGAGCTGCAGAGTACTGCGCCTACAAGATGGCGCCGGTTTCCACCTTCCTCCCGCCCGACAGCAAGTGCTCTCTGTGGTAAACAACTCCTAATTTGGTAAAGGCCACGTATCCTCTTAATTCTGCTTGGAGACAACCTATCCTGGCGAGCCAAGTGGGGTTAGGTGATTGGTAGTTGTAGACTATATCAGGCCCGGTCTTCCTCTACCCGGGGCCACTCCCTGTAAATCAAGTTTCCCGAGTAAAACTGTGAGAAGAAGATTCCTCGGTGTTGTGTCGTTCTTGCTGGTCAAGGGTGGACTCGACAATTCAGCAGATATCTGTTGTGTTAAAAGGAATTGATTGGCTTTACATTTTTTTATTTACTTATTTGTGCATTCATATGTGTGTATGAGAATATACGGCATAGTACATGCATGGGGACAACTTGGCATTTCATTGTTTCCTTTCATCATGTGGACTCTGGTGATTAAATGGAGTTTTTTCAGCTTGGATGCATCTTGGCATCCCATAGGGATGGATTTTTGTTTGAATTTCAACAATAAACTCCTGTTGCATTCTCCACATTCAGTCATTCTTCTAGTCCATTCTGTATGCCATTGCCATTAGAAATTACTAACCCTCTATAACACTACAAAGACCCTCACCTTTTTTTGAGGTGAATGCCATTGATTACTTTTCATCATAGCCATTTCTGTCTAAATCCTGGTTATTCCCCAACATATATTCAAACACTGAATACATGAAACATATTTACCTCTTCTTCTAATTATTCCAGTGGTACACACACACACACACACACACACACACACACACACACACACACACACAGTTGATTTAACCAATCAATTCCTTTCTTTTTAGATTTTTTATTATTTTTTAATTTTTTAAAATTACTCGTATTCACATATCCATCCCCCCATTCCCTCACCCTCCCCTTGATGGGGAATGTATGGTGTATGGTGTATGTTTATCTTATTGATTGTTAAATAAAATACTGTTTGGACAAAGTAACAGCAAGTTAGGCAGGACTAGGAGTCAAAGAGGATTCTGGGAAATGTAGTAGAGAAGTGCTGATCCAGACAGAAAGTGACATAGCAAGGAGACTCATATTTAAGCAAAGGAGAAACAGGAAGGGTGCTCTTTTCCCCTCCGTTCCTGCTCTAGCAGCGAGATGTGATCCACCGACAAGGAGGGATGCCAATAAGGCATCTGATAAGATAAGTCTTATAAAATATATAGATTTATGATATTTAAGACTGAGCTAACAGATGAGAAGTCCTAGTCATTGGCCAAGCAGCTTTAAACCTAATACAAGACTCTATGTATCTATTTGGGCCTAACTTGGGCAGGCAGCTAGCATAAAGCACACACATGGAAGTGGGGCTCAGGCGGCTTTTGGCGGAAAGGTTTATCGTAACATTCACATATCCATCCACCCATTCCCTCACCCTCCCCTCCTCTCATGTACCCCACCCAACCCACCCCCCCCCCCCCCCCCCCGACGACCAGGGATAGTGAGGCCCTCTACCAACGACCTATAAAGTCTGTCATATTGTTTGGGGGAGGGTCTAGACCCTCCTTGCTGTATTTGGGCTGCAATAGTATCCCTCCATAGGGAATGGGTCCCCAAAGTCCATTTGTGCTCTAGGGATAAAGACTGGCACTGCTGTCAGAGGAGCCATAGACTGTCTTGGGCTCCTTGCTGGTACCCACATTCAAAGGGTTTGGTTTTGTCCAGTGCTGTTTCCCCAGCTTTATGATTAGGATCTCCATTCTATCAGTAGGTCAGGTCCTGTTTCTGCAAGTGTCTCCATCCTGGTCTTGGCTCCTTTGCTCAACCCTCCTCCCTCTCCACAACTGAATTCCCGTAGTATGGTTCAGTGCTAAGCTATGGGTGTCTGTTTCTGCTTCAAACAGCAACTGGATGAAGACTCTCCTTTCTCTCCCTGGCCCCAGGCTAAAATTTGGTGAGGGGTTCTTGTTCCTATCCCCTTCCTCGAGGGAATATGCAATCTTGTCTTAGGGTCCTACTTGTTTACCAGCTCCTCTGGCAGTGTGGAATGTAGGCTAGTGATCCTTTGCTCTATGTCTAAAAATCAAAAATGAGTGAGTACATACCTTGTTAATCTTTTTGTGATTGGGATACCTCACTGAGGATGGTTTCTTCTAATTCCATCCATTTGCCTGCAAATTCAAGATTCCATTGTTCTTTTCCCCTGAGTAGTACTCCATTGTGTAAATATACCATATTTTCTCCATCCATTCTTCAGTTGAGGGGCATCTAGGTTGCTTCCAGGTTCTTACTATTACAAATAATGCTGCTATTAACACAGTTGAACATATGTCCTCATTTTATGAGTGTGCATTCTTTGGGTATATGCCCAAGAGAAGGATTGCTGGGTCTTGAGGTAGACTGATTCCCATTTTCCTGAGAAACCACCATACTGATTTCCAAAGTGGTTGTACAAATTTGTACTCCTACCAGCAATGGAGAAGAGTTCCTCTTTCTCTGCATCCTCTCCAACATAGGTTGTCATTGGTGTTACTGATTTTAGCCATTCTGACAGGAGTAAGATGGTATCTCAGAATTGTTTTGAGTTGCATTTCCCTGATGGCTAAGGACATTGAACACTTTCTCAAGTGTCTTTCAGCCATTTTGGATTCCTCTGTTGAGAATTATCTATTTAGTTCTGCACTCCATCTTTTAATTGTGTTGTTTGGTGTTTTGGTGGCTAGCTACTTGAGTTCATTGTTTATTTTGGTGATCAGCCCTCTATCATATGTGGGGTTGGTTTATATCTTTTCCCATTCTGTGGACTGGCGTTTTGTCATGCTTCCTGTGTTCTTTGCTTTACAGAAGCTTCTTAATTTCAGGAGGTCCCATTTATTAATCATCGATCTCAATGTTTGAGCTACTGGTGTTATATTCAGAAAGCAGAGTCCTGTACCAATTTGTTCAAGAGTGCCACCTACCTTCTATTCTAGGAGGTTCAGTGTGGCTAAATTTATGTTGAGGTCTTTGATCCATTTGGATTTAAGTTTAGTTCATGGAGGTAGATATGGAAAAATCTGCCATCTTCTACATGTCCAAATCCAGTTATGCCAACACCAATTGTTGAAGATGCTTTCTATTTTCCATTGTATAAATTTAGCTTCTTTGTTAAAAATCAGGTGTTCATAGTTGTGTGGGTTAATATCAGCGTTTTCAATTCAATTCCATTGGTCAACCTGTCTATTTTTGCGCCAATACCAAGCTGTTTTCAGGACTATGTCTCTATAGTAGAGCTTGAAGTCAGGGATGGTGATGCCTCTGGGAATTTCTTTATTGTACAGTGTTGTTTTTGGTATCTTTGGTTTATTGTTTTTCCATATGAAGTTGAGTACTGTTTTTTCAAGGTCTGTGAAAAATTGTTTCGGGATTTTGATGGGAATTGCATGGAATGTATAGATTGCTTTTGGCAAGATTGCCATTTTTACTATGTTGATCCTACCTATCCAAGAGCATGAGGGATCTTTCTATTTTTTGGTATATTCTTTATCTTTCTTTAAAGACTCAAAATTCTTACTATACAGGTCTTTCTCATTTTTTGGTCAGTGTTACCCCAAGATATTTTATTTTGATCGTTGCTAGTGTAAAGGGTGATGTTTCTCTGATTTCTTTCTCAGCACATTTTTCTTTTTTTGATTTTTTTATTAGTTCAAATTAGGAACAATCTTGTTTCACATTTTGATCCCTTCTCCCTCTCCCTCCCCTCGCCCCCTTCCCTCCTCCCCCACCTTTGACCAACCACCCACCCCATCCACCCTCTACACTTATCTTCTGTATATAATAGGGCTACTGATTGTTTTTTTTTTTGAGTTAATCTTGTATCCTGCCACATTGCTTAAGGTGTTTATCAGCTGTAGTAGTACCCTGGTAGAGTTTTTGGGTCACTTATGTTAACTATCATAGCATCTGCAAATAGTGAAAGTTTGACTTCTTTCTTTCCAATTTGTATCCCCTTGATCTCCTTTTGTATTCTTATTGCTCTAGCTAGGACTTCAAGTACAATATTGAAGAGATTTGGAGAGAGTGGACAGCCTTGTCTTGTTCCTGATTTTAGAGGAATATCCTGAGTTACTCTCCATAATTGCTTATCCTTGAAATGAATACTGTCTATTTCTATGATTTATCCTATATTAGGATAGTTTTGGTTCTAATGTAGAAAAACATTAACTTTGGAATCCTAATGTGACAAAAGTTTAATTCTTATTCATTATCCACATTCAGTGAGAGTTGCTCTACCTCAATAGTGTCATTAACATCTTGTACCTAATTCAACTCGTTCATATGACTTCTTTCTGATGAAGAGAAAGAGAAACCATGTATCTGTTTTTTTTTATTGCTACAGTCTAAAATAATCAAAGTGAATTCAATTATATGTCATTGAGTAGAAACTGTACAAGATATATTGTGTGGTTCTCTCCAGTAACTAGGAAGGGATCTTGGTCGTTGACACTTTACATACCACTCAACCCCAGGGAGAGCCCGGTTAGACCAACACTTCCACAGCCCTACCTGCCAGAGGACCAGGCAGACTGGTGCCACATGTGAGGAATTTGCCTCTCTCTAGGGGAAGATTGCTGATGGGCCAATTGATCCTTGGGTGAGTGTACCCCCATAAATTACAGGGCAATTCTTGTTCAAACCAAACCCCAGTCCCTTATGCCAGCCTAAGCCCTTGTATCCATCCCTGGACCCTTATGGGAGTGCCCCCTGGCCTGCTGGGAGCCACCCCCACTAGATCCTCCCACTAATCAATTTCAAATTCCTTCTGGACCACTGCCCTATCACAGGGATGGCACCCCTGTGGGGGAAATAACCAGTCTCTTTCCTGTAAACTTTAATCCCAGTAGGAATCCTCCCACTGCCTGGAATGCCTGGAAGACTCATGACCTAAAAGACGTTAAAAAGGCCATCTCTGAAGAAGGACCTAACTCGCCCTGGGTGGAGACCATTTTCCAGGGCCTGGCCCACCACCCAAGATTGGAAGGACCCATTAACTGGGGTCTGCAGAGGACCAGACCCCCTCCTCACAGCAGGAAGAGGGTTTGGATGCATCTTCCCTCAAGATGAAAAAGACCCATTTGAGACCTCAAATATTTACCCCAACAAGGAGATGATGACAATTACCTTTCCAGGGAGTGTTCTACCCCTTAGAACTGTGCCCCTGTTTCTCCTCCAGGAACAATTGGAGATGTGGGTGCTGATGCCTTTCCTGGTACCAGTGATGCTCATCTCACCCAGTAACAAAATCAAAAGGCTTCAGGAGGACTTGGAAAGTAAGTGTTGGGACTTCCAGGACAACCCTTGTGGACAGGCCTAAATGGCTTTCTACTCTACCTTCTCCCTCTACTTGGACCTTTCCTTCTCTTTCTTTTTCTCCTTATCCTTACTATTGGGCCCTGTCTTTTTCAATAAGATCATAAATTCATCCACCAAAAGTTTAGAAGCAGTAAAACTTCATCAGGTCAAAGTATAATATCATAGGCTCACTACTCAGGAGTTGAACTCCTCCTATGATTGTCCATCCTCCTATAAGCATCCTTTGTCCCTCTCCCACCCTCCATTTGACCAGTGATGGATATGATCTCAGATAGGCTGGGACAACTAAGACAGGTCATAGAGTGGATTCTCAATGAGCCAGGTACATAGTACTCAATGACAGGTAAGATCTCCAGGTGGGAGACAACCTAAGATGGGCCATGTCTCTCATCATCATTACCAAAGACAAAACGGGGAGATGTTGGGCCTAAAAATACCCAGATGCAAGGCCTAGTGGAACTTCCTGAGCCTGGTTAGAGTCTGGTGTCTTGTCTTTGACCTATCACTTCTTCATTGGAGTGACTCAGCAAAACTGCCTTAGCCCAGCTACTGCTAACACAGTGAAATATTATTGACTCTTACACCTCACCCCATCCTGAGATCCCCACCCACTTCCTCAACCCTATATAAGTACCTGCCTGATACAATAAAGACATCCTGCTTAGACAAGTCTCTCTACTCAGTGTGTTTCTCTCCAGTAACTGGGAGAGGGATCTGGGGCATTGACACTCTCTATCCCACTCAGCCCCAGGAAGAGACTGGCTAGACTGGCCCTTCCCCACCCCTACCTGTCAGAGGACCCAACAATATTTCAAAAGAGTTATGAAATATTTGTATAGGACTGCTGTCTATCACATAAATAAATATTTGTGTGTTCATAGGTATATGAGTGCATACATGCAACAGCACATATATGGAAGCCTGAAGACAACTTATGGGTGTCAGTTCTTTTCTTCAGCCAAGTGGGTCATCCTAGAGATAATTACTCACTGTTATCCTGAAAATTGAATTAGTTATGTGATAAATTTCAGAGAAAGAAAGTGAAAATGAGTTCAGTAATTCTTGCTTTGACTCAATTTGCAGTGCAATACCAATCAAAGTCAATAATTATGTTAGGTTGACCAGTACTCTTTGTTTTGGTAAAATCTATGTGGAATGTTAACTTAATCTGAAACAATCCTAGACTAAGAAGGAAGAATGAAGTGACATGATTTTAATTGTAGTAATAGTAACATTATCACAATTATAATAGATATATCCTTTTCTTCATAGTTATACCTATCACAACAATAGGTTTTGAAAGCACTTATTTTTTTTATTCAAGGTTCCCACATATTGGACATCCAAGTTTGGCTCACTTTAGTTATTTGTCCAGGGCCTCATCAGAATGACACTATTGTTTCACTATCAAGGCAACAGTCTCATCTCTGGTACGAGGGTCCTTTGCTAAAAGGACTGATTGTTGAAGAAATCATTTGCATACATCTGAGATCCTTGTTGTCTTTCTGGGCCTCATCTGGTAATGTCTTTCAGCAAGTTAAAATCACCCTCAGGTCCTTGTCCATAACCCTGTTCACACTCATTAAATGGCAATTCACTTAGGGTTTGAAGCCATTAAAAAGGTTTCATCTAATTTTGAAGAGCCCACTTGATTCTGCTGGGCCTACAGAGGAAGATATTGCTGTTAATTCTTTAGAAAAATTAGAAATCTGAAACATAGGAGTGTTGTCTTATCATATTTACTGATGTCTGGATAAGAGTGTGCATGAATAGTGATAAGATTTGTGGCTACCTTAGAATTTTCATCATGTGACTTTTTTATATAGGCATTATGAACAGTATTTTACACAATGTTGTTTCATCTAGTAAAATTTTGGTAAATACTGAAAGACTGTGGGGAGGGGTGTGTGTGTGTGTGTGTGTGTGTGTGTGTGTGTGTGTGTGTGTGTGGTGTGTGTGTGTGTGTGTGTGTGTGTGTGTGTGTGTCTGCTATCTGTCTGTCTGTCTGTAGGCATTGTATGACTTTCTTCATCTCTCTTTACTGTAGTTTCTGATACAGGCTTCTAACTCACTCTGGAGCTTGTCAAATGGGCAATGAGCATCAGGATTTCACTAGTCTTAGTATATCAGCACCATAATCATAGATGGAAGCTACTGAACTTGAATGATTTCACGTGGATACTGGAAATTGATTCAGGTCCTATCTCTATACAAGGGTCACTTTACTGACTGAGCAATCTCCATTCACTGTAATTTTAATGTTAGTAATAAACAAAATTGAAGTTTTTCAGCGATTATCTTGGTATAGCACACATTGTATTTGCTAAGTCAAGTTTTAAACTTAAGCTTAAACGATTAAGGATCATAGCTTTGACCAGTATACACATACTTTTCTTTTACTATCCTTTACTTAATGCAATAAATGTTGGCTAGGTTCATTACTACTGTCTTGGTGTTTCTGACATTGATGCTTTGTCTTTTCTCTGTGTATTAGTTATGTTCACAACTTCTTTTTATGACACATTACTTGACTTTTAAAATTGCCATTGTATACTTCCAGCCTGAAAGTCAATTTTTTTTTCTTTTTTTTCCAACTTTTTAATTTGAATTAGAAACAGGATTGTTTTACATGATAATCCCAGTTCCCTTCTCCCTCCCGTCCTCCCCTAATACCCCCCCCCAACTAAAACCCTATCTATCACATATCCTTTCTGCTCCCCCTGGATGGTGAGGCCTTCCATAGGGTGTCATCAGAGTCTATTGTATCCTTTGGGATAGGGCATAGCCCATCCCCATGTGTGTTGGCTCAGGGAGTATTCCTCTATATGGAATGGGCTCCCAAAGTCCACACCTATGCTAAGGATAAGTACTGAACTTCTACAGGAAGTCCCGTAGATTTCTGAGGTTTCCTCACTGAAACCCATGTTCCTGGGGTCTGGATCAGTCCCATACTGGTATTCCAGTTACCAGTCTGGGGAGCAAGAGTTCCCCAATGTTCAGGTCAGCTGTTTCTGTGGGTTTCACCAGCCTATTCTGAACCCCTTTGCTCTTCAGTCGTTCTTCTCTGCATCTGGATTCCAGTTCAGTTCGGTGATTAGTTGTGGTTGCCCGCTTCTACCTCCACTAGCTGCTGGATGAAGGCTATAGGATGGCATATAAGTTAGTCATCAATCTCATTACCAGGGAAGGGCATTTAAGGTAGCCTCTCCTCTGTTGCTTAGATTGTTAGCTGGTGTCATCTTTGTAGATCTCCAGACATTTCCCTAGTGCCTGATTTTTCTGTAAACCAAAAATATCTCCTACTATTATGGTATCCCCATTCTTGTTATCATCTATTCTACCCCTGACTCAATCTTTCTGCTCCCTCATGTCCTCTGCATCCCTCCTCTTCTCCCCTTTTCTCATTCTCCTGCTCCTAATTTGCTCAGGAGATCTTGACACTTTCCCCTTCACCAGGGGGCCATGTATGTCTCTCTTATGGTCCTCTATAGTGGGAGATTACCAATACGGTCAGGTAGAAATATAAGGGTATTTAACAGGGAAAAGCCTTACTTACAGAGCAACCTAGCCAGCCGGCTTTGAGTCTTTAAAGAAAGAAATTAAAGAAGATAACAGAAAATGGAAAGATCTCCCATGCTCTTGAATAGGTAGGATCAAAGTAGTAAAAATGGCAATCTTGCCAAAAGCAATTTACAGATTCATGCAATTCCCATAAAAATCCCAACACAATTTTTCACAGACCTTGAAAGAACAGTAATCAACTTTGTATGGAAAAAGAAAAAAAAAAAAAACAGGATAGCCAAAACAACCCTGTACAATAAAGGAACTTCCGGAGGCATCACCATCCCTGATTTCAAGCTCTATTATAGAGCCATAGTCCTGAAAACAGCTTGGTATTGCCATAAAAATAGACAGGTTGACCAAATGGTATCAAATTGAAAACCCTGATATTAACTCACACACCTATGAACACCTGATTTTTGACAAAAAAAGCTGAAGTTATTCAATGGAAAAAAGAAAGCATCTTCAACAAATGGTGTTGGATTTGGACATGTAAAAGACTGCAGATAGATCCATATCTATCTCCATGCACAAAACTTAAGTCCAAAAGGATCAAAGACCTCAACATAAATTCAGCCACACTGAAACTCCTAGAAGAGAAAGTAGGTGCTACCCTCGAATGAATTGGTATAGGAGACAGCTTCCTGAACATAGCATCAGTAGCACAAACATTGGCTCATGGAAGCAGAAGCAGACATCACAGCCAAGGACTGAGCAAAACTCCTGGAATTCAGTTGTAGAGAGGGAGGAGGGATGAGCAAAGGGGTCAAGACCATGCTGGGAAATGGTAACAGAAACAGTTGACCTGACCAAATGGGAGCTTAGGGATCCCAGTTGTAATGCTGGGTAACCAGCATTTGTTATGAGCACTCTTTCCTGCCAGCCTGGTCCCCAGCCATGTCAGCACCAAATAACCACTGGGACACTATATTAATTATGAAATTATTGGCAGTTGACTAGGGATTTATTGGCTAGCTCTGTCTTAACTATTAGCACTTTTCTACTAATCTAAGTAGTTCCATGTGGTCTTATCTTACCAGAGAAGTGTCTGGACCTCTTACTCCTTTGTGGTCTCACATGGCTTCCAACTCTGTCTATGTTTCCAGAATTCTCCTCATCTCCTAGACCTACCTATCTTGCTGCCTTATTGGCCAGCAGAAACATACGTACGGAAGACATCCCCATCAAGCATTAGACAGAAACAAGCCTCCTGAATGCGTGTCAGTTCGGAGGCCTCGGCAGTCTATGGGATCTCTGACAGTGGAACCAGTATTTATCACTAGTGCACAAATGGACTTTGGGAGCCCATTCTCCATGGAGGGCTAATCTCTCAGCCTAGGCCTCTCCCTAACAATGTGACAGACTTTGATGATCCCCCAAGGAAGGGCTCCTAGTCCCTTGGTGGTGGATTGAGGTAGAACGGGGCGGGCCCCAGTGGGCGGAATGGGATAATGGAAGGGAGAGAAATTGGAATTGATATGTAAAATAAGATAGGATTTAAATTAAATAAAATATAAAAAAGAATTGTATTTTCAGGGACATTTCAAAGAGGGTCAATTGTTTTCATGTATAACTTCCTTTCATAATTATTCTTATTCTTATAAATTTCTTTATACCTCTGTTCACCAATTCTGTTTTATGTATCCTCAAACCATAGTTAAAGTGAACCATTCTCCTCTTGGAACCTGTTCCTCTTGGTACAGGAATCTTCCTATTGGTATGTTTTTAAGTGTTACTTAATAACAATTAAACTACAAATTATGAATGCACTGAACTTTTTTGATAATTTTTAACAGAAATTCATATACCTTCCTGTAGGTAGATCATCAAAATATTTCTGTGAATACTGAGCAATTATTAAAAAATGAAAATGAATGGCTGTTAAGTTGTTCCTTTGACTTGGAATTTGATGTTCTGGGAGTTTTTAATGGTGCTGCCAGGGATTCGTATGACTTTTGACTTTGGAAAGCTAAGGGTTGATAAGAAAGTGTTGGAAGGGAAATAAAGCGGCATTTAAGAGATGTGTAGGGATATGTGAGCTACAGCCACTGAGAAAGACAGACTCAACCTGATGCTCCATGAGCAAGACTGAACAGAAATGAGAAAATGGAATAGTGGAATATAAAATAGTTGTTTATAGATGTTAGCTGTTTAAATACATACATAAAACCATGTAAATGACATGAATATTGCATTGTGTTGTAAGGTTTCCATTTATCATTCTTATGGAAGAAGTTGAACAATTTCTTGTTACAGTATTTAGATTGACAGGAACCTTCATTGGAACTAGGAATGGGGAGACAACGCTTTATTTTTGGGAGCCAGACTCATGGGCTACTGTCCTGACTCTTACTAGATAATTAAACTGAAGCAAGCTATTTAACCTTTATGTTTTCTAATCTATGAAGTGGGAAAAACAACATCTATTTAACAGGGTTATGTAAGGATCAAATAGATTAATGTCTGTCAAAGTGCTCAATATAGTGCCTAGCATGTAGTAATTAATCAATGGTATCCAATAACACATAGCCATTTTGAGTAGGAGTAAAACAGAGTCAGTCAAATTTTGTAAACTAACAACAGTCTGGGAGGATGTTAAACTTACTATATAAGCTTGGGTAAGGTCAATTGAAACATTTCAATGAGTAGCTGAAAATTACCAAATATCATTTTCAGCTGGTATTGAAACCAGAAGGAAATAATGTTGGAAACATATAAGTTTCAAGGGTTATGAGAGGAAGAGGAGAGGAGAGAAGAGAGACAAAATATAAAGTATACCCATTTACATCTTCAGTTGTCTGAAGGAAGCAAGCCTGATTGTACCTGATAGGGAGAGGAACATTTTCTGCTTATTAGATGACTTCATTTCTAAGGCAGAAAAAATTAATTAAGGGCAAAATTTAAAAGGGAGTTCTTAGTTATATCACTTAAATATCTGGCAGAGTTCTCAAGTAACTATAAGAAAGGTAAACATAGTATTAGTAAAATTTAATCCACATTGAAGGTTGAAACATTGAAGAAGAAATAAACTGAATAATGTATAAACCCAGGAACAAATTAAATTGGCTCATTTGATTTTTTATCATAGAACTCAGATCTGCTTTTGGCAGTTTTTGGGACACTACCCTTCCTAGTGGATGACCTTGCCCAGACTTAATACAAGGGGCAGTGAACTGCACTGATTTCTTTTATTAGTGCTTAGGTAATGTGGTAGGCTAGACCTGGGTAGCTGATATGTGATGCAAGACCCTAGTTGCTCAAAGAAGCATTATTGATGATCACATTTGAATGAGTTTCTCCAAGTTTTGCATAGAAGGCATAGACGTTTATGCTTATTAAAGTGCTTTTCATTTGAAGGGACTTGGTGGAGGAAGTCAGTCCTAATCATAAGCTTGAAACCTAGGGTCTATGTGCACATAACAAATAGATCACAAAGATGTGGCTTGTTAATAATTGTTGGGTTTAATTTTTATAAGTTCTTTGAGAGTTTCATAAAATCTGCTTTGATTATATTCACACTCCTAACTGCCCTAGATGCACCCCTGCTTCCCTACTAACCCAACTTTGCTTTGTTGTTGTTGTTGTTGTTTGTTTTGTTTTTATTTCTACATATGTCTTATTTAGGGTTTTCATTGCTTCGAAGAAGCACCATGACCATGGCAACTCTTATAAAGCAAACACTTAATTGAGGTGGCTTGCTTACAGTTTCAGAGTTATGTCAATTATCATCATGGCAGGGAGCATGACAGTATGCAAGCAGACATGGGCTGGAGCTTACATTTTGATTCAGAGCTACAGAATTTATCTGACTGTCACACTGAGTGAAGCTTGATAAAAGAGCCCTCAAAGTCCACCCCCAAAAGTGACACACTTTCCCCAAAAGGCCATACTTCCTAATAGTGCCACTCCCTTTGAGAGGTCATTTTCTTTCAAACCACCATAGCAAGATTAATTTATGCTGTTCAAGTATTCTTAGACGAGTGGCCTTCTACAAGAGCATGCTCGACTTAACATGGCCTAGAATTTAGAGAAAACTATTTCCTCTTTCCAATAGCTAACCACTGTTCTGTGGCTAGGGGTGGTATGGCATAGCTAACTCCCTTCTTCTTGCTGGAATTTGGTGTCGTTTTACTTGTACCAGAGTTTTATTTAAGCTCCGATCTATGACTATAGTAATAAGTCATTGGAAGTGATTTTATTGCTATGTTCCTTTAGGAGAATAAAAGTAGGAAAAAAAAGTAAAAAAAAAATTTCCCCCCTAGACTCATGAAATATCTAGTTTCAAGTTCTCAGCCACTTTATCAGTATCTGGTATGGAGGGAGTGGATGGACATGTAAATATGAGTAGTAATTAAAGAATTTAAATAAAAAAATCAAGTGCGCTTTAAATCTATTTTTTTTCTTCTGAGATTTTTTTAATTTAGAGTCTTATTTTACATATCAATCCCAGGTCCCTCTCCTTCCCATCTTCCCATGCCCCCCACAGGCCCCCCAGCCGCACCCCCAATCCACTCCCAGGGATGAGGGTGAGGTCTTCCATTGGGGAATCATCTAATTTTTAAAGTAATTGGTTATTTCCATAAAATTTGTGCCAGCCACTATTGCACCAATATATCATATATCTTACAGATATGTCACTGTTGTATGTCACAGAGTTTGTGGCTGAATTATATTGGTGTTAGATTTTCTCATTCCATAACATATAGAGTACCTTCTAATGCCATGATACATCAAAGAGCACATCCCCAAACAATAGGATTCAGTTTTCCCTGCTTGTCAAATAACCTATATTTATCAAGAAATGATGTGATAACTATAGAAACCCAGATCATTACCACTCAGTATGACTAGTCACAGCCAATATGTAACTGTGAAAACATGTGAGAACATGTGTTTCCCCAAATAGTCTGGAAATGTCCTTCTTAACAGGAAGTTTATCAGTTTAAAAATAGTATTTTCTTTTGTTTTGAAGTTAACTACTTCTTGATTCCTAATTTTGTTTTCTTAGCCCCTTAAAAAGTAACCAATGGAGGTAATTATGTTATAATAACAATCATTTTCATTATTTTATAAATTTATTAAATTTAAATTAGAAACAAGACTGCTTCACATGTCAATCCCATCTCCCTCTCCCTACCCTCCTCCCCTACCCCCCACCAATCCCCTACCCATCCCTCCTCCACTCTCCAGGGAGAGTGAGGTTATCCTTGGGGGATCCCCAAAGTCTATCATGTCATCCAGGGCAGTGCTTAGGCCCTCCCCCATGTGTCCAGGCTGAAAGAGCATCCCTCCAGTAGGAATGGGCTCCCAAAGTCCATTAATACACCAGAGATATGGGCTGAGAAAGAAATCAGAGAAGCATCACTCTATTCAATAGTCACAAACAACATAAAATATCTTGGGGTAACACTAACCAAACAAGCGAAAGACCTGTACAGTAAGAACTGTGAGTCATTAAAGAAAAGAAATTAAAGAAGATACCAGAAAATGGAAGGATCTCCCATGCTCTTGGATAGTAGGATCAACATAGTAAAAATGGCAATCTTGCCAAAAGCAATCTACAGATTCACTGCAATCCCCATCAAATTCTTTTCATTGTTAAAAGCTTAAAGTCTGTTGTATCATCATGGCTATGTAAAGTTGAAGCTATGACTTTGATTAAGCTAATTGCTGTCTTTTTTTGTGCTCAGCAGTGTGATTGGCAGAAGCTGGGTATTGACTAATTTTGGAAGGCTGCTGTGTATAAAGGCTGTTGAGCTGTTTGGAAGAAAAGTTGTGGCTTGTGCTCATTTAGAAGCTTTCTGCCATCTCCTGGGTAGACCAGTCTATTGATCTTATAAACCCTATAGATGTACTTCAAATTGTTTTACTTGTACAAACCAATCTAAGAGGAACGTAGCCCTTTAAAAAGCAGCTGCCAGGCATAGAAAGGCTAGGAGTTCAATGCCTAAGAGTATTTGGGGTAGGAAAAAATGAAGTTATTTTTCTTCAGTTCAAAAAAGACTAAAGGGACAAAGACTCCAGCACATTTATAAATGAGACATGACCCTTCCTACTGATCCCAGATATTAAAGTTGCTTTTCTAAAGTAAGATCTTTATTTTCCAAGAGAGAAAGGGTCATGTGAGAAAGAAAACGATCAAAAACTAGAGGTAGTGTCACATCACAATAGTTATAATTAATATGTGCTGTTGAGAATTCTATGAGAGATGTCAAGAAGATAAAAAATCTTTAAGTAAGGATTGCATTTTGTAGATATTTTATATTGGATGGTATTTTCAAAAGAAGAAACATTTTCAAATAAATATGTGTTTGTCCTATAATTTTGAGTTCAGTCAAATTTAAGCTAACTCTTAGGCGTAAAGTGAGGGATTTCAGAAAATAGTAGATTAATATGTTCTGGTTTCAATCACATGAAAAAATTAATGTACTTATACTCAAAATATTGGGAATGTTTTGTAAGAACATGTAAAAAGATTTTTTGATTAAGAAATTAAGAAATTAATTAAGAAATTAATTAAGAAATTAAAATGTGTATAAAATAGAATAATATATCTATTCCATGTTTCTATCCACTAATTTTTTTATTTGTAATATTGTAAATTAGTTATTATCTATTATTATTTATTATTTTTATTATTCTCTCTGTGTGTATGTGTGTGTGCTTGCATATATACATGTATGTGTATATGAATTCAGACTTGAGTGTGAGTAACCATGGAGAAAAGAAAGGGGTACCAGATTCTATAGAGATGGAATTACAGGCAATTCTGAGCCACCATAACTGTGCTGGAAACTGAACTGTGGTTCTCTCTAAAAACAACACGTGCTCTTAACCACTGAGCCATCTGCCCTGCCCCATGATAACCTTCAGTTGCTGATTCTTTAAATCTTATGAGGGTCTTTCTTAGACAAAATAAACATGGAATTGAAAGGCAGAAAATAAAAGACAGAAAATCAGACTGAAAGATACTTTATGGAATTGGATAACCCATTGGTAACATGCTGCAGATTTATCTGTATGTATAAGGATGTGCATGGTGAATGGCTTCCCAGCTTAATCTTTGTATTTTTATATTAAAACATTCTTGAGTATGTTATATATGTAATTGTACTCCTCAACTCCTATATTCTTTCCATTCTTCTGAATTCCATGACCTTTTTAAAAAATACTATTATTTTATATTTTCTACCATATACATATCTAATATTTACACACACACACACACACAGACACACACACACACACACACAACTACTGAGTCCACTTAGTGTTGCTTATATGTGTCTGTGCTTGTGTCCAATCATGTGGAACCGGACATTTTTTTTAGGAAGTTTTCCTTAAAGAAAACTGATTCTTCCTCTCTCAGTAGCTGTTTCTTGCCTATACTTATTTAACTATGGCTGGGCCTTGTGAAATGTCCCCCATTAGTGTTGGCATTTCAACTATTGCCATCCTTATGCAGTTCTTTCTTAAGCAATCATATTGTTGAGTTCTAATGTGTGCAACTTCCCTGTCATGTGTGTCTCCATGAAACTGTCTAGTATCTGTCAGCATAGTTCTCCGGCTATTGCAATCTCAGTGTTTCCTGAGCCTTAGTTATAGGGGTTACATTGCACAAGTATCAGTTACTTGTTACTCTGGTTACTTATGCTCTGCATTTTGACATATTGTGGATGTCTAAAAACACTTTCCAGATGTTGCAAAAAGAAGTTTCTTTGATGATTTGATGAAGGGTAAGATTGATACTTCTTTGAAAACAAGAGGATAAGTATTTACAAACAACAAGAAATTATGCTGACTTAGGAAAATGACAGTAATATATTCTCTTTTAGGGTCTATTATTTCCACAGTCACAGAGAGCTGACTACTTTTTTCTTATCAGCCATGAATTCTCTCCTATTGAACAGATTTAAATCCAATTAGACATCTATTGGTTATCATCAAGATAAAAATGCCCCCATAACACCATTGGTGATATCTGGCCAACCTTGTCACTGCTGTGATTCACAGACCTTACACCTTAATAGGACTATTGATTGCTTTTCTCACTTGGCAGCTTTCATAATACCCTTGGACACTTAGTTCTCAGGTAGTAGATTTCTATACCAGTTCCAGCTTCATTTCTCTAACTCCTGTGCCAAAGTGTGTGTTGTCTTCAGCAATAGGGGCTTACCTTTAAGTTATGGGAGACAACCAAGGGCAACAGCAATAGCCTGTATTATTTTGGGAGTTACATTGATTACCTGGCCCTGGGAATTTTGTTAGTCTATGGCTCTTAGAATGGAAGTATTATCACCCCATGTAATATAATTTCATGAAAGCACACACACAAACACACACAGTGTCTTGTGTGTATAAAATGCATAATAGTATTACATGTACATAAAATATTATGTATATGTTTTAACAAAGCTTATGAAATAATGTTTCCTTATGATTCTTTCAAGCACATTTAGTGTTATTTATCTCTTCCTTCTTCTTCTCCCTCTACAAACCCACCACAATTTTGAAAATTTTCATCTCCATTTAACCTATTTCTAGGGTTACCCTCTCTAGAACTTCTTGCTACACATTTACCCATAATCTTTTCTTATGAAATAATACAAAGTAATTTATCAATAAAGACATGTATGGCATTGGACTTTAAGGCCAAATGCCATCAATTAGACCTTTGAATAATTTATTGTACCTCTACAATCATTGTGTACTCCTAAGCTTCTGGAAAGGTTGTCAGGTTGTAGAAAATTTATTTGATTGATACTGATTCTGTAAGAACAGATACTACACTTGATCGTAGCTAAAAGGCCAAGAAGTGATGAGCAATTGCTAATTAGATTTTGAGACCAATCTTTTAGCTTATGTGCAAAATGATGTGTTTTGTTATGACATCACAAACATGTATCATTAGACTTCATAGTGACAAACCATTCTCCATCCCTACAAACACATTGCTGTTTTATACTTTGTCTGGTTCTCTTCCAACTCCCAAAATACCACCCTTGGACAGTTAATCCTCACTGGCAACTTAATGGGATTAGAATCACAATGGAAATATATCTCTGGACAGTCTGTGAGAAATCATCTAAATTAGATTAATTGAAATGGGAGAATCCATGCAAAATGTGGGCAATGTCTTTCCTGGAGCTGGACTCATGGGCTGAATAAAAAAAAAGAAAGTCAGCTAAGCAAAGGATTTGTTACCCTCTGCTTCCTGACAGTGAATACAATGTGAGCAAGCTGTCTTTTGCTCCTGTCACCATGAGCCCCACCTTGATAGTCTGAAACTTGAAAGGGAAACTTTCCTTTCAGTTGGCTTGTTCCAGTGTATTTTGTGATAGTAATAAGGTAAATAACTAGTACATCTCCCTTTCACTTTCGGTCTAGCATTGTTCTTACTTCCTTGTCAGTTTCAGGGATTTTTTCAATTTCTGAGAAGAATTTCATCCAAATTTGATGGCAATTATTTTCAATTTGTAGATTATTTTTGTAATATAGCCATTTTAACAATATTGATTTTTCCAGGGCTTTCCAAATCTCTTATTGTCTTCTGCAATAACAATGTTCAAGGTTTTGATTTTTTAATTATATATATTCATTCACCTTCTGGCTATGTAGGCTTCTTCCTATGGTTTTTATTTTTGGAAGTTTTGTGAATGAATTCTTCTTTTCCTGGTTCCTTACCCAGCAAGTTAATTATTATACACAGGAAAGTCACTGATTACTGCATGTTGCTTTTGCAACATGCTGCTTGATTTAAAAGTGTTTTTCAGATCATAGAGCTTTCTGGTGGTATCTGGGGTCTTTCTTGAACAAGACCCATCATTTGCAAATATGGATTACCAGACTTCATTCTTTCTTAATTAGATTCCTTTTATTTCTTTTTCTTGTCTTATTGATCTAGCTAATACTTCAAGCAGTAAATTGAACATAAATAGAGGTAGTGGGCAACTTTGGCTAATTTAAGATTCTAAAAAAAGGAGTTGAAGAAATTCTTCAGGTGTTAAAAGTATGCACTACTCTTGGGGAGTACCCAAGTTCAGTTCCCAGCACAACAACCTCAAGCTCCAGGAAATGTAACATCTCTGGTTTCAGAAGGCACCTTCACTTATGCATGTGCACGTGCGCACACGCGTACACACACACACACACACACACACACAGAGAGAGAGAGAGAGAGAGAGAGAGAGAGAGAGAGAGAGAGAGAAAGAAAAAAAATAAATCTTTGAAATCCGTTTTAAAGGAGATGCTTTGGATTTTTCTGCATTTACTATAATGTTTGTTATAGGCTTGCTATGCATAAACTGTGTTGTATTGATGTATATTCCTTTTACTCCTAGTTTTTTATGGATTATTATGATAGCAAGTTGAATTTTAAGGCCTCTTTTGTATCTATTGAAATGATCATGTATTTTCTCTACCATAATATATTTATATGTTGTCTCATATTTCTTGAGTCATATATGTTGCTCCATTCTTTCATCTATAGAATTAAGCAAACTTCATTTGGATGTAAATCCTCTTGTCATTGTGCTAACTTTGCAAATAGCTTATTGTGCATTTTGTGCTGAGGTTATTCAATAAAATAGATCTACAGTTTCACTTCTTTTTGCTATGTCCTTATCTGATTTGGGTATAGGATAATACCTGCTTCACAGAATCAGTTTGGTAGTGTTATCACCTGTTTTATGGAAGAATTTGAAAGTTGGAACACAATCCAAGAATGAAGTCCTGCAAGGGGAATTCTGAGTACTTTTAAGAACATGCCAAGAAAAAAGACAAGGGTCTTGTGACCTCCATTTCTTAAAAACATAGGATGGTTCTTGGATTATGTTTTTTCTGCTCTCCCAGGTGGAGTGGGTAGAAATCAGTTTGCTTCAGATTATTCATTGCAACTAGATATTGTTACTTGTTTATTTGCCTTTATCGGCAAACCGTGTGTAGCTTGTCCACACTTGGCTGGTCTGCCACATGCTGTGTGCCCTTGTGATTGCACACTTTAATCATGTGATTCCTCTTAACTCTCAGAGTATAAGTTGACTGATGTTCTAAATAAAGTTGGATATTGCATGAGAAAAAAACAACACTGATTCTAGAGCAAGAATTGAGAGATCAGCAACATAACAAACTAAGAGGTCATCAGGAGCAGGGATCTATCTTAAGCCTGTGCTTGCAATACAGAAGGGTCTTAATGTTCTGTTATTTACATTTTTATTTAACCATTGTAAAAATTCTAGGCACTCTAAAAGTATATACTCTTCCTCTTGCAATGTGTCAGGGTCCTTTCATTTATTTAAATCGATTGATTTAATTTAGAAATAATCTTATTTTACATATCAATTCAAGTTCTCTCCCCCTCCCATCCTCCCATGGTCCCCACCGAACCCCCCCATCCCATCCCCATCCACTCCCCAGGGAGGTTGAGGCCTCCCATGGAAAATCATCAAATTCTGTCACATCATTTGGGTGAGGGCCTAGGCTGAGACAGTATCCCTCCTTGAGCAATGAGCTCCCAAAGTCCACTTGTGCAGTAGGGACAAATACTGATTTGGCCCCATAGATTGCCCAGTCCTCCTAACTGGCACCAACATTCATAGGGCATGGTTCTGTCCAATGCTGGTTCCCCAGCTTTACGACTGGGGTCCATATGCTCTCACTTGGTCAGGTTTCTGTGGACATCTCTAGCATGGTCTTGACTCCTTTGCTCATCCCTCCTTCCTATCTTCAACTGGATTCCAGTAGTACAGCTCAGTCACTACTGACGTTTGTTTTTTATAGGTACTGCAGTTCAGTATTGAGCCAAGAGGCCATGGGATCTCATATGTTACATGAATAATAAAAACCCAGAAACAGATATTTGAGTTAAAGCTGAAGATCAGAGAAACAATGCAGCCAAGCCACTAACTCTTACCTCTACCTCAGGCCAAAATGGGTGATCTTGTCTCCACAAATTCCCAGAGTGCAGTGCTCACCATGAATCCTCAGAGACAAATGCTTTCCCTGTCTGGAAACTAAATCTTTCATGAGATCCTTTGCCTATTCCTTTTATACCTCCCTAGTGCTGGCATTAGAGACATGGGCTCTCTCATTCTTTTTGAATGATCCACTCTCCTGCAGCCCATGGTGGTCTTGGACTCACAGAGATCCATCTACTTCTGTCTCCTGAGTCCTGGGATTAAAGAAGTGTGCCAACGCTGCTGGGCATCTATGGCTAGCTAGTATGGCTGCTCATATTAAAAGTGTGTATTAGCACTTCCTGGCTCTATGGGTATGGCTAGGTTTACATTTTGATCTCTAGTGGCTTTATTAAATCATAAAAAATTAACACCATACCAATAAGCTTTTCTCTCAGACTAAGTAGAGATTGTATCTCACACCAGGCTTCATTTACTTGGAAGACAAAAGTTGGACTATGGTGGACCATTGAACACTTGCTGTATTTTATGATGCCTTCCACAGATGATCATCTAAGCTACATGTAACTTGAAGGAATTGAAAGGTCTTTGGGCACACAGTGAATTAATATAACACATCAGAGTCTTTGAGGACATTAGTGGGATAAGGGATCTGAATTCTAAATTCTGTACATAGACTATTGTAGTAGGAATTTTTTATGACTTTCTTTGGACTTCCAGTACCCAAATAATAACATGGGGACTTCTTATTGATTGTGAAAGCTTGTCTTTTAGCTTAGGCTTGTTTCTAACCAGCTCTTATAACTTAAATTAACCTGTTTCTCTTAATCTACATTCTGCCACCTGGCTCTTTATCTCTCCACAATTTTGTATGTCAAACTCCCACTGTCTCTTACTATCCTGTACCTAGATTCACACCCCCTCCAAGTTCCTTTCTATGCCTGGAAGTCCCACCTAACCTCTCCTGCCTAGCTATTGGTTAGGTGGGACTTCCAGGCATAGAAAGGAACTTGGAGGGGGTGTGAATCTAGGTACAGGATAGTAAGAGACAGTGGGAGTTTGACATACAAAATTGAGATAGTCCAGTCAGGTTGCACAGGCTGGCCTGGAACTCACAATCTTCATAGCTCATCCTCATGAGCAGCTGTCACCAGGCCTGGGGATAAGCTTATTCATCAACAGTACATAATAGACTTAGTGTTCATTCACATTTTTGATTTTGTAGCCAGTGTTATCACATGATTATTAAGCATCAGCTACTTTAACTAGCTTCATTATATTTCTCTTGAGTCCTTCAGTATGATTTAATATTAATTTGTCATGAGTAAAGTTCATGTATGTGTTATCATGAACCAATGGTGCTATAGTAATACCCTCTAAATAGTTGAATGATGTAAGGACCTGAACTTTCTACTCAGGAAGACTTCACTAAGCACACTGAAATGTGAAAGGAAAAGCCAAATAATAAAAACATAGGTAAAGTTAAATGGCCTGAACTTAAATTTGTTTGAAGCTTCAGGAGAGAAGATATAAATTGCCAAGGAGGAACTTTAAAGACCAGACTGAAAAGCCCTCCATTTCTTTACAGCAGGCTTCATTTCATGCATTTTTAGATTTAACCACAGTGTGTGTATTGGAGTGGCATCGTTGTTCCAGGGCTGTTTGTGCAATTCCACTCAGGCAAACTGGGTCAGGCAAGAAGACATGATTGAAATCACAAGTCTGTCTAGTCCTCTTTCAATTCTCACTCCACTCTATATCCTTGTCTCTACCCTATCATTTAAGGCAAAGACAGATCCCACATTTTCGTGGTTCACATTTTTGTGCTTGGAAGCTATCTGCCTTTTCTAACCTCTGGTTTTACTGCTGGCAGCCGCAGTGAACAAACAACAGTGGATATTTATTCAGACTTCTGCCCCTTTGCACAATCTAACATGTTTTTTCCTTCTCCTATAACTTTCTCTATGTTGCCAAAAATCAAGAGGGTAAAATATGCATGTTGGAGGAAAAATTCCTCAATATGCATTACCTATAGCCTTAATATATATATATATATATATATATATATATATGTGTGTGTGTGTGTGTGTGTGTGTGTGTGTGTGTGTGGTGTGTGTGTGTGTGTTGGTGTGTGTGTAGTTTATAAGTTTCTCACAGCCAGACTGTCAGTATTAATTTCTTTGTAGGAGAGGTAGAAGGAGAAAATTTGTTTTTGAAGTTCATTAAAAATATTTGTTAAAATAATGCAACCACATGTTTATGGAGAACTGAGATGGTCAAATATAACCTAAATATTCATATCACAATTGATAACCCTTATAGTGGTGTTAGGAAGTGATTTGGTGAAGTGATCAGCTAACAGAGTCACAGGTACTCTGCCTTTATGGACAGGTGTTTAGCTTAATGAAGATCTTGATATTGTCCTTCTCTTGCAACTGGAGTTCACAGCATTTGTATACTTTAACTTTTTCACCCTTCTCTCCTTCATTTTAGACAGTGACTCAATCTCATATTGCAAACTGTCCTTGGCTTGCTTGTACTGGAGGATAACCTTGAATCCCTGATCATCCTACTGCCAGGTCCTCAGGCATTTGGGGCCGTGGAAAGGGCAGTATCAGCCAGTCACTTCCTGGGGCTGAGCAGGATGGTAAGTGTCCATGATTCAGACCCCTCTCTAAGTCACCTGAGAGAACCACACTGAGCCATGGAGGCCTGTCAAAGTAAGAGTCTCACTTTATTGTAACAGGCATGTGCTTGTGTAGAGTAGAGAAAGTGGGTGGGGACCTCAGGATAGGATAAGGTCTAAGGGCCAATAATATCACACCATGCCAGCAGTAACTGGGCAGAATCAGTTTTGCTGAGTCAGGTGGACAAACTCTAGCTGGCTCAGGAAATTCCACTAGGTCTTGTGTCTGGGCCCTTTTAGGCCTAACAAACCTGACTCCAAAGTGCTGGGATCACAGGAGCTTACCATCACTACTGGTTCATATAGTGTCAGGAACTGAACCCAAGGTTTTGTGCTCGCTAGTTGAATACCATACCAACTGAGATGTAACATCAGTTTGTATTACCTCCATTTTCCATTTGAGCACACCTAAATGGTACTATTAATGAGATGCCTTTTTCCTCAGGCACTGGGCTTGGTCATAGCTTGGTCTAGATTTCCAGACTTCAGAGCTATAAACAAAGATATTTCTACTGTTTGTAAATCACCCAGCCCAAAATATTGTATTATTGCAGTTCTAAATATCCTATTACAAGTAATTTGTTTTTTATTTTGTTGGTTTTGTTTTGTTTTTTAAGATATGTTGCATAAGAAGCCATTCCTATGAACTCTATACCATGTAATATCAGGAGACTGCACTGGTTATCTGTGGGCTTAGAAGTACATGGGTCTATTTAATTTTTTCTCAGTTATCTATAGGATTGCAAGATCTTAGTAAACTTCAACTTTAAGAATCTTGTTTCATTGGGTGACTGTGGTACATGCCTTTAATCTCAGAACTTGGGAGGCTGAGGCAAGTGGATCTCTGTGAGCACCTTGCCAACTTGGTCTATATAGCAGCTTCTAAGACTGCCAGGGATACATGGAGAAACCCTGTCTCAAAATCTAAACAAAGAAAAAACAGAAACAAACAAACAAAAGAAATAAGGAGACAACCTCCCCTCCCATTTTTTAAAAAGAAATTATCTGGCAGTAGATGTTCTAGTCCTCTGGCTTTTACAATATCTCTTCCCCCTGTAGAATGTGCTGATGTTCTCTGGGCCTTAAATGTAGGGGTTGTGTTGTAAATTCATTAGTTGGGAGTAAGATAGGTCCAGCATGGTCAGTTGATCTCTGCAGTTTGGCCACATATGACTTTCTGTAAACAACACTGTTTGCTACAAAAAAGAATCTTATTTGATGAGGGATGAGAGCTGTTCTTATCTGTGGACATAAGGGTAAATATTTAGAATATATTTAGAAATTACACAGGTTTAGGAAAGAAGCAGTACTAAATTTTCCTGTAGGTTCCATGGACTTGATAACCTCAGGTGGTGGGTGGGCTAACTTTATAGGTTCCAGGTGGGAATATAATTAATTAATAAGAAATATTAAAAGAACAGAAAATCAGTCTGGCAAAATTAGTGGCAACTTATGCAGCATTTGATCTGTTTTCAGTGAGTAAATGCCTAGTGCAATTTCCATTTTTCTGAAACTGGTTAATATTATACATTCTGCAATTAAAATGGTTTCCCAGGGACTGGCAACAAAGAAAGGTAGAGACTAAGCTATGAAATAATGCCCTTATTTCAACTCATCTTTCTTCCTTTTAACTTTGTTATCACTTTTTCTTAGTAGGATTTGGCATATTTAAACACAGTGAAACCAAGTCTGAAGGAAGACAATGTAGTATCATATAATCAAGCAAGAAGCCTCATCACCACTTCACTCTGATCCCATGTAAGGGGCCAGAGAACCATTAAGTTTGGTCATTTATGATCTTGGGAACTGTGCAGAATTGGGGGGAAATTAGAAAACTTATAGGAAGATGGAGCTTTTGTGACATTAAAGAACATTTGTTGTGAAGGTTTGGAGGAGGTACAATGAAAAAGAACTTATTAAGTTCCTGAAGTTTGCATACAAGTTTTCTACATTGTAGCATAAGAACAAATCACCTGGTCCACCAAAACATTGAGCATCCCCAAATAAAGGTAATGTTTGTATTTAAAAAAGCACACTGACAACAGTAAAAACATCCAACATCATTATATTCTTAATTGGAAAGATGAGGGTGGAATGCCAATAAGAAGGCAAAAGTGAGGGCCATGGGAAGCTCCATTTATCCAAAAATCATTGCAAGCTGTATTAATCCACATGAAGACAAAGCCTACACATTTTCTCATGCTTTTAAAAATGGAATGAATCCTATGACTAATTCAGAGTAACCTCAAAGCAAAGGGAAGAATCATTTGAAGAATAGAAATTGTAAGACACTGTGCTCCCAGCTTGCCAATTCTTAGGTGCTTTTTTAACTCCAAATAAGTCATTCCTAGTGATCTGAAAGCATTTAAGTACTAAGATGATCATCATTGTGGATAACTTTTAAAATTTGATTTGTCTTTCAGTGAAACATAATCTGAATTTTTTTTGAGACATGGTTTCTCTGTGGCTTTGGAGGCTTTCTTGGAACTAGCTCTTGTAGATCAGGCTGGTCTCGAACTCACAGAGCTCCACCTGCCTCTGCCTCCCGAGTGCTGAGATTAAAGGCATGCGCCACCACTGCCTGGCCTGAATTTTATTTTTTTCAATACTATGACAAAAAATCAAAATAAGAGAAAAATATTGAGATTTATGTTGTGGGATAACCTTTTTGTACACTGTGGACTTGTGTCTCTGCAAAGGCATCTTCCAAGTGGTGTAATAAAGAGTTGAATGGCCAATAACTAGGCTGGAGAGGATAGGTGGGACTTCCGATAAAGATAGAAACTCTGGAAAGAAGAGAGGCAGAATTTCCCTAGGAGACAAGGGGAAATCGGATGTATAGTATGGAGGAGAGGTTGATGAAGGATGCTTTTATGTACACTGTGAATATGTGTTGCTTGTATTGGTTGAAGAAAAAAGCTGCTTTGGCCTATGGCATGGTAGAATATAGCTAGGTGGGAAATCCAAACAGAGATACCAAGATAAAGGACACCACATTAAGAAAAGATGTCAACTTCTGCCGAGGAAGCAAGACATGTAGAAAATAAAGTAAAGCCACAGTCACATGGTAATACATAGATCAATAGAAATGGGTTCATTTAAATTTAAGAGCCAGCTAGTAAGAAACCTCAGACATCAGCCAATCAATTATAATTAAATTAAGCCTCTGAGTGATTATTAAGCAGCTGTGGGACTGGTGGGCAGGATAGAAAAGTTGTGGCTACAAGAGCTAACAAGGGCACATGGCAGAATATAGATGAACATAAATGGGTTAATTTAAGATATAAGAGCTAATTAAAAATAAGGCTGAGTAAGGTCAAGCTTTCATATTTAATAAGAAATCTCTATGACATTATTTAGGAACTGTTGGATCAAAGAAACTCTGACAGTAATTTTAATATAAAGTATTTGCTTCAGAGTAATTAGAAAAAAAAAACAATGGGAAAAGACCATTCTCCTTAAGCATGTGATTATGTTAGTCAATACACAGAAATATAACATTTGCAATGAAGACATTTTCAATATATAGATGGATATAGTTATATGTACACAATTCCTTGGCAGTTTCAAACTAATATTAATTATTTTTTCCTTCATTTTACTCTGATTGTATTCTTTCCCACTCCTAACTCCTCTCAGGTCTTCTTTACCTCCTTACCCACTGACAAAACAAATCAAAAACCAATGTTTAAAAAGTCAATACTCTAGACAAAAGAAAAACACAAAATAAAAAAAATTGTATAAACCTTCTTTAGAAGACATCTCCCAATGCTTTAGTAAATGCCATGTAGCTGCATCACAAATATTATGGCTGACTGACCACAATGTACATGGCTGCTAAGTTCCTCTACTTATCAACGGCAATAATATGTATTCTCTCCCCATAACTAAAGTCTTTAGGTGCATAGAAGGACTAAACTATTTTGAGCAGATCAATTCCAATCATTCCTTTTGTTTCCTTTTGATTTTCCTCTGACAAATGATCCCTGGTTATTAAAAGTCGGGAATTGGACTGAACACCTTGTTATACTTATTATTCAAAGGTCAATAAATTTTGAATGATATATAAAGCTTTAAGAATGAATTGAAATAATCACCCATATGTCATAAATTAATTTATGATGATTTAAAAATTAGTCTCCTATTATCCTTTGGCTTATCTGCTTCACAATTTCTCTGTAAGAAGGCTGGGACGATGGTTCAGCAGTTAAGAGGGCTTGTCCTTCCACAGGACCCATTTGCTGGCTTTCTCAGGCATCCATACATGTGGCACACACTCACCCACCACACCCACATGAACATACACGCATAAATAAAAATAAATATTTGAAAATATGTCTATTAGAACCAAATGACATGGTAGCTCTGAAAGGGATCTGTGATGTCTAAAGGGAGTTTTAATGTCTTGTTTTTCTATCTACTAAAATACAGTATAAGAAGCCACCAGATTAATCTTAACATATCACTGTGATGATACTGTCTTCCAGTTCTCAGTGCATCTTCAGTGCCCGATAAAACCTTCTTCAGATGAAAAAGGTAGGCTTCCCTTGGCATTTAGGATAAATCATGTTGCTTTACTAGTTTTGTTTATCTTGGTGTTCCATCAATATATGTTATGCTTGCTATAGTAGTCCTAGATTATTGGGACAAGTTTTCTGATGTTTACTGTACAAATTTTCCTGGCTGTTCCCCAAAGACTACAACATCAAACATGCCCCAACTTGGGAATATAAACTTCATTTATATGATTTTCATTGTCTACCTTAGTTTTACCCACAATAGAATATGGGAGATTTGTTTGGCATTTGTTCCTTGCTCATACTCCTGTATTCAACTGCTGCATGAGTTTTTCTTTACCTGACTTTCTTCCTCAAATACACTCTCAGTTGTAGTCTATATCCATTTATTCTGTCATATATTTTAAGTACCTCATATATGGTACTTCTTATATTTTGGGGGTACCTAGTACCATATGAGTTTCATATTGATGCTATATAAAATACTACCATGATCTTAGGGCAGTTCAAAACATCATATTTCCTTCTTTACATTTCTGTAAAATGAATTTGAATAGGTCTACCTGAAAGTATTAGCAGAACTGTGTTGATTCTGAAATCCACAGGAGAATACATTTACTTGAATTTTCTATTGTTCAGTGGATGTAGTGGTTGATTAAGAATGGCCCCAATTGGTTCATATAGTGTAATGCTTAGGGTATGGCATTATTTGACGAGATTAGGAGGTGTGACCTTACTGGAGTAGATATGACCTTATTTGAAGAAGTGTTATTGTGGGTGGGCTTTGGTCTTTTAAAAACTCCAATCAGATCTAATGTCTCTCTCTTCCTGCTACCTGAAGTTGTAGATATGGAAAGCTCAAGCTACTTCTTTGAAACTGTTAGCAATCTCCAAATGAATTCTTTCCTTTAGAAGAGTTGTCTTGATCATGATGTTTCTCACAGCAACAAAACACTGGCTAAGACAGGAGATGGTACCAGGGAGAAGATATTGCTGTGATAGGCCTGCCTGTGTAACATATTGGCAGAATGTGGACTTTGGAATTTTGACTGAGGAAAACAGTTGAACAAGTAGGAGCATGGAGGATGGTGGTGCTGAGGCCAATGTAGATTATAGATTATGATAGCCTGGATCAAGAGATTTCAGATGAGACATTAACACACAGCCTCATGTCCTTATGATATTTTGGTGACAAATAGGACTGTTTTCTGCCTTTGTCCTAAAATAATATCCGTGAGGCTAAATTGAAGAGTTTTGGATTAAAGAGGTGTCAGAAAAGAGTTCAAGACAGCCTGGTATTGATTGTGTCATTGTGTCGTGGGGTTATTAGTGGTCACTCTGATGCTGTTCTATAATGAAAAGCAACAAGATGAGCAGGATAAAAATAAAGAATGTACAGCTTGGGGAGAACAGGAGCACCAAGAAGTGAAATAGAGCTAAGACTAGTGCTCACGGAGATAGAAAATGGTTAAATACAAGCCTGATGCTAAGAATAAAGAGAGTGGTGGCATTTTGTTGTATATTAGGAGAGAGAAAAATGTCACCTAAATGAACTGGTATGTTTGCACACTCTAACAGCATAGATAAATCTGATTGCTTTTTATAATACTTAGCAGACTTGTTTAGTATAGTTATTGTTTTGACTCAAATGATGATATGATACCATACGTATCATATTCACACAAACATTCTTTGTGTGTATATTAGGATACCATTCAGCAGATATGTAGCAAGGAAACAACATGTATATGTGCTGCAATAACATCTTTCTATGGGATGAAGATACAGAGTATTTAGGTACACATTTATTTTTCTGGAATATGGTGTAGGGAATTTGTCTTCACAGGTGCTCAAAAATGAGTTTGCTGAGCAAAGAGAAGAGAGCAGAGCCTTGCGAGGATCCAGAACACAGAAGCCAAGGGTATAATTCATCTGAAGAACTTCAGAAATGTTACACTACAGTGGAAGATCAGGCTTGGAATTTTCTTTTATGTTGTTGTGTCTTTTCCTGGTTAGGGAACTGGTGTAATCTGGCTTCACTGGAAGGAAATGCTCCTTCTGTTTCTATATTCTTGGATAGTTTAAAGTGGATTAGTTATAGATCTCTGTATGTTTTGTAGAATACTACTGCAAATCCATCTGGGCCTGGGTTTTTTGTTTGTTTATTTGTTTAGAAAGCTAATTATTACTGTTTCAATCCCTTTCCTCATGGGTCTGTTTAAGTTCCCAAACCATTATTGGTGTAATTTGTGTAATTTGACTGAAACTAGGATTTCATTCATATCTGTTAGGCAGGCTAACTTAATGGAGTACAGTTTTCAAAGTAAGTCTATAAAGTTTTAAGTTTCTTTGGTGTTTTCTGTAATTTTCCCTGTTTATTTCTGATTCTGTTGATTTGGGTCCCCTTTCTTTCTTTTGCTTATTTGGGCCAAGAGCCTGTTAATTTTGTTCTTTGAGAAACCAAAGAACCAGATTTTAGATTTCTTAATTTTTGTATTTTTGTTTGTTTCTATTATATTGGTTTTTGTCTCTGACTTTTATTATTCCATGCTGACAACTGGGTTTGGATTTGGGTATTTCAAACTTTTCAAACATTTTGAGTTACATCATTAAGGCATGTAATTAAGGGTTTCAATAATCATAGCTTTCTTTTTCTATCCATGGCCACTTGGCTTGATCATTCCTCTTTTTAGGTGGAAATACCAATTTCTGAATTTTCTTACATTTTGGTCAGTTAGATATACAATTTATTTAGCTGTTTATATCACAGAAAAGATGCTTTGTTTTGTGTTTGTTTTTGTTTTTCTCCTTCAAATATTGCAGATTCTTTGGTTGGGTACATTGAGTTCTTAGTTGGAGTTTTATTATTGTGGAGAGACAACATGTCTTTTGAAGGAAAACATTTCATTGGAGCTGGCTTACAGTTCAGAAGTTTTGTCCATTATCTTCTTGGCAGAAAGCCTGGTGGCATACAGGCAAACATGGTGCTGGAGAGGTAGCTGAGAGTTATATATTTAGATCTGCAGGCACCAGGAAGTGGTTGCCACACTAGACCTGGCTTGAGCATTTGAGAAATCAAAGTGTGCACCCTAGTGATACACTTCATCTAACAAGGCCATACCTCCTAATAGTGCCACTTTCTATGAGCCCATGGGCCATCTTCTTCCTAAAGTCTCAATTAGTCCAGGCTGGCTGTTGTGTTGTTTGGGAGTTGCAATGCATTGCTTCAGGCTCTTCTGGTTTTCAAAGATATTCTAGTGGATTTTCCTTTATATGTGACTTGCATTTCTTTTCTATTGCCACTTTGTTTCTTCTGTATATGTAGTGTTTTAACTATTATATGCCTATTATCTGTTCTTGGCTATTTAGTGGTCTTATATCTTATTTGGTGCTTCTTATATTTGTATGGGTGTTGAAAGGTTCAGGCATTATGCTGGTCTGTCTCTGTTACCTGTCGGAATCTGCTCAGGTAGTACCAGCCAGGGTCAGCCCAGGGTTCCATGGAAACTGAGTCTGCATGCAGGTGCAAAGGACCCCTTTAAAAGATAGACCCCTGCCCATTTACAATCTCTCTACTCACTCCTTCTCTGCTCTTCTCTTCTCCCGCTTCTGCTCTCTCTCTCTGGCCACTGGCCATGGTGGTCAGCCATTAAACCCTGTTTCTCTTCTTTCTTCTTTCTTAGTGTCTCTACTCTGCCAGGCCTATAATAAACTGGTTAATATGTCTAATAGTCTCATCCTGTACCTTTTCTTCATTTCTAAGTTAAGTAAAATTCTAACATTTGGTGTCCAACCTCTTCTTTATTTCTAATTTAAGCAAAATAATAACATTTGTTTCCCAACTTGGTTTAGGCTCTCCCTGAAACCTCTCCTGCCATGGGTATGGGGAAATTCATGGATCCTACAATCTGAACTCATAACCTACTTTCCATCTCGGTTTTTCCTGGCACTTTCTCCTGCCTGTAGCAGCAGGCAAAAGATGCTAGAACTCTGTACACTTCAATTTTCTGCATTTCCAACTAACCATCTTTGGTACCCACTCACCTGCCTGTTCGCTGCAATCTGGTAAGATATCCATGAGTTTCCGAGGGTCAGGTTAGGAATCCCTCTCCAGGAGCGGTGCTTTGTTTTTTTTTTTTTAGTTCAGACCCCTGGGTCCTCTTCAGTATCAGGGCTGCTGAGCCCCCATCAGACTCCTGTGTCTCTTTGGCATGGCCCTGGCAACTCCCATGGCTGATGGGCTTCCGGAGTGAAGCTTTTGTTGGTTTTTCCACTTGCCTCACCCATGGAAAATGCATACAGTACCTTTCAGTTTGTGGCCAACAGGCAGGTAAACAGACAAAAAAAGTGGCTTATGGTTGCCACCATCTTGGCCATGTGGTCTGGCCTGGAGGTGGCCTCCATCTTGGCCATGTGACCTACCTGTAGGCACACCCACTACAGTGGCCTGTGCCAGTAAACCTGGCTGCTGGACTTTTGCTTTCTGTCAGATTCTGTTTTGCTTATTATTTTCTTGTCTGTGATTTCTTCTTTCACTGTTGCTCATGGCTTGTTTATGGAATACTGTGTCTTTACAGGGCCCTCTGTTTAAGTCTACTCTGTCCCTTTAAATCTCCTGTCTGTTTGCTACCATGTACAGATCAGAGATTACATTCTGGTTCCTACTTTTACTCTTATCCAGTCCTATTTGTCTCTGTACCTGTAATTTAACTTTATACCTATCTAACTATATGCAACTTAAACTGTGCTGTCTCATATTTCTAAATTGCTATATATCTTTAAATGATTAGGAACATTAAAATCATAAAGGTGTATTTCAAATTAACAAAATATTTATACCACTCAGTTCATCCTGTAAGCCATTTACAAAGGTACAGCTTTTTATTACAAAAAGGGAGTTTTCTCTAACTAAAGGCAAATTTTTAACTGCTGAGATACTAAACAGACAGACAGCCCTCAAATGCTCAGAGATCTAGTAACATGATATTTTAAATGTTTTGTTTAAAAGGTTTCTATAGCAGAGAGACAGGCCAGCAGCCCCACCCCATTTCCTCCAAGAAGACTGATGGGCACTGAAGAAACTTCATCTCTAGTCAGTGACAACGCTAGTCACTGAGCAACCCTGCCCTTCACCTCAACTGCTACAAAGTACTCCAGACATGGACAAGACGACAGTGGAATCGACTTTCCCCATGTTGCTTGGGCCAATGGTAGGCAAGCCTTCCTATAGTCCACAATTCACAGGTCATATGCTATCAGCAAGAAGGCAGGTGTCCTGCAGCCTGCTTCTATGGATGGAGGACCTTCGGGATGGCTGTCCATGCAGCCTGCTGGGAAGTCTCTGTTATACTTTAGTCATTAATTCAACTTATGACAAGTAAAATCTTATCCTTCTTAAGAACTCTGATGATTTGACGACTGGTGGTCTTGCCAGTTTAAACAGATTTCAGGAACAGGTATTTTAGGGTTTATCTATGTGAAGATAGGAAATTGTAATGCTATGAAGTTCTGGGAATGTAGTTACAAAGGTCTTAGGATGGAAAAGTCTAACACGGTGGATACATACACATTATGAAGGTCTGAAAATGTAAGTTACAAAGGTGTGAAGATGGAAAGGTTTAACATGGTGGATAAATGCAAGTTATGAAGGTCTGAGAATAGAAGGTATAAAGGTCTAAGATGGTAATGTAAGGTGTATGAATTAAAGTTCTGAAGGTCTGAGGATAAAAACGCTTAAGTGATGATAAAGTGAGTTGAGACATTAAAAAGAATGAAATATGTTCCTGATTTCTCTATTTTTCATGCTACTGTTCATAGTCAGTAAAGTTCTACAATACCACTATATGATCATAACTACAAGGTCAAGATTAAGATGCTTTTCATTGTCCTAAAAATATGTCAGTTTTAAAATGTTAATGGTTTCAGCCAAGTTGCTTCTAACATGAATATACTGCTTATGTGTCTAGTACTTATATATCCACAAACTTTAAGGATTCTTGTAAGTTCCAGGGAGCTGATCTGGATCCAAACAAACAGCTCAGATCCACTCCAAATAAATATTATTCAATCTTTCACTGGTCCCAGGACTCCCTTCCCTCATGTTGGGACACCTCAGTAACGCCTCTCTCATCTTACAATCTTCCCTTCAAGTGACAGGACTTAAGAAATTTTTTTTTCTAAACTTAACCTTGTCCTCTGCTCTATTTTAGTGTTTCAGTTGCTTTATTAAATTCTTTTTTCATGTTCTGCATTGTCTTCCTAATTTCCATCAGCCTTTTATTTGTGTTTTCTTGGGCACCAATAAGGTGTTTATTTTCTCTAAGTTATAAGTTTATTCTCTTAAGTTCATGAAGCTATTTCTTTGTGTCTTGAATTTTCTTGTGAAGCTTATGATTGTTCTTCTAAATTTTGTGTCCTAGCATTTATCTGAATAATTTACATTGAAGAACATTTTTATAGGCTGACGGATCTTGGGGAAAAGAGTTACTGTTTTCATTTTTTCTTTTACTATCTTTTTTGTGTTTTGTTTTTCAAAACAAGTTTTCTCTGTGTAATCTGGGCTGTCCTTTGTAGGTGGGCCTCAAACTCATAGAGACCCATTTGCCTTTGTCTCCCGAATACTGGGATTAAGGTGATATGTCACCACCACCCAGCCTATTTTTCTTATTTTTATGCATATTTATAATTTTAATAATTATATACCTGATATAGGACACATGGACTTTTTTGTTAGTTCTGTGTCTGTTGTGGACAGAGCATGTTGAGGCTGAGTACAGAATGTTCAGGCAAGTTGGGGCTAAGCATCAACTTTGGCTTAGGTGCAGTGAAGTCAGGTGGGTAGAAGGTTGGGCAGGTATCCATGATGTATTTCCTGGTCTAGGGCTGGAATTTAGTTGTAGGTGGTGTAGGATGTGTGTGGTTTCATAACCAGGGAGAAATACAAATAGGAAGGTTAGCAGAGGCATTGAGTGAATGACAAGCTGGAAAGAAGTATAATGCTCTGTGGCACAGTATCATAACTGTGGTAGACAACAATTTAATCATACATTTCAAGTGGCTGATAGAGGATTTGCAATGTTCTTAGCATAAAGGAATGATAAATAATTGAATGTATTTATCCTTACAATTAAATTTTTATGTATGCATTTTTATGTCACATGATATATAACTAGTATATGTAAGTTAAAAATAAAAACAAGGTTTTTAAAAAGATGAATATATTTCATGATCCAAAGTTCCTTTACTGATTAATACTGTCAACTGGCAGGTTCTACAATTACCTGGGATAGAAGTCACAAAGGTAAACCTTCACAGGATAAATTTGATGAGGATAGCCCCTGTGAGGTATTATCTTGTTTAGGCTAACTGAGATATGAGGAACCACCAGAAAAGAGGGAGGCACCATTTCCTAAACTTAAAGGGGAAAATGAGCTGAGCCCATCTATTGCTCTCTTTCTCCTACTTCATACATTTTGATATGGCTGTGTCAAGCTACTGTTGCCTCTACTTCCTGAACATGTATGGATGGATTATACCTCTAACTGTACATGAAATAATCTTGGATTGAAAAATTCTTTGTAAGCAAGAAACAGAATACTGAAAAAATACTAATACATTTAAATCATAAAATGTGAGAATTTCTGTCTATCAAAAACCCCAGAGAATGTAAAAATAAAGAAAATCATGCAATACAAATATTTAGAACAGACATGACAAAAAGCACAGACTTGGTTTATTGACAGAATGCCTCTAATTCCTAAGAAGAGAGTTATAAACCATAGAAAATATATACAAAGTAAAGGAGTACATTGAATATAAAAAAGAAATGCAATGACTTGTTTTCACAAGAAAAGATGCAATATTTCAATTTAAAAATGCAAATTAATACAATAACTAAATTCCATTTTTATTGTAATGGAAAAGATAAAAAATGATTATCACATTGTTAGCTAGAGAAAAGAGAAACAAGTTCTCTAATACACTCTTAGTGGGAATGGCAATTGGAAGAACATTCTTGAATGCCAACTAGAAAACAGTATAATAATGAAAGCATCCAGATTTCAGGCATTTATGAAAATCGTCCTATACTGTCCTTTATGTGCACAAGCTTGAGATTGTATTCCATTGCTTATAACAAATTTCGTTTTTCCTCTTGATTAATAATTACCATTTGGTGATAGTTTTATAAATCCTTAAAGGAAAGAAAACCTACAAATATTATATTTGAAACCACACACGCTTAAAAATATCAGATATTTTATCAGCTTTAACTATGTTGTCTTGACTTACTATCTCTACGTCTGAGCTCTTCTTATAGCACTTGAACCATGGTCTCAGTTTTCTGTTTATCTTTCCCATGCACCTATCTTTGTGAGTTGAAATATACAATCATATTTTTTTAGATATGAAATTCTGAATTGATCATAACTTTTTCTCAGAATGATGATTTGTAGCTATGAAGTGTTTTAAGTGCCACAGGTGATAGTAGGGCCCAATCTTGATCTGACCTGGGGACCCTAGAAACTATTCTTTTTATTGTCCAGACATCCAAGGTTATGTTCCACATTGAATACTTCCCCCATTGTTTACACCGAGAGTGGATGGAACCTTTCTGTTCATAAACATAGGTTTCAGTTGAAATATTTTCATGTTATATTTCTTTTATTATAGTCCTAAGAGTTTATTGCATAATATAACAGTAGTATAGAACAACTCTATGAAATAAGTGGTGTATTATAGCATTACACCTCTCTTCTCTCCCTCTCTCCTTCCCTCCCTCCTTTCCTTGCTCCCTGCCTACCTTCCTTCCTTTTTCACTTGCTTCCTCCTTTGTCAGTAATTTTTGATATTTCTTCATTTAAACTTGTTTTTTTTATTTAAACAAATTCTACCACCCCAAAGTATTTTCTCATTTCTTTCAATTTAATCTTTATTGAAATCATCATTTCCTTTATTTGAGTAATATTGAACAGTTCCTTACTATCCTAGTTCTGGTTTAAATTGCATTGAATTATTAGTAATTTTACTGTATGAAGTTTCTATCTTCCATAGGCTTCTAGAAGCTCTCAGCTGTTAGTATTTTGTTCTTAAATATTTGTGTATTTTCCCTTTCTCATTTTATGTGAGGATTAGGCAGAGAGAAACAATACGTAATCAGTTTATTTTCTTACAATTGTGTCTTTTCCTTGGTGATTTAAAGACATTAATATTTAACACATTTAGTTGTCTTTTGTTTCTTGTATGTGATGCAAACACTGACTTTAACTATGTACTATTTCTCATTTTTTAACATACTGTTGCCTGATATACAGCAACTTTAATTTTGACTTATTACTTCCCCTTTATTGTTTGAATCTAAATTAATAACAGGATGATATTTTTATATGTATTCTAAAGTCTTTGAAATTACTTTTTCCAATTTGTGTTTTCAATAATCTAGGATTAAAACTATTGGTATCCAGTAAAGCAGTAGTATTTCTCTCCATGTGAATAAATCCTATATGAAGTGTCTCTGGACTGGCAGAGCATCAAGGGTACACGCAAAGTTCTGCACTCCTCCAGTATTAGCTTGAGAGTTCATTGCTAGTATCTGTTTTTCATTCTCTGGTTGGCACTATGCTGTTATATCAGAAATGGCTTTAGAGGATTTCCTGAAAAGTGTGGGGGTTGGGGGGTAAAGTACTGATTGTTGTTTCAATTCTGAGGGTCTTGGTTGTTCTTGACTTGTAACTATCTCATGTCTGTAAACAAGCAAGTCATTACCCTTCTCATTAGAATGTCATTAATTAAAGAGTAATTATTTTTCTCTTTTAGAGACAGGGTGTTACTATAAAAATCACAACTTTCATCTTCAACTGGAATTACAGATGTGTGCTGCTATAAAATTGGTTAAGGATTAATTTGAGACTTGTTTTAATTACTACTGTCTTCCACATAAACTTGTCACATAGTTACCCTCTCAGGGAGGTAATGCTGTATCTTTAATTCTGTCTCTCTCACTCTCTCTCTCTCACCTTGGTTTAGGTTTGAACTCAAGGGTTTCAAGGCTTCTGACAAAATACTCATGCTCTACCACTGAGCTATACCCCTCAGTTTCTTCATTTTCTATTAAGCTATCCTAGTACAAGAATATGTTGCACTGGCTGGTCATCATAGCTTAGGTCTTTAATCACAGCCTTAAGGAGGCAGGGGCAGGAGCAGGGGCAGGGGCAGGGGCAGGGGCAGGGGCAGGGGCAGGGGCAGGGCAGGGGCAGGGGCAGGGGCAGGGGCAGGGGCAGGGCAGGGGCAGGGCAGGGGCAGGGGCATGGTCAGTTCTCTGTGAGTTACCGATCAACCTTAGCAAAATATTGAGTTACTGTCTTAAAAACAAATATCCAAGTCCACATCCATATTTTAATTTTTACTGATGATTAGTTCAAGAATTCATTATATATAAACATCCACAATTTAATGTAAAGTGCTAGTTACATAGAAATTCCAAAGTGGAAATCCTGAACCAGCACCCCAAGTGTCTTATCATGGACAGCTTTGACATACAGTAAGTAGTTTAGATGCAATAAGTAGATCATGAGGTGAATCTGATAATCTCTCTTGGGATATGTATGTATACAGAAGGGAAATTAATCAGATGGATGCTAGTCACATGAGAACAGGGCCTATTCTTTGTTTACTCTTCCATCACTGACAAGTGGTTTGCCATGAATAGTGGGACCTCATTGTTAATGGTGAACATGTGAGTAAACTATATACAACACTACAAGTGTAAAATCCAATGTGAAGATTCACAGTTTTCCTTTTGAGGTCAATTCTAACTGTATATGAGTTCATTAAGTTGTGTAGACTTTGGGTCTAATTAGTTTTGGTATATAATTTTTTTATTTGTATTATAATGAAATTTAATAAAAATACAAAGAATGAAAGAATAAGCACATCATCAAGTACTAATAGATACATTGAGGGAGGTGAGCACTACTTTGTTGTGAGCATGATACAGACCTGCAAGTCAATAAGTGCTCAATTAATGACAACTCGTGATTTTCTCAGTATCATATCTACTGCAACTCTTCTCCAGGTCTTTTTTTTCAGAGTGATTCTATACAATAGTTATTTGGTTTCTCCTTGTGTAGGTAGAAGAAGGGTGACATTTATCAAACCATTGGATTACATTGCTCTGAGAGCTAAGGGATAAGTATCTTGAAAATCTCAACGATAAGGTATGTTGATTTGACTACAAAGATAAGGTAGAATGTGATTAACAGTACAAATGTGGGAATTTGGAGGGGCATCAGTAGGAAGTATCCATCTAAATTACAGATGTGTGTTCCCATTGAGACAGGCACACTATCAGAAGTTATCAAACAAGCAGTGAGAGGTGACAGTGGAGACACTAGACAGAGGCTGAAATGTTGTTTGCGTGTGCAATCCTAGACTTCATACAGCCTAACATACTGCCTGAGGATCAATTTGAAGAACATTGACTGAAATGGTAAAAGATTTAGGTTTTTTTTTTGTGGAAGAGGTGAGGATTTTTATTCTGAAGAGAGAACAATTCATGGAAGATATGGCATTCATCTTCAAATCTTCACAGACAAGTTGGGTTATGGAGCTTTTATAACTATCAAAAGCAAAAAAAATAGCCTATTTAAATATAAGGACAAAATTCCAAAAATGTAAATTTTTGGTTAAAATTACTAGGTTAAAATTACAGACCATGGTGGATGTCTAATGGCAAGAGTTCACAGTTACAACCTAGGACTAAGGCAGAGGATAAAGGGTTTGTTAGGAGGTGAAGGTGAGATGAGCCTTAAGCTGGACACACCATATTCCATGATGAGTCTCATATCAGATTATGGGTACAGATATGGCTAAGAAAATAAGCTGAGAAAGATTACCATGATCCACTTGTTTGACAGATTAATTCAGTGAAATATAATTGGTGGTGTAGTGAAACAATGAAGTGCTTTTCTACTATTTTGAAACATACAAAATGGAGAAAGTGGGGGAATAGTCTGCTATCCTGTGTAGTACTGCAAATGTTCTCAATCAATCAGTCCATATTTTTCAATTTATTTGAAGCTTGATAATCACTATTGAGTATGTTTCAGAAATGGATCTAGAATATAGCACCTCCCAAACTGCTTAACAAACAGTGGGTATCATTGGCTGAACAAATGAATGATGGGGACATCATTTGCTGAAGAAGTGAATGACTAATATCTTTCCTTATTGAGTGATGTTGACTGGCTTCTAATTGGCTTGAGAACAGAAGCAGTCAATATCCATTAAATGTAATTTTAAGACTCCCTCCCCCCAAATTCAACACTACTGAAGAAGTCATGGAAGCAGAAGGCCTAATAGCAGTGAAGGAGATCTGTCATCTTGTAGAGGAAGGCTGCTCTCAGATGACATGCAGTATTTGCTGGAGAGATAGAAATGTTTTAGCTCCATGATCTTCAGGGCAATGCTTCACAACTGGGACAGGAGGAATTACTTAAATAACAGCATTTCACTGGAAAAAATGCTGCTTCTACATGAAAATTTATGGAATATATTCAAGACATTGAGTTCCTTCTCTCTATTTGAATCTTTAGTCTTAATCTCAGGAGACTTATGGTTCAAATGTTTTCCGTTTCATAAACCACAACTCATTGGTTAAAAGATTATTGGGCGAGGAATCATTTATTTAAAATTTAAAGACTTTCCCCTTCTTTCTTACTTCCTGGCCTTTCCATGACCATTTTGTATTTTCCCATCTGTTTTCCTAATAGGCCATTTCCAAGTTCTCAAACTCTACTTTTCAATTTGTTTCTCTGAAATAACCAAGTATTAAACACACCATAAACACCATCATTTCCAAAAAGTTAGAATGATCCTTGCATCTGTGGCTAACACAATGATTTTGCAAGGGCACATTCATCGCAGTGTGTGCCTGAAAGAATAAAATTTCTTGATGCTTAAAACAGTCAATTCAACTTGTAAACCATGGTGGTATTTATTCTTGATAACAAATGCATTTCTAGTGAGAACTATGGCTGTTCTAACACAAATGGTGTGGTAACTACCTGATGGCTGATGCATTCCCATTGATTAGCTGACCACTATGACTTCAGAATGAAGGTATAAAAAACACCAAAATCCTTTTAATTACCCCACATAATAGCCATCAGTTCTGGAAATGCCATTTAGAGACAGTCTCTTTGTTTGAACTTCAGCTGCTGAGTTTTTGTTATTGGACGTTTTCAAGTTTCTTTAAATCATCAATTGTTTTCATTTAGAGTATAGGATCATAGGCTTGCTCTTTTGCAGAGAATGAAGACTTGCCTCATTTGTACATATTTAGAGTATGAGTATATAAAGTGTCGCTTGTTACGACAGGCATCTGAAAGGGCCTTCCTCTATATGCTGCAGCATACATTGTATATAGAGCATGTATACCATACAGGATGTAATAAATGACTAGAAAAGTTAGATATGACTCAGATTTCTGTTCATTGATAATAATTACTTCCTTGTAAATACTTTTACCAGTTGAAATATCTTTTTAGAGATAAGGTCACACTATGTTGTAGTTGGCCTAAAGCTGGCTATGTAGATCAGCTGCCCTCTAACTCACAGAGATCCACCTGCCTCTGCTTCTCAAGTACTTGGAATAAAAGTGTACACCATCAATTCTGGCTCTGGAAGAATTTTAAAGTCTATTAGAATTGTAAGATGTCATTGTTAAGCACCATTAAAATCAGATGCCTAAAAAATTACCATTCATTCAAAAATTTACCTTAGTCTTTCCAAAGGGATATTTGAACCTCTTTGATTTGATACAAAAATAAAATTAAATTTAGGAAATCCAAACAAATTTCCCCATTAGCAATTGATATCATCGTCATTCCATTTTATCTTTTAAATGGCATTACCAGACAGTACAAATTTAAAAGCAAAATGATGTTTTCTAAATAAAATACAAGAAAGAGAAGACACCTAAGCACTGTACAAGGTTTTTCTAGTCTGTGTTTTCTGTAATGCTAAACAAATTGAATTTATTTCTGTTCTAAATAAAATTCAGCTAAGTGCTAGATTAAAAACAATTCGTAATTTATAGGAAAGAGTCAAGTTAGCCTAAAATTTTATTTCAGTAAAAAGCTTAGAGTTTTGAGGAAAATCTGCAGTTTTGGTGGTTACGATGTCCAGTGCAGGGGGTGGAAAGAAGTCCCCTTACTATAGTGACTTAAAATGAAGACAACTATTCTAGCAGTAAAGCTTGGCAAGATAATTAAATGAATGATAACAAAATCTCAGCAGGGAAGTACTCATTAATTAAATTTATTTGGGAGCAAATATAACCAAATTATCAAATTTCACTCACATTATAAAGTGATAGTCTATAACAACTAATTACTGGAAATAAAAGGCCAGTAGTTTGAAACACTCACACAGACGTAAACAAAATTGCAAGCATCAAAGGACTGTCATGGTTATTGACAGCTTCCGAGGAACTCCATTCATCATCTAGTCTTGAGAAAATACTTCAGTGAGACTTGCCAAAGATAAGACACCAGTGATTCTGAAGCTATTTGCCTGCAGCGCTGGGACCAGTTACCCCCTTCTCTGTCTCTTTTCTGAATGTTAATATGTGTATCAGTACGACTATACCAACAGTTGTGATGATTGCTTTTGTAAATACAGTTATAAGAATTGAGCATTGGCATTCCACTTCTGCAACAGAATCATACTGTGCACTTTGACTCCCTAGTATTGCGTATGGCTGGAAATTATTTTAAAGTTTGTGTAGTTGTTTTCCTTTCCTATGTGTCAAAAGGTCTGCAGTAAAGTATGTTCTGGATCAACTTTTAGATTGGAAATGACTGAAATAATTTCTGCTTTGAGCTGAAAAAGTCTTTAAATTGGATATTTTTGATGATTCAGAAAATTATATTCCAAATTACATGAAAGATAGTGATCAAATTTCTTGAATATCTATAGCAAATTTGATTTTATTCACATTCAACATATTCCATAACATTTAAACTAGTAAGTCTGGAATTCAAGGTTTCTAAGCTCATACTGCAAATAACATAAATCTTTTGGTGAATATTGGTGAAATTATATTTAAAAACAGCAAAGATTTTGGTTTGATGTCAGTATGAATTGTAAGAATCCTATCTTTGTTTTTTGCTATTAATTCCAATCAAGAAAATCTGAACTAATAAATAATGCTAAATATTTATTTAACATTAGTGTTCACTTTTCTCCCCATATAAAATTATCTTCTAGATAAATACAATCCAAACAAATTAGATAAAAATGTCAAAGTTTTACTTTAATTTAAAAATTATATTTCATCTTTGCAGACAGCTAATGAGAGATATCATTTCTTGTTCTAGAAGCCAGTGTTGGTAATAGCTAAACTAGCTACTCACATGGCTTCACAATCCTTTTGCCATATCACCAGAGGGCAGCCCTAAAAGCTGGCTGCTTTGTCTTCCTACCATTTAAGAAACAATCAGGTTATACTCTATTTTATAAAGTTTTTCACAAAATTAATATAAAGAAAGAACTGTACTTTAGAGAAATGCAGTATGTTTTCATAGTAAGAGCAACCACTAAAACATAATAGGAAGAAGTTACCAAGTGAAGTAATTAATGGGTATGAATGTGGTCATTTGTAACTTATTTTGCTGCCACTTCTATTTCTGATATTATTGTTTGCTTAATATAATAAAGGATGGTTTGTCAATTAAACAGTGCTACAGGGTCTCCACAATTCTTTTTGCTCATTTTCAGTAGCACTTCAAAGTCTAAAGCATGATCAGATCAGTCAACAAAGGTAAGTAGACAACTCTGGATTTTGAAGATTTTGCTTATGATAAAAAATTTTGTTTTAAGTGGAACAATTCAAACATTTTATTGGTATTTAGTATTTTGGAGTAGAAGCTATAATCATATATGTTTCTTGTAGTAGATTTTTACCTTTTAGTTTTCACTCAATATCTTTCTTAACACTTTCAAAATTCTCTTGAAGGAGAACACTTTTTTAAAAAGTATGATAATCTAACCACTCTTGAATTATGAACAGAGATACCTTACTTCATGACATATTGTACCTTTTTTTCTCTTTTCCAATAGATTTTTCCCCTGGTGAGCAAACCGGAAGTTGTATTTTTTAAATGAAAACAACAGATGCCATGTTTGGGAATGCCTTCCTTGGGGAAGGGGTATTTAAAATTATAAAAGTAATATTTTTCATGAATTTCTGGAATTTCTAAGCTAGTAGCACTGAAATTTCAAAATAAGACCTGCTTTTCAATACACAGCTGTGTTTTCTACTGCTGCCTATGTTTCTTCAAAATTCCAGCTATTCTAGAAAAATGACACTGAGACAATCTCGTTTCTTTTGTTTTTGAGTTCTTTTTTGGAAAAAAAAAACAAAATAAAAGACAAAACAGCAATAAAGATTTTAGCTCTTTAATGAGCAAAGACCATGTCTCTTAGCATTTGACTAATTGTCATTATCCAGATTATCTTTATTTCACCCAAGGACCACTGATGTGGTCGAGATAGATACACAAAGTTCTTCCCATCAAGTAGTATACAAGTGTTTTCTTTTGTATAATAAGCTTTCAATTCTTGAAAAAGGGTAGCTGGAAAGAAAGGTTTCTGTTACTTCAGTTAGTCAGAGAAAGTCCTTTTCGCGTTATCTTACAAACTATCAAAATTGCTAGTCATCTGAAAAAAGGTAAAAAAAAATCACATAACTTTAGTCTAATAGAAATATAGTACAGATAAGAGAGAAATCATTTATCAGGATGTGCTCTTTAAGTCCATCTCATCTCTTTTAATATAAATGTACATCTGATTACATATACAAACATTTGGAAAGGTCTGTGGTATACTGATATTACTGGTAAACAACAGGGGATTCAGAGTTTCCTGTGGTCTTAGATAATTCATTTTAAATTGCACATGTGTGAAAGACAAACCCTCCAGCTGTTGACTTTCCTAGGTTCTGCACCTATATTGTCCTCTACTGAGATCTCATGAGTAAATTCAAGTTAGCCTCAGTGAGAAAGAGAAGCAATGTGAAGAGGGACTGAACTTTATATTGAATTATTAGTAGTAAGCATTTTGTCATGCAACATGAGTAAATCAATTAACTGAGAACTGTAATCAGAGCGATACTATTGGGGCATCCTTACACCCTGAAAAACTGTGGCAATTTATCTTACCAAAAGGGACAACCTTCTGAGTAACAAACCTGCAGCAAATTAGAGATCCACAGCTAACACATGTCCAATTAGATTGTGTATCTATAAATTACTTATATGGGAATGAAAACAAAATTTAAAAAATCATAGGAAATTTTCTGGGACTCATATCAGCAAGTATTCATCACTGTACCTATAGATTCTCCATTTTCTTTAATAACTATTCCCTCTATTATCGAAACTACTGCAAATTATTTTATTGTAATTATTTTGCCCCTTATAAAATCTTCTTTAGGTTCTACCAATTGATGGAGGAAGCTCCTATTAAAAACTCCAATGGGATGAGAAGAATTTTAATTACGACTTAATCAGCAGCACAGCCACCAAGCATATAAATTATCATGCACATCGTGCTAAAAAGATCCAGTCTCCTTGATCCCCACGACTTAGTACTGACAGCACTTATGTGATAATGTTGTACCCTGCCAGTCTTTAAACTTCTTTTATTTTTTACTGGCAATTTCAGCATGAGCCTTTGTCATTAACAGCATCGGTGCTCTGTGTACTTATGCAAATATGGTCTACACAATAAAAGGGCTCCAAATGAAAACTGACGAAAATTATCTGACATTCCATTGGTGTGTCCCTTGTGCATATTCATAGTTGATTTTATTTTTGCTTTTGTTTTTTTTATTTTTTAAAGTATTTCAGACACAGTACTTTCCTGTTTGGTGTTCCACATGCCTAATTCCAGTATGTAACTTAATCTTCAACAAATTAATTCTTGAATGTGAATGAAAAGGTATCATTCAGAACAATTGCTTCAAGCAATTGAAATTTGTTTTGTTAAAGTTGATTTGTGTGTATATCTATATACAATTCATTTTTCAAAACCCCCAAGTTCTTGATATGTATATTCACATAATATTCCTCCTTAGTTAAATAGTGAGAGTCTTCCAAGTTGAAAGCCAAGGAATCTTCAATAATCTTTTACTGCACTCCATCAGAAAAAAAAATCAGTTTGTTTCTCTCATCTGGCTATACCCTGGTTGTTGAATGTGAATGAGGGTGGGGGTGGGGATGGGGCAGTGTATTGTTCTGTCCTCCAGTAAATGTGTTGAATGTGTGTAAGGGCTGAATCCCTGGTATAGTATTGGGAATCATTGTGATGGTGTTAGGTGTCATTAAAGGAACATCATCAGGTGACCTCCTCATAGCTAGGGTATAATCTGGGGGGCAGGAGGTCCTAAGAACCACCTCGTGGGGATGGATGGACTCACACTCATGCTCCAAGTCAGTGTGCTTCATTTGGAGGGACATGATCTCTTCTTCTGGAGCATGAGTCAAGTCGTTGGTTGCTGTGCGCTGAGGGCTGCACCTACGGTGGACGTCATGTCTCCTCTTATCCTTCTTGTAGTACAGTGCTGCGAAGGCCAAGATGTTCAGAAACAGCAGAGATGCTCCCACAGCAATGGTGACACTCAGCTCTGTGGAGTAGTCCCTCTGGTCCACCGAGAAGGGACTGGGTTGTTGTTTGGGATCATCCTGTTTGGCAGTGGGAAAGGCTGATGTGACAGGTGTGGAATTCTTCCTTGTAGGTCTGAGAGTGATGTCTGTTGATGGCACTTTAGTTGTTGTCGAGGTATACTGAGAAATGTCATTCAGATTATGCAGATGAGGTACCAGCTCCAACCAGAGATTCACCTTATTGGCTCTGTAATGCTCTTTGACTCTTGGTTTTAATCCAATATGGAGATAAAGTTGGTCTTTCTGCGAATATCTGGTCCATGCTACTTCTTCAAATCGGTTGGGTTTGGTATGAATGAATTTTGTGTCTTGAGGAACTGGTTGATTCGGGTCACTAGGAAAAGGTGTGGGAAGACAAGAAAGAATCTATGAGTACAATACATTTTACCTTTTTCCTTAGTCAAAATACTATGTTTAATGTCTAATTAAAGAGTTAACTCAGCAAAACATTAGATTATGTTTTAACATTTACTTGCCTCCATTTAGAAATTTAAGTTAAAAAATGATGTGGATGATAAATGTAAAGCCAGTAAATTTCACATTCTTGTTCCATGATCATTTAGAGATGAACTACCATCTATACAAAGTGTTTTTAATTATTTTACGTCCCGAAAAAAAGCTTACCAACCTGAGTCTGGTCCCTGGAATCAATGCAAAGTTTGGAGGAAAGAGCAAGCTCCACAAAAAATTCTCTTCTAACATCTACAAGTACACCACAGGACTTCTTCCCATGAACATATAATATATGCTGGAGTGTTTGCACGCACACACACACACACACACACATAAATCATAGTAACCAAAAATCTAAAGTATTTAATATTCACATAATAGGTTTAACTTTTCTCAAGGCAGTGCAACAGAAATGGCATTGCATCAAAGAGTGAATTCAGGATTTGTGACTCGAATATGAAGAGATGTATGTCATCACAGTGCTTACCTACACTACATGGGAGTATTTATCTGAACTGCCAAAATCTCAGATTCCTTTCTGTGTTTAGTGAGAGCCATAGAATCCAAGATGAGTGACTAAAATGCATACAGTATTATGAACTGGAAAGTACTAGGACACAGTGTTTGTCACTAATGAAAACAGTGATTCTATAGCTTATGCCAGTGAGAAGCCAAAGTAATATTGTTCTGGAGTAATGAATTAAAGATAAAATAAACTTCAAAAATTCAGAAGTTGTAAGGTAATAACTACTGAAAACACTATAATTTAAAAGTAATTTTTATTATGAGGTTAATATGCTGCTGGTGTTGAAAAATTACATTGGCCTAGGAATGTAGCTTAGTGACGAATTGTGTTTTGGCATGTGAAAAGTCTTGGTTTCAATCTCTGGTATCATAGAACAAATAAACAACATACACAAAAAATTATATTAGACAATTTATACAATATGTAATTGTTCAAGAATACTTAAGATGGTACTTCTTATTAAAATTATAACAAAGTTCATTTCTCAGATACATACCCTGTTTTAGCAAAATTCGTCCAATATGTCATTACTACTGCACTCAACATCACATCATTCTTGGAGAAATTGCAAGGAAACAACTCTGTAGGGCCAATCATGGGGATTCCCAACACATAGGGAACCTCATCTCCGTGAGCTGCATCAGCCCAAGCTGGAACTTGATCTGTTTGGCAATGATGATAAAAGGCATAGAAGTATGTAGGTGAACCAAAGTTTGAGTGAAGGTCTGCTGTAGCCACAGCAGGTGCTACCCACTGATGGTCTGTAAACAAAGCCAACAATGTCTTCCTTCTGGTTTCAGGGTTATGGCGATCAGCCCAGTCAGTATACATGAATTTAATGGTTTCTCTCAAAACATCTTTGCCTTCAGGATATCCATATAAATTATCAACAAAATTAGAAACAGCAAAGTCAAAATCACTGGCTGATATACCATCATCACTATCTACTATATTTTCAACAAACTTCAACCCTTCCCCTTGGTTTACTCCTAACATTATATCATAGTTGAGGAACTCTCCTTGTTCCATCAGTATCTGAGGATCATCTGGTATTACATCACCATCGATCACAGGTCCAAAGGCTATGTGGTATCTGGCTGGTTGAACATCTTGATCAACAAGTTCTTTGTAAGGCTTCTTCTGCAGGCATTCCACTAATTCTACTGTATCTGACACATTGCAGCCAACCTTTGTGGCCAGCATTCTAGCATATTTTGCAGGCTGGAAACTGACAGCCCAGCTTGAAAGGGCTGTTCCGCTCTGAGCTATTGCTCGTTGAAAAAGTCCTATGGGGAAATGAACAGAGAGTTTCAGGTGATCATTGAAGAATGTTATGGACCAAAATTAACATCTGATATTTTGACATGTATATAATATCCCAAGTACAACTCAAAAAAAAAAACAGGTACATTATATCTAAGAAAAGGTACATAAAGTTATCCCCAGGGTATAAAATACCAGAGAAATTTGCCCAGGTCTTATAATTCCAGAAGAATTTGTCTTGAAATTTTGCAGTCACAAAAACACAGTGAGGAAGAGAGAAGTTGGAAAGCATGAGTGCTTAAAGGACTCAGATATTTGACTTCATGATTACTAGACATGATCATTAACAGCAACAGAACTCATGGATTCCTCTGCCTCTTTACCAGCCTGTATTGTCTGTTTGGAATATTTCTTTCAATTTGGCTACACATCTGTCTTTACTCCAAATGATTGTGTAACATTTGTTTTAACTAGATTTTGTTTGAAAAATATTATTTGGGACTCACACAGATATTAGGACTAGGGACTTGTCAATACCCTGGGGATGTCCCTAATATCACACAAACAGAATATAAATTATGACATACTATTACTAGATGTCTCTAGCAGATATTGTACAATGAATATTCATCTGAAGAAGACAACCTAAGAAGTGCTTCACTAAAAGAAAAACACAAGCAGGAACAGAATGAATGGGTAATTAAACTTTTTCTACTATTAAATTTGTGCTGCTGTATTTTATCATAAAACACACATATGGGCCAATTTTTTTTTTACTTGATTCATTTAAGAGCTATAAATTATGACTCTGCATGCAGTTTGGTAACAGATATATGCTATTGAAATTTACAAATACACTTGATTCACTAGAGTATTTGCAAATAGCATTCTTTAAAATATATAGGCTATCTATTTTTATTTAAAAATCATGTTGATTAACCACTTCTAGATTTGGGTAAGTTTTTATTCATTTAAAAACATGCCCAGTCATTCATATATGTTAAAAAGAATGTAGATCTTTACACACAATGTGGAATTCAGGTCTGAATTGGTTCCAGAGTTTCTCAGTATATGCATATGTACTTACATATGTCATTTATGTGTTTCTAGACAATTTTAAAAACACTCACATGGTAAGACAACACTGAATTAATTTTTTGGGTTTTTTTGATTTCTTGAATTCATTTTGCTTTGATAGAGCAAAGTTCACCAGAGCAAACTGTAAACATTTTGGCAATATAGCAAATTAGGGGCTGTTGATATTTAAGCAGACAAATAATTTACTAATTAAATATTTATGATTAAAATAAAACAGGTCATTAAAAATACTATTCTTTATTATGCCAGGCAGTCAGTGACATTAAATATACCAACAGTTATTTGTCACATTATTTTAAATATGATTTGAAACATGGTGACTAAAAGATCCCAGGAAAGCCATTTATTTATTTTCTCTCTTGTGAGAAGGTTTTGATAAGTAAATGTGAGATGAGGGTTACTTCTGGAAGGTCCAGACCTGAGAAAGATGGATTCCATCATTGGATTTATAGTGTTACAAATACAGGTCTGCCTTGTAGAGACTATTTGACAATTTCAGGAATTGTCTATGCCCTTCCTGGTAGGGTCAGGCAGTTCTTGAGATACTTTTTAAACTAAATCAAACTCAAGTTTAAAACTCCATTCAGACACAGATACATTTCCTTAAGGAATGTGATGGATGGTGACACTCAGTTGTTGAACAATTTGTCACTGTTTGCTGTCCTGCCAAGTGATGAGCACCTGGTGAACCGAGCTGTCTCCTTATCCAGTGCTCTTGTAATACTGGCTGACACTGGGCCCATATTTGATCATCCCAATTGTTCTGTGTAGGTTGCCCAACACTAACTTAGACAATATTATCACTACTATGAATGGAAGAATCTGATCTGTTTAATTGTAAAAACTCTAACTTTATCACTTCAAAATAAGCCATTTTATTATAGAGCAACACACATACACAATTAAAAAGTGTTACATCTTTAAAGTAATGTTACTTCATATTTGATTCCTACTGTTGTTTAATGAGATGCCATGTAATCAATGAGAGTAAGTTAAGGATATACAATATGAGACATACTTACTAATAATTAACTGTTCTCTTAGAATTCCAAATGTATCTTTGATAACTAAAACTGTGTTATGAGCATATACTGCCTGTTCTTGAGGCTGGGGAGATAGTTCTGTGTTAGCATGTCATACTTCATGCTCTTTCTGAGGACATACTCAGTTCCCACAACCACTGAATTGTTCAGTGACTTGCAACCACCTGTAACTCTTATTTCCAGAGAATCTGATGATTGTAGCCTATGTGGGAAGTGGCATTTACATACATATGCCACCCCTTCACATACATATACATAATTACAAATTACAAATGTATTTTATTTTTGAAACTGATATTCTCTACGAATTTCACTTGACAATGAATAAGCTTCTTTCCTCACACATACAATAACAACTTGGAAACAGAAAATCAAAGATGGTCTTTGTTGATGAATACTCTGGTTTCTTCTTTGTTATATATAAATAATAGATGGAAAGCGTTTGCTTTTTGAATTCCTGCAAATAGCTCTTCTGTTCTTACATTTAATAATGGAATTGTAATCTAGTCAATAATGGAATTTCTAATGAGTGACTGAATGCCTAAGATGGCAGGCAATTTAGAGAAAGTACTAAAAGCCAGAAAATGGAAGTAAAAATATTTTGTGGACTAGAGAAGGCTAGTGTTCCATGCCAATTTTCTAAGTTTTAGGAGGAAATAAAACAAATTTGAGCTTAAAATAGAAAAACCACAAAACCAAATGTGTTTTTCTTTGTAATCAAAGGCTCTACTAAAGACCTCAGTGCTTTGACAATTTTGGATCACGCATGCAAACTAATCAAATATCCATTCTTTCCTTAGGCAGAAGAAGAATCACATGTTTCCAAACAAACTAGTTTTTGACTGCCTCATTAGTCCCATACTAATAAAGAGTTTCAAGTATCGGTGTCCCTATATTTAAAATACTTGATTTTGATTACTGCTAAATGGAGAGGACAGTGTTGAGAGTATCTCTGACTTTCCCTCAAATCACCATTTGACAAAAAAGAAAATGACTGCAATGCTAAGCATTATGAAGTGGACTTGGAAGAGCATCTTACCCAGATCCACAAAAGACAGAGAAAAGAGTCTGACAGAAACATAAACATGCACAGAAAGGCTAAAGAAACAGGAAACAGCTTTAAACAGTTACTAAGCCCAACCTAACACTCAGCTGGAACAGAGAAATATCTACAGAGTATCACGTAGTACTGATGGTGGTGGCATGCAGACACCAAAATTGTCAAAATTTGCAACCTGCATAATACCTTTGGTTGAATTGCTCCAACGGTTACCTTCAGAATAATGGGATAAAGTCAGCAGGTTGACACATGAACCCCCAGCGCCTGATCCAAACACAGTGATTCGCAAGGGGTCCCCACCAAAGAACCCAATGTTCTCGCTAGTCCATCTTAGGGCTTGGATGAGGTCAAGGAGCCCGTAGTTTCCTTTGGCAGCCTGATCCCCTGTGCTCAAGAAGCCTGAAAAACACAAGAAGAAAGAAACCTTAGGATGATTGTTGCAGTTAATATGAATTAAACGTAGATCAAGTTTAAGTTTTACGAGGCTTGTCCTCATCACCATAAAAAAAACAAGGTGTTTCCATTCAGGTAAAATCAGTGATCTTAGGAAGAATAGTAATGACTGAAACAGGCAAAGTGATGTTTATCTTCCCTAAATGCTTCCCAATTTATACAAAGAACAAGTCACAAAGATGAGCAAGACAATGGAAAAGTTTGACAGACACAAGGACACCCATTGCCAGAGGCCAGACAGGAAAGCATGTAGGGTAACTTATAAGACTGTCTATTTTGTACAAATGACATGCTTCTCCCCAAGTTGCTTGTGCTTGAACCTGGCCAGAATTCCCATGTGGAATGGTGTGTACAATGTATGGAGGTAAGAGGTACTTGCCTAAGCTTTGTGTGAAAAGAAGTTTAGGGGTTTCCTGAAACTCTAAAGCAATTCTTTGCATGTGTGTATACCTACACATGTTTAGTGTGATGGGCCACAGGTAAGGAGTGACTATGATAGTTGTGCTGTAAAAACACGTACTTTGGCCAGTATAGAAAGCAAAGGCTTTGGGAGTGTTCAGACCCTGATCATTTCTAGAATGCTCAAAACTGCAGACCTGATATGTAGAGCAATCAGTGTATTTTGACAAGGAAAAGAGTGGAGGGACCTTACCTTACAAGATATCATAGGTAACTGGAAAGGGATATATTTGAGCTAAGTGTGGTGGGCATAGATGTAATCCCAACACTCCAGATTCAAGGACAGCCAGTCTACATAGGAAGTTCCAGGCCAGGCAGTAAACATGTAAAAATACCACAGCAATAAGAGATACGTGATTTTCTTATAACTGGAAAGTATAAATGGAACCATTTTAGAACTATTTTTAACATACTCCCTTTTTGCTAACATGGTTGATGTTACAATGTAAAACAGAAAATGGAAAGTACTACATAAAATATTGTATTTTATGAACTATGCATATTTATGAAAAACAATGCCTCAACCTGGACGCTATGGAGCAGAGTTACACTCTTGTTATATATAAATTGATGAGTAATACTCAGAGGTTCTCAGCAAGTTTATGGAATTTAATTTTAAGCCCCTTAGTCAATGCAGATATTGGCTGAACCAGATGAGTCAATATGTTGATTAAAACACTTGACTTGATTTTAAATACACATTTGTCTTGGACACACAGCTAGGAAGTCAATTTTATTTGTGAGAAGAAAAACTATGAGAATAGTACATATAAATTTATCATAAAAATTAAAATATGGACAACAATTTTTTTGGTTTTTCGAGACAGGGTTTCTCTGTGTAGCTTTGGAGCCTATCCTGGCACTCACTCTGGAGAACAGGCTGGCCTCGAACTCACAGAGATCTGCCTGCCTCTGACTCCTGAGTGCTGGGGTTAAAGGCATGTGCCACCAACACCCGGTTTAAAAACAACAATTTTTTAAAAATTATTTTATGTATATGCACATACATGTGATGCAGGCACACAGGTGACACAGAATACATGCAGAATTCAGGGCAACTTTGGAAGTTGGTTCTTCTTGCATCCTGGCTTGTTGATATAGTGTGTCCTGTGTGTCTGGTACCATGCACTGGATTTTCAGAAGCTTAGCCTGTGAGCTTGAAGAGGATTCTACCATCTACCATCAGGCTTCTATTTTGACATTGTAGGCATCCTGGGATTACACACCACTGCATTTGACTTTCTACATGTATCTAGGTGATCAAACCTAGGTTCCCTGGCTTGCTCACTTTACCCACTAAGCTATCCTCAGGCCCAGCCAGAAATTCTTACCAGTCAATGTAGGGAGAAATAGATGAAGTTAACCTCCCTCCCTGAATGTCTTTGAAATGAAAATTGATTAAACCTTCTTTACCCACAAGCTAAAAATGTTTTCAGATATAAACAGGAAATTTTCAGCTGGGTGTGATTTAAGTGTCACGAGGCTTGTGCTGATCACCCTGCACTCAGGAGAACAAGGCAGGAAGATCACCTGTTTAAAGCCAAAAAAGACTATACAATAAGCCCAGGTAAAACTGTGCAGCTTCTAGGTGTGTGTGTGTGTGTGTGTGTGTGTGTGTGTGTGTGTGTGTGTGTGCAATTTGCACATATTACCTTGGAACTGTGAGTTTGGGATAATCTTTTAAAAACAAATATATTTTGAACAAATATTTTTCTGGTCAAACCTATTAGTGTTGTTTTGAATTCACAGAATACCTGAAGGGAATTTCATACAGGTCGTCTTGCTTAGTTTCAAATTTTCAATTAGAGAATACTATATAAAACAAAAGTCTTGCTGAGAACTCTTTAAACTGTATTTGCTTTCTGTGATTTTTAACATAACACAGACCCATAGACTTACATTTGTGAAAAATTCTGTTAATCTGTTAGAATAGACTGCTGTGACATCATGAAATTTGAAAACAACATTGTGGAAATCTTTCCACCAATTAGCTAGGAAGCTCTAGAATGATAAAAAAAATCATATTTGTATGAATATGTGTATGCACATTAGTGAATCCTTGTGAGTATTAAAAAGAATGAAGTAACAAAACTGTGGCAATATAGGTAGTTTATTACCTAAAATTTTAAATAAAAAAGTACTCAGGTAGAGAAATGAATTTTGAGTGTAGTTTAAGCCACTCAATAAAAATAAGAATTTCTATTGATTCTCTTATGAAATATTATTGAAAAGCTTCAGTTACATTCAAATGACTCTCAATGTCCACACAGAATTGATTTAATAAAATCATCATCATTTAATGTATATCATGTAGAGAACTGCTGTAATGAGACAACTGACTTCACAATAACTAAATAATGTACCATCTAGAATTCCAATTTTAGTGTATCATGTTTACCACATTGGTTGATGGGTTGGTTCATTTTGTTTTTATGGAACAATACTGCAAAATATATCACATCTCTGAAGAGTAGTTCTCTTTTTACACATAGTTAAATTGTTTAGTTTTGAAGAAAATAAAGCAGATGTAAAAATGTTATTATTAAATTATAATGATGACAATGTAGCCAAATATGTTACAGAAATCAAGTCCTTGTTGTAGAATATCCAGGATCACTGTGTCAACTCAGTTCTGTTTCCTGTATATTTAAGGCCATCTCTATACATATCATTTAATATCAACCCATTTGTAACATCTGTATCATCTATCTTCTCTATTATCTAATTTATCTGCCTATAATATGTCTATCTATGCTTATAACTAAAACTTATCCATCTGTCATTCACCTATTTACTATCCATCTACTTATTATATTTCCTATCTATTGTATGCTATTTGTCTGTATCTATTGATCTATTGATTGATGTATTTATCTATCATCTACCCATTTTTCTTCTTTACAATCATAATCATTATCTATCTATTGACCTATTTATTTATTTATCTATCTATAATTCTAGCTATCTAATTTTTGAAGCCAAATAGTTGCAATATATAACTTACAGTATCACTTCAAGATTTATATTAGGAAAAATGATGTCCTTGTCATTTTTACTGCAACTAACCAGTCAATTGCATCTCCTCAGACTCAGTAGAATGGCACATGTTTGTATGAGTTCTGTGATTCCTGATGCAATCATCAAACACTATTCTAGGATTCATACAGGGCCACAAAATAAGGAAAGATAAACGAATTGATGCCTTGAAAAACACATGGTTTACTAATTACTAAGAGATAAGCTTTGGTGGAATTTTTTCTATCCTGTTATTCATAGACATATTAATTTTAAAGTTCTTTTTTTTTGCATTGAGTGTGGTGCTACTTTGTTAATAGCAGAGTAACTTCAGACAACTGTAGTGAGAACTTCACATTGAACTGCCTGACTATGGTCCATCTTCAGGTGGATCCAATTTTGCAGCATTGTGAAAGCACTACTTATCTTCTTGAATAGATTCCCCCTTGGTGTCATTTAATTCACTCTTAATAAATCATCCCAAACCTCATCTGCCCTTCCCCAGCATTCATTGTCAAGCCCTGGAACATGTGAATAATGTATGTCCTCATCTGATGACACATTATTGTTTTGTATGGTAGAACCACAAGGACTACAAAACAATCTATTTTCAATCTGTTTTCCATTTTCAAGGAGAAGTAAAGATAACCCCACCCCTACTCAAATATCCAACTTACTTGACTTATGAAAATATAGTCTTCAAAATAAATTTACCATTTGTTTTTAAAACTTGCAATTTTAAGACTGTCAAAGTTCATAATGGCAATTATGTTCACAATTATTTTACTGTCCACTGTAATCAACAAAATACTCTATCACATTGGATAAACTTAGTATCATTCCCACCCAAAAACTTCTTTTATCAAAAAAAAAAAAAAACTGATGTTGGAAGACTGGTTCAAATTGTCTGATAACATCTGCAAAAGAGATTTAGCTTGGAATTTGCCATTCATGGGATCTAGAATGTGATAACTATGACTATTATCAGGTGTCAAAGAGAAGTAAGGCAACTGAACATGGACACATATGCACTGAAAATAAGAAAATCAGGTCCAGGTTAATATTAATTATGCAAGGGAAAATGAGCAAATGGTGATAATTATTTCATTAGAGATAGTGGCTAAGGCTACTGCTGTTGGGAGCTCTCTGAAACAAGGGGAACATGATGATAAAGAGATTGTTAGTGACCCCATGTGTAATGAGGCCTTTACTACAAGAAAAAGCAGGGAATGTCTTTAAAATGTGTATTTAGAAAATCCAAGTGTTTCACTAAAAATAAAAAGGCAAACGAATAAGCAGCTAAAAGTCTTCAAGAAAGAACTTGGAAGTCAAAAGAACATGGGTGTGTGTTTAGAAGTCATCTGGAATGTAAAAGATGGAAGATGTCAGTGATTCTCATTGTAGATGTGTTTTTTCTTCCTTTAGACATGACACCCATATTTGAATATCTATGGTTACTTTTTTCTAGAAAAGTTAAATGTGATGTAATCATTTTTCTAGATGATTTTATGTTCAGGTTATAAACTTGAAGGAAGGAATTCATAGTATTTAATATTTCTGTTGCCTATATACAGGTACCACACTGAAAGGGGGGAGGGATGAGCAAAAGAGTCAAGACAATGCTGGAGAAACCTACAGAAACAGCTGACCTGAACTAGTGAGAGCACAGGGACCCCAGTCCTAATGCTGGGGAAACAGCATTGGGACAATCCAAGCCCTCTGAATGTGAGTGCCAGTTATGTGGCCTGGGAAGTCTATGGGACCTCTAACAGTGGAGCCAGTGTTTATCCCTAATGCACATATAGGATTTGGGAGCCCATTCCCTAAGGTTGGATACTATTTCAGCCCAGATACATGGAGGAGGGTCTAGGCCCTCGCCAATGATGTGACAGACTGATGATCATTGTCAAATGGGTGAGGGGTGGGGGCATGGGAGGATGGGAATGGGGGAATTGATATGACACACACACACACACACACACACACACACACACACACACACACACACACACGAATAAGTGTACACACAGCTCTAAATAAAGGAAATATATTAAGACACAGTTAGAAATTTACCTCTGCTTTGCTTCATAAACTTGTCAAATTTTCAATTTTGTTGGAAATGTACTGCTTTAAATTTTGTCAAGTTGGACACTGGGATAGTTTAAATCAGAAATATTATTCAGAGGATCTTGTGTTTAAATATTTGGTTTCCTGATTGTGGTGCTGCTTTGAAACTTGTGGAACATTTAGAAAGTAGAATCTTGCTGGAGAAAATTATATCAGTGGAAGCAGGTCTTGAGAACCATGTCTTATTTCTTGTCTACCCTCTTCTTCTATACTACTAATACATGTGACCAGACATCTTATTTTCAGGTTATTGTTTCTTCCATATCATGATGGTTTATACACTCAAAACATGACTGAACCTAAATCCTTCCTCTTTTCAATTTCTTTCTTTTTGTAAAATAAATGTTAGTAGTATGGGCATATAAAATCAGATGTTTTAAAAAAGTAGGATACAGACTCCACAATAGGAGGAGGGCAGTCTTTAATATACAATTTTTCAATAACTGGGTATACAAAGCAAATAACACTATACCCTTATCTTATACCATATACACCATTAGGTTTTACTAAAGAATTAAAACCTTAAAACTGTTGAACTCTTAGAGTAAGCCAGAGGAGCAAATGTTTAGAACACTGAACTTGGGTTTAGAGGGATGGCTCAATGTTTCAGAGCACTTGCTGCTGTTGCAAGAATGGAATTTGGTAACAAGCACCTATGTGATGGCTCACAATTGCCACTAAGTCCAACTCTAGGGTGTCTGACATCCTCTACTGGTGTGGTGCTTCACACGAAAATGGCCCCATGGGCCCATAGGGAGTGGCACAATTAGGAGGTATAGCCTTGTTGGACTAGGTGTGCTTTTGTTGGAGGAGATATATCACTAGGGGTTGTACCTTGAAGTCTCAGAAACTCAAACCTGGTAAGTATCACTTTCACTTCTGCTGTCTGTGGATCAAGACATAGAACTCTCAGCAACCTCTCCAGCACCAAGTCTGCCTGCATCCTGCCATGCTTCTCATCATGATGAGAATGCACTAAACCTCTGAAACTGTAAGCCAGCCCCAATTAAATGCTTTCCTTCAAAAGGTTTTCCATGGTCATGGTGCCCCTTCACAGCAACAAAACCCTAAGACATCTTGTCTTTGTGGGAATAGGAATAAATGTAGTTCATATACATATGTGTAGGCAAAACACTTGAATACAAAAATATAATGAGTATTTAAATCATAAATACAGAACTTTTTCATTATTTTTGGTTACACAAAACTACAAGCAACAAAATAGAAACAGATTCACAAGTGTATCTAAAATAGACTTAAAATTATGCTCACCAAAAGAAAAACTGGAAGAAAACAATTGTAAAACATGTTATTGGTAATGTATTAATGTCCATCTTATACAACAAACTTCTACAACTTCAGAGGAAAAGAAAACCCTCAGATACTATAATTTATATTTGCCGAAATATTAAATCAATTTCTTTCCCTAATTTTACTTCAGTTGCAGTGATACATATGCTGGAAGAATCAGCATAGGGGAAAAAGATTTTATTTCAACTTAAAATTCAAGAATACAGTCCATAACTGTGGGAAGCGAAGGGAGGAATATCAAACACTTAGTCACATTGCACCCACAATCAAGAAGAGAAAAAACTAAATGCAGGTATACTTGCTTGCCTGCTACACTCAGCTGGATTTCTCACAACCTGAGGAATAGTACCACACAAAGTAGGCTGACTCTTCATTATCAGTTTACTTAAGACAATTCTACCCAGATTTGCCCTAGGCCAACATGGTGTATACAATTTTCCTTGAGACACTCTTCCTATGTGATTCCAGGTTATGTCAAATTGAGAATCTAACCATTCTACATACACCCAAAGATGATACAGACATTGCAAATAAGCATGTAACATGTTACCAGCATTCACCATTAAAGAAAATGGTGAGATGCCACCTCTCACTAGCTAGCTATAACAAAAATATTTTCTTTTGGCAAAGATGGTAAGAAGTTGAAGTCATTGTATGGCTGAGAATGAAAAGTAGTTGGTCTATTGTGGAAATGAGTGTAGATATGTCTCAAAAATCAAAAACAAATAAGAACACTTCTGATTTAACAATGGCTCTTTTGGTTATATATTACAGAATAGAATCCCAAAGACATGGAAATCCGTGACTCTCATGTAATTGTTCACAATAATCAAGAGCTAAAATACCCTATATGAATGCATAATTGCTAATAGATGTGGAAAATGAAGACCATAAAAATATATTATGCAGCCTTAAAAACAAGGGAAATCTTGACCTACAACATTGAAGAGCCTCAAACATATTTTATTAAATGGTCAAAAACAATAGAAAGTAGGAAGATATTCACAAATGTCTAAGTGAAGAGAGGAGAAGGAATTTAGTGTCTAATAGGTACAGAATTTCATGGGTATAAGAAAAAAAAACTATGGGAAATTTGTTAATACCAATCAACTTATTGCTAAGTGAATAAATAAACTTTTAAAAGGCTATGGTGATGGAGTTTGATCTCTTTTAATCTACAATAAATATGTAAGGTTTTTGTAGAGAAGTGGATACACAGAACATCATTTAGCCGCCCACCACAATGGCATCCTTGCTATTGTGTTCTCCTGGAAATTACTTAAATTCTTCTAAGAATAAAACAGATGACAAAGTTACAACAATGTACTTTCTGAATATTTGTTGCAGGAAAAATATCTTATATGGAAATAGGGCTGAAGTCTTGATATCAAATAATTTGGTGATTTTCTAATATTTTATTACTTGCTGAGTTTATTTATTGCAATGTTATAATTATTTCAGAGAATTATTCTTTGGGAAGAATACCAAAGTTTCTGTTGTTGACATCAGAGCATGTATCTTCAGTGTTTGGGGAAAAGAGTAAGATAGTTTGATATTCCCTTAAAGAAAGCACCTGTAGATTATTTTCTTACTTTGTTAGATTTTCAGTTTTAAAAATTTAAATCTTCATTGTCTCCAATTTAAATGGATCAGATTAATCTTCTACCACATTTATTTTAAAAATTGTAATTCTTTTCTTCAATAAGTATTAATTTTAACCAATTTATTCTGAACATATATATGATGCTTTATTAAACTTCAATTTCTGAGGAAGAAAGGATTGCTATTATATACCATGGTCTATAATTTATTATTTATCTGCAATTTCTTCACAATTTTGTTCAGGTTAGGATTTTGTCAAAAGACCACAGAAATAATATTGCATCATATTAATAGTTCCATGATGTGTCCATTGACTACTTGGTTATTGTGGTAACTTTCTATGATCCTCTACTTCACCACTGTAATTTTCCCGATGTGGAAAACATGATAGCGAGTTTGTAAGGTTCCTATTTTTCATCACTTGCACACATTCATATTTATAGCAATCAATGGTTCTTATCTGGAATGAATACAGTTTTCATCTTTGATCTTGTTATTACTTAGAATCGGCCACACAGAAGCTTCTTGTTTTCATGTATGTGTTTATTCACCTCTCCATTCATTCATGTAACTATGGATTCACGGATTCTTCTTTCATTTGTGCTTATTAGATATTATGATTAAATTGACCCAAATTTGGGCAGTGAGAATCCTTTAGCCTTGGCAATGGGAACTTGTGGTTAATCATTTGCTTTAGCATGGCATTCATGAATTCTCTGCAGAATACCTGGTATCTTTGACTGGATCACATGGCAAACTCATACTAAATTACCTCTTACATGCTGTTTTCAGTAGGACTTTAAACAGAGCATCTTCTGCTCAACACTTGGCTTATGGGTAAGTTATCATTTTTTATTTTATTTTGGTTTTTTGAGACAGGTTTTCTCTGTGCAGCTTTGGAGCCTATCCTGGCACTTGCTCTGGAGACCAGGCTGGCCTCGAACTCACAGAGATTCGCCTGCCTCTGCTGGGATTAAAGGCGTGTGCCACCAACGCCTGGCGAGTTATCATTTTTTTATCTAACCAACAAAGTATGTGATTATCTCTAAGTACATTTAATGTTGTAAATATTTAATAACATAAATTAAATGACAGAATTAGCCATAAACGTCTTTTTATGCCTGGCTTAACTATACATGTAACTGGACTATCCTATATTTATAGTTACAAGGAAATCAGCCACCATTCCTGATATTACTCAGACACAATCACTAAAGATATCACTAAGTACCAAGAAGATAAACTGACTGAAGATTATGCTTATTTTCATCTAATACAAGTATGGCATAATTGTGAAAATATGTTCTCTTGGCTCATTTGTAACTACTTTCTTCTTTAGTATTGTACTTGATCCCCAGCTATTAGCTCTATTTTGGAAGGTTATGAAACTTTCAGGAGATGGAGCATCACTGAAGGAAGTAGTTCATTAGAAACAGGCCTTGATGTTATAGGCTGGCTACATGTATTGTCTGCTGTCTACTTCTTAACTGAAAATGCAATATGACTTGCTGCCTCAAAATCCTGTTGTCATGACTTTCCTGCCTTGTAACCTTGTAATCTGTGAGCCAAATAAACTCTTCCTCTCTCCAGTGGCTTCTTGTCAGGAATTTGGTCAAAAATGAGTCAAGATCTATAACAACTATACATCTTAATGGTCCTAATAAATTCAAAGTTGAGAAACAAGAATGATATATATATATATATATTCCATAGAAAATATCACAAACTAATAAGTATACAGACATAAGTGTCAGAGAAATATAAAGATTTAATGTAAAAAAATCATCAAAACCTTCAATAATCAAATCTCTAATAAGACTTAGATGCTAATGCCAATTTCTCATTTCCTGAATTTTGATTTATAAAAATATTTTGAAAAACATATAGTACACAATTCCAGTTAGTATTTCAAAAAAGATGAGCACAGGAGTCCTGTATCAGGGCCATATGGGGTACATTTAAGTGTTGCTGCCTAGCAGAAACATGAAGGCACAGAACAGGAACCTAAATTATCCTGAGCAAACCTGATAATCATATACTCAATGTAACAGCATCAGAAGTTAGGTTTTAAAAATATAGTTAACCAGTGCAAAAACACATGTATGACAGCTCTAATTTATTAATAATAATTAACCAACCTAGTATTAAAAGCTGGTGTAATATTTTGCTTTTGGACTGTACTTAATTTTAAGCAGCATGGTGATATTGGCCCATGTGATGTGTTAACAGAATTTCCCAAATCCCATCATCCCTTTCTGCACTCAACAGGATCTCCTGAAAGAAAGACATTCATGTGTTTTTCTAATCTATTCTGAAGAATTTTCAAAAGTACTAGTGGCCCTATAATACTGATGATAGCTAATGTGGAACCTCAGCTCAAAAGGTCACAGAATGTCATTCAGTGACAATGGAAATATTGAAACAAGTAGAAGATCAACTTATAAGATCTGAGTCTCCCCCAGGATAGCTCACATTAAGCTCAGATTTGTAATTGAAAATAAATCTTTCATGTCTGGGTGACAAATATGAGGTTCTGTCCTGGGTTCAGTTTTCACTAAGAATTATATTTTCCAGTTTGAAGTCACTGTCTTTTTCAGCAGATTTGACCTGCATGCCATCATTGAATGTTGATTGGCAGTGATTAGCTATTCAAGAAAGAAGTGAAACTAATCTCTCGATTAATATACATGAGGTGAAATAAGTAGGAATCTGAGTCTCAAAGGCACAGAGACTGATGTTTTAAGTTGTGCAGCAAGGCATACTCCCCCAGATCCATTCAGGCCCTAGAGAGGAAGCATAGCATTTGGCAGAGGTGGTACAAAAGACAGCTGCTGTGGGCTGAAATGACAGTGTATCCCCAGCATTTCAATGTAAAGAGTTGATTTTTTTTCCAAATCAAAGGAACATTCTGTTAATACACCATTTAACAAATTGCCTACAAGAACACATTTTATGTTTAATTTTTTTGTTTACTCGGAGCTTGGAAGATGAGTGATGCAGAAAAGAAAGTATAGTTTTTAACTTGTCGATGTAACAACTTCTTATTCACTTTATAACCCTAAGAAACCTAGTCTGCCAACCTTCTTTGGGATTTATGGAGAACCGGGTAACAGTTGAAAGTCAATTAATATAATGAGTTTGAAAGAATCTCTGCCACGTCATTGTGTGTGTGTGTGTGTGTGTGTGTGTGTGTGTGTGTGTGTGTGTGATATGCGTGTATGTGTGCATATCTGATTATGTGTGTGTTGTATGCATATGAGTATGAAGGTTCTCACACCTATATATGGAGGCCAGCGAAGAATGCTCAATGTCTTTCTCATTGCCTTGAGACAGGAGCTTTCAATCGGCTGGAGTTCATTTTTTTCAGATAGTCTGGCTATACAGAGAGCTCTTGGGATCCTTCCATTGCTGCCCAATAAAAAGTGCATGTCATATATACAAAGCTGAACTGGCTTTTTCATAGATACTTTGGATTTGAATTCAGATCTCACATACTGAGCCATTCCAAGTTCCTTGATACAATCTTCTAATAGACATAATTGATTAAATCAACAATTTCTGTCATCTTTTTTCTAAGGAGTCTAGTACTGAGGCAAGACACAAAATCTAAATGAGAGTTGTCCCCATGCTTTGTAAAATTATGTTTCCCTAAAGTTTCTCTTGACTGTATTTGTGGGTCTTCCTCAAGTCTCACCATGTATACAGTTTATAATGAATATTGATTGACCTATCAAAAGTGAGAAGTTTTAAAGAAGTCCTAAAGATCTTAGGGGTATCGGGATTTTGTTACAAGTTCCAGAGTGACTCTGGTGCACACTAGTTTTAAAATCCAGATATGATGAATTCTTGCAAAGTGCATCAGATCTAGCAGGACTGTTATTAATTAGTGGGACGATGTAATTTTAAAGGTGAGGAAGGCTTGGGTTCAGAAGTATTTATAAACTACCTATTCTCCATGGAGTTGTTCTTGTCCTCTAGGTAAGGACTTAAAAGAAGGAACTAAAGATGTCACTACTCAAAAAATTCAGTGAAACAGGTTTATCCAGACATCCAAACATAACAAGGCCATTGCACACATGAACTAGGAGTTCACAGTGTGATCAGATGTCCTGCAACATATCTTTAAAAGAAAAATCAATAAATTGCATATATATATATATATATATATATATATATATATATATATATATCCTCTCCTTTTTTCTTTCAAGAGGATCTCTTTCTGTATTTGCTGTTCTGTGTAGCAGTTCCAGGATGCTATACTCTCCCCTTCAGCCCATCTATCAATCACCATTAACTTTTCTAGACAAGCAAAGATATTTGCCTGTGCAAAAGTGTCTACAAGAAAGAAACATGAATAACCAATTCTATATACCTTTATTGGCTTGAAGTGAAATATGCTGATTTTATCTACAAATTACCCTTCTAGTTCTCAAGAAAGACAAAAAATGAATTTGAAAATGTAGATCAATAAAATCCTTTATCTTGCCTTTAAGCTTCTCTCTTCCTTGAAAAATTCCTCTATAAATGAACTTTATTATTCTTTCTGCTAGGAAATTCTTTCCAGAACTGAAATATCTGTACACTTTAAGGCAGTTTCCCATTTTCACTGTGCTCAGTGAAGATAGAAAACATCTGGCAGGCTCCCCTGGCAAGATACTTAAGGTGAATTCTTTCTTACTCTCCAGGCAAAATAATTTTATTCTTTTTTGTCTGCACTGCATGCAACTCTTTGAAAACCTTATATAAATGTAGGAATAAGGAATGGTCGTAGATATTTGTTGATCAGAGCCAAGTTACAGTAGTTTAATTTGCAATTTATTTGAATGAAGTTAATTATAACAAAGGCAAGAATGTCTATTCTATACAAAATAGTGTGTGTTGGGGTTTTCCATGCCAAAAGAAATATCACGTAGTCTGCTAAAAATTCCTCCATGAAACAAACAAACAAACAAACAAACAAACCACAATAGACCTAGCTGAAGAAATATTGGCAAGTGATAACTGCTGGGTCTATTTTGATTTATACGCTTAAAAGATCTGCTGTACAGAAGACTATGCTGGATATTGTGGGGAAAAGTATGCTTATTAGAGCTGAATTTAAAACACATTGCACAGGTACATGATGGGTTAGGGACATTTACCCAAGAAGTCTAGAGCAAACCTTGGCCAAGGACTCAGTATAAGATTTGTGTATGAACACATTTACTTACTGTCTGTTGGTATTGAAAGAATTCCATTTACCTTTGCTTGCAAAGCAACAATGTATCAATGGTGTATTGGAAAATCCATTCCTTCTACCATTTCAATAAGCATTGTGTGAAGGGTTTTCACTTCTAAGAAACATTTTTTTTGTGAATAGTGAATATAAATTGTCATGGAATATTAATTTAAGTTGTGTCACATTTGTTTATGCCGTGGAACATTTGCTTAATGATGCAAAGATGTGTTACATTCTTTTATGTTGTTTTAGTTTACCGCTGTGAAGCTCTGTTACTTTGCCTTTCTAAAATACCTGATTGAGCTAATAAAGAGCTGAACCGCCAATAGCTAGGCAGGAGAAATGATAGGTGGAGCTGTCAGACAGAGAGAATAAATAGGATAAGAAATCTGGGAGGTGAGATTAAGCAATAAAAAGGGGAGGGAAGGAGGACACAAGGAGCTAGCAACCTAGCCATACAACCAGTCACAGAACAAGAAGAAAAGAAAAGATATACAGAAATACAGAAAGGTAAAAGCCCAGAAGCAAAAGGTAGATGGGATAATTTAAGTTAGAAAAATTGGCTAGAATAAATACAAGCTAAGGTTAGGCATTCATAATAAAGAGTAAGACTCCATGCAATTTATTTGGGAGCTGGGTGGTGAGCCCCCAAATTGCCAAAAGAGGAAAACAAACTACAATAATAGTGCATTTTACTATTAGTATTATTTCTTTTTAAAATTAGATTTGGTTGGATCTTCTGTGAATGAAGTTGGAGTACTCCATATGCATAGCAAAGTGGCCAAACCCAGGTACAAATCTGATAATGAGAGCAATCCTGGAGTTCTTTTTTTGTAGGGGGCGATTTCAAGACAGGGTTTCTCTGTGGCTGTGGAGGCTGTCCTGGAATTAGCTCTTGTAGACCATGCTGGTCTCAACCTCACAGAGATCAGCCTGCCTCTGCCTGCCGAGTGCTGGGATTAAAGACATCATCACCAATGCCTGGCAAGCCTTGAGATCTTTATTAGGATGAGTCAGTTTGGTAATACAACCACCATGAAAATAAAGCCCTTTCTCTGCTAAAATCGGCATACCTTAATCTTCCCAAAGAAATTTTTCTCAAAGAAACAAGTATGGCTCCCAGGGCAGTAGGAATGATCAATATTTGATAACCTGTCTGTCCTAGGTCACATCTCTCCAGAGTTCTTCTGAGCGGGGCCATGGTTCTTCTTGCATCATGAATGATCATAAATAAAGAAAATTAACTTCTCAAACTCTGCTCCAAGGACCAGCACTACCTAAGCCTCATTAATACAGCCCTCTATCCTATCTTTTAACTCCTGCATATCTTTGATTCTGTCAAGATAGGCTTGATTAGTTGCTGTTCTTTAATTTTTTCCAGAATTCAATGTCTGTTTCTAGGTATTTGATTATGTCAGAGTCCATCATCATTGTTTCTTTTATAATCTTAATTATTTTACCCAGAAAAAAAGAAATCTGTTAAATTTAATAAATAGGATTAAGGAAATCATTTTAAACATGCCATCCGAGGCAATTTTTACTCAGTGTCCAGCTTCATATCAGATTAGGTTACCTACTAGCACTTAAGGTGTCAGTCCACAGGAAATATGCTATGATGTTCACACGATGACAGAATCACAAATGATGTTTGACTCAAAAAACTTGTTCAGCTTAAGCATCCTATATTTTACTGATCATTCCCAAATAAAGCCTGTTTGACTGGTTTTAGTGATACTGATCTAGTGGACAGTAATTGAAAACTTGGTGGACTAGGAAGATGGCTCAGTGGGTAAAACACTTGCCATGCAACCATGAAGACCACAATTCAGATTTCCAGAACACATGTAATGCTGTTACTATGACCCTTGTAAGCCACATAAAGTACAGAACTGTCTTCCTAGTGTCATGAAAGAAGGTAGGCAGAGAAGAGGGCATCCCTGTTAGTGTGTGGGCTGGACAGCTGGTTTATGCAGTGTTGAATAAGAGACACTGCTTCAACCCAGATGAAACTTAGTAAACACAAACTGCATGTATACATCATACACTGCACACATACACACATCACACACTATGCACACATACGACACACATATATAGTATGTATACAACACACATACACACACACACACACACATATATATATATATATATATATATGTACACATAAATAATAAATAAATGAAAAAAAGGTGAGCAGTTTAATGAAACTTAAACTGGAACTCATTGAGAAACAGCCTCTATACTAGGCACGTGGCTACAGATTTTGTGCATCATGTTTCATTTGGTCTAAACAACAGCCTTGATGAGCAGATAAGCTTCTGAAATCATCTGATATATTTTTTAACAAAATACTATTTAACCGTAACAACAAATGATTTTTTTCTATGCTTCTAAGCATCTCTCTTCCGAGAAAAGAGAAACTTAAAGTTTTTCCATCTTAACAAATAACCCAGCTTCTATTCCTGGATAATACAATCTTCTCTTTTTTAGAGGTCACACACTGGAACAAATGTATGACCCATCTGTGACAATGAAACACAGCAGCCTCCTTCTTACCACACAAAGGAACAATCAGAGAAGAGAAAAATAACTAAGCAGAAAAAAGAAAGTAAGAGAAAAATTCCCTGGTTTTAAACATCATTCCACAGAACAGCCGTCTTTCATCAAAAGCATTTCTATACTAATGACCTGTGGTTTCTTCAACCTTCATTTAGGTAGAATAGTTCTCACTTTCCATAAAGTAGTTAAGTGGTTAAACTTCTCATTCAATTCTCCATTCACTTCAAAGAACTATGATGTAGCTTCAAATGGGTTCTCATGTCATAGAAGCCAGTTGTCAATTAGAGCTCCTAGGGACAGAACTGTCAAGTCTTATTCCAAGAAGGAGCTATATTCCCTGGCCATGCAACCCACAAAGACTAACACTGTAACTTTGTTCCAAGTGCCCCATTCTTGTGTGTGCCTACTGTTATATACTTCTGAGGTAGTGTGTGTGTTTATACAAGTGAAGGGGCTCTATTAACTACATTCATAACACATCTATTCTACTGTTCACTTCAAAGGAAATTGTATTGGCAACAAGAGCCAAGAACCATCCAATATCCTATGTTTAGAAAGGCACAGGAGAAAAGCAACAGGAATATTAGAGAAATTAAAATGTAATGTGAAAAATGCAATTCTGTTTACAGTTGACCCGAGATGAAGTGCTGATAGGATATAAAATGAGGGTGAGGGCATAAAAGCTTTAACAAGTGTTTCTAAAAGCAAAAAACAGGACTGGAAGTGTACTTCATTTTATTCAGAAGCTAAGATTCTACCACTAAGACCTATACACATGGTTGTGAACATAATTTTTCTTTTAAATTCCTGTGTTTTTTCTTTTTTATTTAAATTAGAAACAATCTTATTTTACGTATCAATCCTAGTTCCCTCTCCCTCCAATCCTCCAATGACCGCCAGCAAACACCCTATCCCACCCCCCATCCACTCCCCAGGGGAGTGAGGCCTTCCACGAGAGAGCATCAATGTCTGTCACATCATTTGGGGCAGGGCCTAGGCCTTCCCCTATGGAAGGATACTCTCTAAGCATAAACACTTGGGTGAACATAATTCTTAAAGTCCCTTTAAGACTTCTTATAGTTTTTATATAAACCTTCCCAACGTATGTTGGACTATCACAAGTCTGCATATAGAAAAACCACAAAGTAGAGAGCAGAGAGGCAGAAATTGAGAGGATAACAATACAGAATTATTCTAATACAACATTGTATTCTTTTATACTGTACATTTTTGGTACACACTGTAATCTGATAAATAGGTTTTCAGAGTTCCTTGTCACAGAGTGTATTAGTAGTATAATTCCTAACAACAATAAGTGCTTGAAAAGTGTTTGCTGAATTGGCAACACTGCAGGATTTTAGAATTTCTATCAACAGTTGTCCATTTACATGACTCTATTGATTATGAACATTTACTGTGGTTGGTTAAAGAATAATATATTTATATTGCCTAGCTTCTAGCACTGCATCTTTTTATTTATAAATTCATGGAATGTGAAAACACATGAATGAATCTGAGTTCATTTCTCATTAGTCAAAGTAGAAGCTTGTCATTTTTGTGCAGCTCCCCCAACACACACACACACACACACACACACACACACACACACACACACACACACATGTTCACACTCGTATGCACAATGCACAAGTCCCTGTTTGGTTGATAATCTAGCACGATGCCACCTGCAGATCTTTTTTTTTTTTTTTTTGCATTTCAGATGGCATGATATTATTTTTTAATTTTTTAATTTTAGAAACAATCTTATTTTACATGTCAATTCCTCCATTCTCTCACCATCCAATCATCCCATGTCCCTACCAACCCCTGCAACCCAGCCTCACTCACTTCCCAAGGACAGTGAGGCCTTTCACAGGGGAATCATCAAAGTCTGTCACATCATTTGGGGGAGGGTCTAGGCAGTAGTATCCCTCCATAGGGAATGGGCTCCCAAAGCCCATTTGTGCACTAGAGATAAACACTGGCTCCACTGTTAGAGGTTCCATAGACTGCCCAGGCCTCCTAGAGGGAACCCACATTCAAAGGGCTTGGATTGTTCCAATGCTGGTTCCTCAGCTTTATGACTGGGGTCTCTGTGCTCTTACTAGGTCTGGTCCACTGTTTTTGTGGGTTTCTCTAGCATTGTCTTGGCTCCTTTCATCCCCGCTTCCTCTCTACAACTGGATTCCGGGAGTAAGGCTCAGTGCTTAGCTGTGAATGCCTGCTTCTGCTTCAATCAGCTACTAGATGAAGGCTCTAGGATGGCAATTATGGTAGTTCTCAATCTCATTATAGGGGAAGGGCATCAAAGGCAGCCTCTCCAAAGATCTCCCAAGCGCTTTTAGATCTTAAGATAGTTCATAAGTCTAGCATCCACTGCACTGAAGTCAAGCTAATGGTACAGTGATTTATTCAACTGCTTACATAGACAAAATGACCGAGTTTTGCTGATTTCTTATATTTTTGGTTGTGAGCCTAGCCTTGAACGGCTGAGCATCTCTCCAGCCTGCTGATATCTTTAGATCATACACTTTAAATGTGTACTTTTGGATTTTTTCAAGAACACGATTTATCATACTTCACACATGTGCAAAATTTCAAGCCAATTTATGGACATGCTTAGTCCCTGTTCATATGATGTTAGGCACTTGGGTAAAGTGGAGCACTAGGTGGCTGGGATGACCCTGAGGATTCCTGCTCTTTCAGTCAGGGTAGTTTGCTGCTGAGAGACTGGGTTATTTCTGGAGATAGAAATGATTCGATGTTGGCTTGGTCTGTCCATCTCATCTGTGAGCCCAGGGTGCTATTTTAGTGAGTGATCACTCACCCTAGGCCACTAGGATGGCCTAAGTGACAGCTGTCAAGCACTAAAGGGCTAGAACTAACTCTGAGTCAAGTGAAAAGATGGTAGAATTCTTAGCCGAATCGTTAAGAGACAAAGCCAGAGGAAGCAGAAGAGCTGTGAAGGAGAGCAGGAACAATAAAGGCCTGTCATCAGGTCCTCTCTGGAACTTGAGAGACAGTTTCAACTGAAAAACCAAGAAGGCACATTTTTCTCTCAGATATTCAGATAGACCTCCTACTAGATGGGGAGAGAAAACCCATACTCAAAGGGAGGAAGCTTACTAAGTGCTGAGCCTGCTGATACCTGGACCTTTGCAAGTTTCCTGATGATATACATCACCAGGGCATAACACATAAAATTATTAATTAAATAAGTGTTATAATGTTATCCAAAAATTGACACTATGTCCAGGGTCAGACAACAATCTTTGATTCTGGTCTCCAAGTAAAACTTTCAAGCATAAAGCCATTAGAAATATTATTTAATTTTCCCCAACATTAGGACTGATTCTGAGTAACTCCAAGAATGCTGAAGATGTATTCACCTTCACATTTGCAAATGTTTCAATTACGTAGTTTCCTATGGTATTGATTCTTAGGAATTATTGTCTTTTGTCTGTTTATGTATCCCTTAAAATAGTGAGGGGAGGGACATGTGCTTGCCAGTCTTTTTCCTCCAGTAGGATAGATATGTTCCTTTAGTTCTTGCTGAACCCACCATCATTCTTTGTAGCTACTTATGGCTAATCATTCACACCACACAATAATCTAATTTACATTCTGTAGAATTATTTATTATATAATATATCCTAATTATACCTTCTGAAAATAGAAATGGCTAATGCCTAATAAATGAGTTTTTTTTTTTTTTTTTTTGGCTTGGTGACAAACCATATTTCTTTCATACCTTTTAATTACAGAAAAAATTATCAAGAGTTAGATATTTTAGATCAGTGACCTATTAATATGCAGAAACTAAGAGCAGTATGTTCTTACAACGATTTCTAGAACTAATTGAATGGTCTGTTTAATATTGTGTTCACTCATGTATTCCTCTGGTCCGGGTAGGAAATCCAAGTTGTATGTAGCATATGAACAGTAACAGTTCTGCGGAGAAATTCCTTTAAGAAATCGCAGGGGTGGTTGCTTTTTGAATTAAAAATCACAGAGCCTCTAAATGGCACTTTGGAAAAAAAAATGAATGCCATTAATCTCTACTTCCCAAATGGAATCCAGGGAGATTAAGCCACTGCTGGCTACACATCTGTTACACAAAACAGCTGCATAAAATGGGTATAGATTAACATGGAAATAGATTTTGTAGCTCTTTCAGCTCCAGAACATCCTTATAAAACACCTAGTCACACAGAGCCTCTCTAATTTTCTAGCAACAATTTAAATAAATACAAGATGTCAGACAATAGTCCCAGTTCTGGGAGAAAAGGGCTTCAATTTTATTCGAGTTAATTGAGGCTAGAATCATTCCTGCGACATCTATGGCAATTTCACATTGGTGCACTTCAATTAAGGAATAATAAGAGTGCAAAGTAATTTATACTCATAGATTAGATGTCGTCTGTGAAAAATTACTGATTAACTCAAAGGCTGCCTCTGGAGTGCTCACCAAGCATTTTAATAGGGGATCCCTCTGTCACCTTTCATCCTAATATCTGGTCAGAAACTAGCAACACTCTAAATTACCTTTTTAAAAAATTCAATACACTTAATTTACACATCCATTTCTTTCCTATTTCAAAATTTCCCAATGATAATACATTTCAATCATCTTTTTTTAGCATCATTTATTATTGTGTATGGAGTGTGTGTGTGTGTGTGTGTGTGTGTGTGTGTGTGTGTGTGTGTGTGCATCTCTATTTGTATGAATGCATTTATGTGCCAATATGTATGTACACACATGTGTTGAGGCCAAGGTAGATATTAAGTGCTTTTGTCTACTGCTCTCCACATTATTGTTTTTTGAGACAGAGTCTCTCCTGAAACCTGGAGCTCAACAATTTGTCTACATTACTTAGCCAATGCTGGCTACACATTGGTTCCATATTTCCCATAATCCTCCTGCATGGGTTACAGGCCTCTCCCATAATACCTTCCTATTAAGTTGTCTCTGTGAATTCAAATCAAGTCCTCATGTTTGAAACCTAAACACTTTACTGACAAAACCATCTCCCCTACTTCTATCTTTAAAAATTATCTAACAATACATTTTCATTTTAATTTTTATTCTCATACTTAGCATTACAAATGTTTTCTTTGATAAAGTAATAAGAAGTTATTTTGGAAAGTATTCTTATCCAAATGTTCTGTATTTTGTTCATACTCAGGTAAACATACAACTTTTAACTATGATAACACATACAGAGACACGAGTTGCACTGACAGTTTTGGCTAAATTCAAATTTAATTATTGGTAAGTGATAAGCATCATTTGAAAACGTAACTTCCCTAACTTCACCAATGAGGTAGGAAGATCATCACTTCACTATGTCTTCTCAAGTCAGTACTGTTTTCTGGAGTGCAAAAAATGGCTAGCAAATGCTAAGAAAAAAAAAAACCAAAATAGCTTTATTGGAGCTATGAGTGTATGTCTCTTCATTAGTTATTAGCTTGAGGAAAACAAGGTAGAGCATAAAGAATCCCATATTCTTTTATTGGAAAACATGAACTATTTCCAGTGATTTTTCTCCTTTAAAGACAACAGAAAATAAAATGAAATAAGTAAACTAGTTTTAGTCTTTAACCTTTGTCTCTACTGTACTGTCAGAGAGCTAGACCTAAAGAAAGTGTAGGATTTAAGTTAAACTGTGAGTTTTGCTTCTTAGCATTGCTGTGGGAATTTTGTGACTTCTGCGGAATTGTGGTCTGGAATAACATGGTACTTAGTAAATTGTAGGTGTTGACTGTGTGTTCAAAGTAGTTTCCATGTTTGGGGGGTAGTATATATAGGATACCCAACAACATCTAAAATATATTCTTTCTCCTTTACTATTATTTTTAGTCTTAAAGAATAATGCAAACAGCCATCTATCACATCATGTGTTCTGAGAAGGGCACTATGAGGCATTTTATTTTGGCAACACCATAAATGTTCACTTACACAAACTAAGAGAGTCACTGTTATGGGATTAAATAATCTTGGTGGTGACTTTGTTCATCTTAAACATGACCAACCTTCTTGGGTTTGGCTTGCAAGGAACATATTAGGAAGGTGTACAGAGAAGTTGAGATAGAAAAGAATCATAAAGGAAGACTTTAAAAATTACTGAAGAAAGAAGGTAGTATACTATTAAGTTTAATGGTAGGTAAAAATCTCTAAGCTTACAGCAAATACAATGTGATCCCCTGGGTCAGTGAAGCAGGCACTGTGGCACCTAGTTTGTTTGTACTGCTGAGACTTTTTATTTCAACCTGTCATTGCCATAGGGACACAGTCTCTGGCTTGCCCGATCACAGGCCTGAAAACCTGTTAAATCATTGCATTAAGAGTTTAACATGATCTCCTTCCTCCTGGAGGGAAATATTGTCAAAAAAACTAGAAACAGTGTCATTAGGAATATCTGTAAATGAATGCACTTAAAGTTACCAGTGGCTCAGTTCTGCTTTTATTCTCTAGTCATATTTGTACATCTTGGGATTAAAAATTAGTATCAAATTAAATAACTCCAACTTATACTTGCTTTCATCTTTCTCTGGAATGATCCAAAGAACATAGAAAAAAACAATGGCTTAAAGTGGCAATGAAAATCTAAGTTTAATTTAAGTGATGACACAGCAATCATGAAGAACTTGGATGGCCTCATATAGTTTATCACAGGGAATCTACTTGATGATTCAAACAAGCTCCAGGGCTTACAAATGTTTCTTCTTTATAACCTGACTCTGTGAGATCATTATTTTGCCTTATATTTGGAAATCATACACCCTGAGTTTGAACTAGGAATCTCTGACATTGATGCCCATGCTTAAATTGCTGTACTGTGTTGGTATGAGAAATAAGACTAGAGAATAGTTCATAAAATGAACTGAATATTACCTACTGACACATCCACACAGACAAGAATGTACACATGGATAGAATTACTCTGGGCATCTTTGAAAGATGGAGGATCACAAAGGCACAGACTATGCAGGCTCTGTTCTGTTCTGGATACAAAGTACCAAGAATACTTGAGAAAGGAATTCAATAAAGAAATAGAAGATGTGAAATGAAGATTGTATGAAAAGCTCAATAACACAACTAGAAAGCATTTTGAGGAGAAAGAAACAAGCAGGTAAAGAACATCAGGACTCAAGGATAAAGAAGAAGATATTGACCAAATAAGCAAGGAGTGTGATGAATTTACAAAGGCACAGGAAAGGAAAATACAAGAAATGTGTGCCAGAATGTAAACACCCAAATTTCTAATTATAGACATAAATGACAGAAAAGAATCCCAATTCAATGGCATAAGCAGAACTTCAGCATGATCACTCAATAAAATTCCCCAAACTAATGAAAGATACACTCATACAAATACAAGAAGAACACAGGACACTAGACAACAGAATAAAAGAAAATCCCCAATGGCATAGCATAGTTAAAACATTAAGTATACACAACAAAAACTTATTGAAAACTCCAAGAGATAATATGCAAGCCACATATAAAAGAAACCCTATCAGAATAACACCTGATTTCCCAATAAAAAGAAAATCCTGGAACAATGTATTCCAAATTATAGAAGATTATTGTGGCAGTCTAGTTTAACATATCCAACAAAACTGTCTGTCATAAATGAAAGACAAAAAAAAACTTTCCCTGGTATAAATGGCCTAAAAATTATATCCAACAAACAAAAGCTTAAAAAATCATAAAGCATCATTTCTTGCCAAAGAAAGGAATAACTATAGTAGAAACACTGTGAAAAGAAATATAAAGCTACAATTATTAGAATACAAAGTACCACTGAGAATATAAACAACAACAAAAAATAAAAACCAAAATGACCACAATTAACACACATATTTCAATAATAACTTTAAATATCAATGGTTTTCTCCCTGTAATAAAAAGACACAGGCTGACTGAATGGATCAGATAACAAAATCCATATATCTGTGTCTACTAGAAACGTATTTTAGCTTTAAACATATACACTGCCTTTAAACTAAGTGACAAAAGTATTTAAAGTAAATGCAACCAGGAAACAAGCAGGCATCATTTTCTTAAAATCTGCAAAATTTATTGGAAGGTAAAACCAGTTAGAAGATATAAAGTGGAATGCTTTATCCCAGTCAAGGGAACAATTGACCAAGAAGACATTACTATGCTAAGCATTGATGCACTACACTCTAGAGAGCCCACTTCATAAAAGAAGAATAATGCACTACTGGATTTAAAGGTACAGATTATCATAAACATATTAATAAGTAAATCCAATACTCTACTTTATTCATTAGATGATCCCCCCAGCAAAAAATAAACAAAGAAACATTAAAATTAATTGATACCATACATCAAATGAAACTAACAGTTTCACAAGTCAACTTTGCAAGGAAATTTTGGTAAATAACTTCACACTTCAGAGCATGGGCAGTCTATGCTCTCTACCCACGTATATGACAAAGTTGAGAAATTCAGGTCACATGTTCTACCTGTCAGTTTAGTGTGGTGTATAAACTATGTAAGTTTAGTATTGTATTAATACCTGAACAAACCACCCTAGAGTAGCAAGAGCCAAGATTTCCTTAGTTTACAAAATGTAAAAGGTTGAGACACATAAAATTGTCTACAAAACAGAAGAAACATAAATGAACTTCCTAAAAATTTCAGTATAGATGGCAGAAAAAGGAATGCTTCTACAGTGCATTTTTACTGGATTATTTAAATTGATATTACAAACTATAAAATTTAGCTCTACATTAATTTGGAACTAAATGATTTATAATAGATTAGATGAATTAGGTAATGCTTTATTCATACAGAACTGAAACTATGTTACTGAAAAGAAATATAGATATTTAAAATTTGAAAGTCTACATAAAGGAAGAACTATAAATCCATGAGTCCTAGCTATAAGCAGAAATGAGTTAGATATAAGCATGCAGTAAATTCCAAATATGCATTATTATTAGATATTTCAATCGTTAGAATGGCAGTATGTAATGCCACTCATCAGAGATGTAATGTCTACTGAGTAAGTTAGATGCCATACTCACTAAACTGTATCTACTGCAATTCCCATGTTTGAAAATCTTTCCTTTGTCTTAAAAATGCTAATTTCAATGCTCAGATGTACCTCTTCCATGAGATTAAGAGACAGGCAACTTCAATATTATATTATGTAGACTTAGAATAGCAAAGTAATTCCTCTGAATCAATTGCCAAAGAAGGAACACTCAGAATGGAGCCACTATTGAAAGGGATACAACTGTGAATGCACAGTAGCACTGGATAGACTTGGCAACAGTGTCTGGGGTTAGAGTCTACACTGACAGTAGGGCAAGGGCCATGAATTTCAGGGAACATGAACCTAGAGGTATTCGGGTTTAGAAGACAACTGCTATGTAGCTAGATGGAAGGTCTGTCTTGTGTGACATGCAAGTATTTGGTGAGAGGAAAGAGGAAGGCAGAAACCATATAGTTATATTTTAATTAAAAAATCCTACTCTCCCACTTCTATCACCCAAATATCTCAAGGCATGACACATATACTTCACTCCTTTTCAAATTAATGGGCTCTTTTTAAAATTATTAAATATAAATATATGTTCATAAATATATAAATAAAACCTGGGTTTGTTCAAGGTTGCTTGTTTTTATGGTTTTGCTGCTGACCACTTGGTACTAGATAACCAATTAAAGGACTCTTAGTTGTGGAAGTCTAAAATCCCCTTTCACAGCAATGCTCAGTTGCCAATAGTTTTTAGTCATCCATGTTTCAGATTCCTGATCCCTTCATTTCCTCCCGTTCTCCCTTGAAACCTATGAACAGGGGAAATGTTAGGGATGACCCCAACCAAGAATCCAGGCAGTGGTAAGAGGCTTTTTTTGATGCCCGTCCCCTATAATGAGATTGATGACTACCTTGGTGCTATTCCTAGAGCCTTCATCCCATAGCTGAATGAAGCAGAAACAGGCACCCACAGCCTAGCCATACTCCTGGAATCCACTTTCAGAGAGGGAGGAGGGATGAGCAAAGTAACCAAGACTGTGCTGGAGAAACCAGCAGAAACAGTTGAACTGACCTAGTGATAACACAGAGACCCTAGTAGCAAAGATGGGGAACCAGCATTTGACAGAACCAAGCCCTTTGAATGTGGGTGCCAGCTAGGAAGCAAGGGCAGTCTATGGGACCTCCAACAGTGGAGCCAGTGTTTATCCCCAGAGCACAAATGGACTTTGGGAGCCCATATCCTATGGATGGATAATATTGCAGCCCAGATACAGGAAGGAGGGCCTGGACCCTCCCCAAAATGATGTGAGGGACTTTGATGTTCCCCGGTGGAGAGCCTCACTATCCCTGGGGAGTGGGTGGGGGTGGTTTGGGGGTCGGTGAGGAGCATGGGAGGATGGGAGGACTAGGCAAAGGGGAGATTGATATGTAAATAAGAGTGCTTCTAAAATAAAAATATTGTAAAAGAAAAGATGACCAACTTGAAAAATGATAATACCATCCCAATGTTCAATGAAAGTTATTTCAAGTAAAATTTTCAGTACTTACTGACTGTCTTGTGCAAAGCTGTACATTCTATCCTGTTAGTAGAGAAGCACTAATATGAAGTAGGACCATACATGCTACATAAAAAAGATTATCTTTCTATTTATACCATGAAAATTTCAAGCTGGGGTTTAATATAAAGGTATGTGGTGATGTGGACCTATATTAACCTAACAGTAACATCAAAAGTAGAGAGGAGATATGTAGGACAACAGTAAGGGTTTTCACTAGCCCAGATCTCTAACAGTATAGCACTATATAGAAACAAAATGCCTCAGTAGAAGGATGTTTTCCAGGCAAAATATCAATGAAAGCTGTAGAAAAGTGTATTGTGGCTGAGATGGCAGAGCATCAAGGGGCTCTCCTGAGATTTTGGGCAAATCAAATTATTCTGACTGCTGCTTTTGAACAGCAAGTGGACACTCAAGTGAAAAGAGGGAGTATCAGAAGATAGTGTTCATCCAGGGAGATACATGCTCTACTTTGAATCTCTATTGCCAGCCGTATGGATCTGTGATGAGATTAGTGCTCATAATCCAATCACATGGCAATAATTTAGAACAAGCCACTATTCATAATGACTTATACACTTAGAGTTACATAGTTTTAAAAGGCATTTGTATGATTATAATAAGGCATGCTATTGTTGATTATAATAAAATACAACCCATAACAGTTAAAATAATCACCACTCATAATGGCTACACTTATTTCCCCAGTGTTAAGTATTAAGTAAATTTCTTACATTGTGTTCACATGATGAAGAACTATCATTTGGGTTCTCTACTTCAAATTTCCTGATTAACTGTTTCCCACATTATTGAAATCACTTTATAGAACAGTATGGAATAGAGGGTTTAGGTTTTATACCATAAATTACTATAATTTGTTGATTACTTTTCTAATTTTGAACACATAATTGATAATATTTCAATTCTATCTATGAGTTTTTAGATTTTTAGTAGTAATAACACTGAAGGAACACATATGTGAATTTAAGGTAGATAGTTATTACAAAATGTTATTCATAGATTATATTAGTACACCAATGAAAGCAAATGTAGACTCCATTTCATAGTGTCCATCTTAGCATTTGCATTAGACATTTGAGGCTCAAGTTCATTCATTCTTCTCAGAAATCAGAGGATAGAAATCTATTATGTTCAATAAAAAATAACAAAATATTTATAAAAAACAGGACTACAAAATGACAATCCATTCCAACCAAAAGAAATCTTTTCAAAGGAGCATCACTGGGCATTTCTGTTTACTGAAAATCTCCTTAATGTAATTAAAAATAATTTCATTATGCTTTAAAATCATCAAAATAGTAATATTTGTCTATCAAATGTTATTTTTCTTTTCTTTCTGTTTAGGATTCATTAGCAAGAGACCTTTTCCTAAACCATGTACTTGAAGAGAGTGTTTAAAGCTCCCAATTAAACCACGTTTAACCTCTCAAATCTAAAAGGTCCATATTTCTAAGAACTTTTTTGATTTTAGAATTATTTAAGCTGATATTGATACTAATGATATAAACCTGTTTGAGTAGAAGAGAGAAAATTTGTATAGATGCACTTTGTGTGCTAGCTTTGACATGGATCTCAGTTCCACTTTCACATGAGGAAGCCAACACTTATTAACTTAAAATAATTTCATTCAGCAAAGTGGTGGTGGTGCATGCCTTTAACACCAGCACTCTGGAGCCAGAGGCAGGGCAGATCTCTGTGAATTTGGGGCCAGTGTGTTGTATAGAGTGAGTTCCACATCATCCAAAGCTGTTACATAGAGAAAAACCTACCTCAAAAAAGTAAAAAAACAAAAAGATTTTTTTCATTCAATGATTAGACTTTCATTTGAAATGTAGTTCTGTCTACCTCTATCTATTACTATAATCCATGTTTTTTGAAATTTTGTTTTCTATATATTAGATTCTATTTTTAGGAAATAAAGTACCTACTTTAATTTTCTTAAGTCTGTGTTTAAAATTGAAGTTATCACCTTGCTCAAAATCAAATGCACAGCTAGCAAATGGAAGATTCAGAAGAAAAATCAGGGAGCCTAGGACTAGCCTTTAACTGAATGACATCACCATGCTCCCACTAAGTACTAGAAAAAGATGGAGTCACGGATCAAATCGCCAGCATTGGTTTGACACTGTAATCTACTTCTATAAATAAGTAGTCTGTAGGAATTTATCAACAAATAATTTATAACCTATCATTTCACTAATCTATTCACAAAATTAATATTAATAAACTTTCACAGACTCCACAGAAAGCTGATAAATACCATTTCATTATCATTAGTGTCATATGAGAATGCTCATTTGGGGCCTGAGCATATTCTAAGAACTCTGAATATTAAGAACACATTTTATGTGGTGTGAATTGAAAGCATTTTTCATCTGATATAAACAAAGTACAAATGGAATTTTACTTACCGGATAATTTTAAGAAGAAATCAAAATAGAAACTATATTGTCACCCAATGATGAAGTGTGCATAACATTTTCCAAAAACTATATTATGCTGTCTTCTCATTTTCACAGTAGAGAAATAACACAAATGTCTTTAGTTTTGTATGCTCAGCCCTTAATATTCCTTAGCTATCTTGAAAATCATGTGCCCTGAGGGATGTTGTATAGTATAACTTGAAGTAAGGTATACTAACAAAATAATGATTCAACTCAAAACTGAGCAAAAACTCTATTATATGAAACAGTGTTCTTTGGTTGGCAAAGCAGTTTCTTGTGAAGTTTCTATGCCTGTGATCCCTTTCAGAAGCACTCACTGGTAACAAGCATTGGATGACAAGATTGTTTATTTGTCACAGTAGTACTCATCCAAAATCAATTATCTTAATAAATATCTATGTAATTAACTGAAAAATTCTCCTTGGAGGAATCAATTGATGAACAATTCAATATGAGGAAATGAAGAGGAAGAGAAACAGTAATCTTGAGAATATAACAATTTCTCATCCTTAATTATATAGGATTCCCCAAATATGTGTACAAATATATTTAGAACACCAAATATTTAGAAAGTGGTGTGTGTAAACAAATCTTCAGATGTGAGTATGTACCTGAAGTAATGCAGAAAACAGAAAGGTAAAAACGTGTTATGAGAGAGGGAGCACTAGAAAGGAAAATAGCATGGCACAATTGATATTAAGGTGATAAGAGGAGAAAAGGCAGAGGAGGATTTTATGTGGCATGGTGAGATCAACATAGAAGAGAGAAATATAAAACTAAGGATATTTTTTAAAGCCTTAGTTAATCATATTGATATTTGCTTGCCTAAAGTCACATAGAATACCTATAAGTGTATGTGTATATGTATCCATATATAGTCTGAACAAAGTTATCCAACATGTTTGAACATGGTCCCACAAAGAGCCATAGACCAGTGGTTCTCAAACTTTAATACAGTTCCTCTTGTTGTGGTGACCCAAACCACAAAATTACTTTCATTGCAACTTCACAACTTTAATTTTGCTACTGATCTGAATCATAATTTAAACATCTGATATACAGGATATCTGATATGTGACCCCTGTGAGAGGATTTGCAACCTACAGGTTGTGAACTTTTGCCATAGTATATCTAACAACAACTCCACTGTCAGACATGGAAAACACCTGCTCCAATTGTCAGGGTTGTCCAACAGGTTCCCACAAAAAGCCAGGCGTTGGTAGTGCACGCCTTTAATCCCAGCACTTGGGAGGTAGAGGCAGGCAGATCTGGTATCCATAGTGAGTGTCAGGATAGGCTCCAAAGCTACACAGAGAAACCCTGTCTTGAAAAACCAAAACAAACAAACAAATAAATAAACAAAAAAATATAATCCGTTGCCATTGCTTCTGGTTCCTGCCCAGAAGTTGAAGGTAAGTCCTTATTCATGAAGACACTATGAACTTTGGAAATAGAAGTCGGCATATTTTAGTCAATTCTTCCCTGAGGAATAACTTCCATATATTTGAAAGTGCTAAGCAACCTGCTACTGGGAGGGTTGGGGCAACAGTCTTATCCAGCTACCAAAGCTGTGAACCACAATGATGACCAGCTTGGCAAGTTAACCTGAATGGTGCAATGTTGCCATTCGTATCTTGGTGGTGACCAATTCCTTTCTAATTGACATAAGGCTTGCTCAACAGGAGGGAAAGCATGAGTAGTACTGCAAACCTACCCAAGTTTCCAAAGCCAATGCTTGAATGGTGCTTAAAGGAGAGCCCATTTACATCCATACATTGGCCAAATTATGATTAATTGACCAAATTCTTAAATTAATTTGCTTTCTACATTCTTTTTTCCTTTGTTCTTGGTCTTTTTATTTATTGAATTTAGAAGCAATCTTATTTTACATATCAATCACATTTCCCTCTCCCTCCCATCCTCCCATGCCCTTCACTGATCCCCCATCCCACTACCCATCCACTCCCCAGGGAGGATGAGGCCTTGCATGGTGGATCATCAAATTCTGTCATATCATTTGGGGTGTGTATCTGGGCTGAGAGTGTATCACTCCACGGGGAATGTGGTCCCAAAGTCCCTTTGTGCTCTAGGGATAAATAATGGTTCCACTGTCAGAAGTCCCATAGACGGCACAGGCCTCCTAACTGGCACCCACATTCAGAGGCCTTGGTTCAGTCCAATGCTGGTTCCTCAGCTTTATGACTGGGCTCCGTGTGCTCTGACTTGGTCAGATCAGCTGTTTCTGTGGGTTTAATAAATGGGACCTTCTGAAACTAAGAAGCTTCTGTAAGGCAAAGTGCACAGTCAAAAAGACTACACTCTTTAATAATTCACTTCTGGTGTTTTTTGGTTCACTGGTATTTCATCTGACTTACAAGAGATGAACTAAATGAATTTAGAGGCTAATGAATTCAGATTAAAGGAATTCAGTATCTCTTATAAAAACTATATTCTCCTACAATTCCAACTGCTCTGATAAGTTATGATATAAGGAAGAATGAAAAGAAAACCGTTTTATGAGGAGGTGTAAACATCATGTGTTATAGAAAGCCTTCAAAGATGAACTTGAGGAACTGGAGAGAAGTGTGCTTGAGTCTCTGCTGTGAGTCTAATGACCTCTTCCACCTTCCTTCATCCTCCCATGCTTCAGATTCTTTATCTGTAAAATGGAGTTTGGCAGACGCTTCACTAATCCCCCTCACTAGGTAACATCTGTGACAATTTCACATGAATAGGGATTATGCAATAAATTAATTTCGTTTAAAACCACCTTAAGTGTGCTATTAACTAACTGTATTGTGTTCCAAACAAAGCAAAGCAACAGGCAGGACTTTTAATTTTCTCACGTAAGTATTTGGGAACCTGAGGAATAATAAATGCTAGTCCTTCCCATTGGTAAATGAGGAAAGTCTACACAATAATCATGGTAATATTTACCCATTCTAAACTTCAACAAACGAGGCTTAGAATTATTTTTAATGTTATAAGCAAAAAATAAGAGAGTGTTTACTTGCTTTCATTTCTTGTATATTGGCCATAAATAGCCAGGTATTAAATGCATCTGAAATGAAACACAGACTCCTTTGTATCTGAGGCAAATGCTTCAGTATTACCTCCAGAACTGAGTCATTCTCTGAACTGCCAATTTTCATAAAATTGCCCAAATCAGGAAGAACAAGAATTTGGGGTGACATCGACAGAGGAGCATTCTGCCAAGTTATGCTTTCTTTTTAGTGCTTTTTAAAATTTTAATGGTTAGATTATAGGTCTTTTCAAATAAGTACCAAGCATATAGTAGGCAAGTCTTACAAGATGCTTAAAAAATACAGGTATCAATAAAATTCTTTGCAACAAAAGTGGCCTAGAACCACCTTATATACTGTCCTTAATTGTATTCCAGTGTTAGAGCAACATGGAAATTCAGACACAAACCACTATGTAGTTATCCCCTTTGTATTATGTTAATTAAAGCAGAAAAAACCCTACCAAAAATCCCCAACCAATTCCCGGAAAAGATGCCCTTTAAATTACAAGCTATTAAACTTTTCATACCAAACTAAATGAAATGCCTACATGTTTTGAAGAATAGAGTGTCCTGGGGATACTTTGACAAGGTGGGGCTGCTCATGATGTATTTCTTTGTCTTGTGATTCAGTGTGCTCTTTTAATCATAAGCAATGTACTTCATTGGAAAAAATAACTACATTCTAGTTTCAATGCCTTCTTTGCAAGTAAGTGGATCCCAGCCACCTGTCTACTCAGTCATTTCCATGAGCAGATTGTGGTAATCCAAAGCACCTTAGTGGCCATTAGTGAGTGCAGACTTTAAGCCATACAAAATATCACATTCAGTACAATAGAGAAGACCATGGGATTCTTTCATCTAAATGACTGCCAGAAAGCAAGAAAGCAAGAAAGGAAGGAAGGAAGGAAGGAAGGAAGGAAGGAAGGAAGGGAAGGAAGGAAGGAAGAGAAAGGAAGGAAGGAAGGAAGGAAGGAAGGAAGGAAGGAAGGAAGGAAGGAAGGAAGGAAGGAAGAAAGGGAAAAAAGCAATGTTCTTTTGCTCTTTTACTTGGTATCATTTCGGTATTTCTGATATGCCAATCTTCAACTGGAGTTACCAATTTTACTATTGTAACTCAACTTTCAAAATGTAAATGAGATCTTTCTGGTCTTACTGACACCAATACTCAAGGATGAAAAGATCACATTTTTAATTGTAATTTGTGAATACTCTGCATTTCTGGTGCACAGAAAAAATTATGCTAGTATGGAAATGAACAAGCAGTAGGAGACATGTATCTCTGGGTATAAAGCTTTCATATTAGCCAGTCTGGGCACTGGCAGTTGAATTTTCTTAAATCTTACTCTTAAATCAAATGCTTTTAGTGCTGAGATTCCTTGTATCAGACCCCTAATATGGTTTTCAGGGCCTGTAAATCTTAAAGAATTCAGGGACTTTTTCTCTCTGCAGAAAGTGGATATTTTTCATTAAAATTTCAAACAAGATAAAAATTGCCATTCATGGTTGTTTTCTAGAATAGTACACTGAAAGTGGCCTATTAGACTTCAGAATGCAGCTCTTGCCAACAAAAATGTATAGTTACTAAGAAACTTATATAGATGTCCATTTTATCTTCTAGAGAGGGCCAATGATTAGGAGGGGAAAGGGAAAAGTCTGCTTCAAACTCCAGACAAAAGTGTGAGTTATTATCTAGAAGTTTTGAAATTTCCATTTGACTTAATTACTGACAAACTTTTCAATGTGGGCCCATAAATTTTTTCACCTCCCACCAGCCCAGATTCTTATTTTGTAATGAAATGTATTGGATTATGTAACCATTAACATTGCTTTATTGAATGACTTGAGTGTCCACAATTATTTTGTTGATACTGCCAAGATGAAAGTAATGCAACTCCTTAAAGGTAGATGTAGCAACAGGCATGGAAGTAAAGATTAAACAAATTGTATGTTATACTAGAGTGGTCTTTTGGATTTTCAAGGTGTCAAAACTACTGAAGTCTAAATATGGTCTGGCCATATTTATTTAAAGTGCCAATTTTTCTAAGTGATTGTAGTTAACTGAGAAGAAGCCTATTTCTCAGCCACTTCTAGAATGATTTAAAATGTTGTATTCCATTTATTTATGTGTGTGTCATGGTAAGCACATGCTATGATGTACATATGGATCAGTTTTCCTCTTCTGCCATTCAGGTCCCTTGGAATATACTCATATCTCTCAGGTTTGGCAGAAGATGCTGTTATCTGCTGTTCCTTCGCCCAACCCCAGTGCCAACTCTAGAATTTATAAAGTAACTCCTGCACAGAAGAAGAAAAATAAAGGTGATTAAAAATATACATGAAACATTATTGGAGATTGAGACTTCTTGAGGCAAATAATTAACAAAGAGAAGAATCAAGATTATTGAGCAAACAAATTTCAATTATGCAGTGGATGCTAGGGTTAAATTTGGAAGGTATCAGGAAATAGAATATGTAAAACTTGGTGGATATTTTGGTAGCAATATGGGAGATTGTTGCCCAAATTAACTTTTAAACTTCTGTACTGGACCCTCATTAATACATGAAAATATACGGAGGGAGAAAGTTGGGAGTAATGGTTGTTAAAGCTTGGTGCAGATTCTGGGGATACCAGGTCACATGCCCTTTGGTAAGTTTAGGAAGGCATGGCATTTGAGATGCAAAAGTGCTTTTCACTCAGCAGCAGCAGCTAAAAATGTTCAAGCACATTTGTTTCTTAAAGATGTTTATATAACAGACACACACAAGTAACATTACACAGACTAAATAAGTTATGCTTAAGAAACATACATGTAAGTACATGTATTAAAGGGGAGCAGGGAAGGCTACAAGGCAGACTTTTGAGGAAAGAAAGGGAAGGGAGAAATGTTGTAATTATAATCTCAAAAACTTTTTAAAAGAAGTCTATATAAGATATTCAAATTCAGTTGCCAGCTGAGTATGTTTCTGGGTCCGTGGAGCACATTTAGAAAGTCAGAAAAGGAAGCTGAGGTGGTGCAAAAGTTGACTTGATTGGCCAGGCAACTGCTGTTAGTTGAGGTAGGTGAGTAAATTTAGGTAAGAGAAAGTGAGGACGAAAGTAACTCTAGAGAATACAAACTGAGGCACAAGAGACAGCTCATGAGCCTTCACAGAATACAAACTCAGAAGAGCAAAACAATGAAGAAAACGTATATTCAAATAATTACTTCTGTGTCTGCCAACTCAACTCCATACTGCTGAATACATACAAAAGCACCTGGGTGGTGTGATTATCACACCTGAGAAGAAACAGGCCAGAGAAGCACCCTCCTGACATGCAGAAGAGGTGACATTTATGCTTTTCATGGACTGGCCAATGGGTAATGTAGGGGTTACAGATGCAGAGAAAGACAGCACTGTGGCAGCACTACTGGACTGATGTTGCCTCTTGCTTCTCTGCATCTCTGGGCTTCATGTAATGAGATATTTTAACAGTGTGAGACAGCCCTTGCCCTAGCCTAAGACACTTTTATAGCAAAAGTTAATTAGCTCAGGAGGAAATATTCATATTCATACCAAAATTTTGTGATTTTTTTCAGGCTATCATTTCATTTGCAAACAACATTTAAAAATGTTTATTGTAAGCTAGGTGGTGGTGGCACATGCCTTTGATTCCAGCACTCGGGAGGCAGAGGCAGGTGGATCTCTGTGAATTCGAGGTCATTTTGGTCTACAGAATTAGTTCCAGGACAGGCAGGGCTACGCAAAGAAACCCTGCCTCAATAAACCAAAAGAAAAAAAATGAAAATGTTTATTGTGGAAGTCATATGCCACAGATGGGGATCAAATTTTAGTTTCCTACGTTTTAATTATTCTTAGATTTTATTTGAGTTTATGTGTATTGGTACACATGTGGACTGCATGTGTATCTGATATATATCCTTGGAACTGAAGCATGGTTGTGGGCCACCATGTGGGTACTGGGAACTAGGTCCTCAACAAAAGCTGTCAGCCATCTCTCCAGCATCCAATCCCCAAGACGTTGAATTGAGTTTTGTTTGCAAGTCCCTGTCCACAGTAACAGGATGGATTTTACTCTTAAACACTATGGCTAGATTATATATTTTATAAAACAAATCACAAGAGATAATCATACAGTCTGCTTCTGATTCAATTATGAAAGGGTTTGAGGTAAAAGATGAATTTGCTACATAAGTTAACATGCTAAGAAATCAAGCACACAGTGTCTATATAATGTGAAAATGTATAGAATGAAAAACTCATAATTTAAATTGTTTTCATATGAAATTTGACTTATTTCAAAATATTCAGTTAGGACATATAACTTAATCGAGTTTTCTCACTGAATCATGTGGCTATTGCTTGCCATTCATTATAGGGGAACTCACAGTGACAGACTATCTAGAAATATGATCTTCTTGAAAATAGTTAATATAGAATTAAGTTGGACTTGATTAGAGTTGGCTCTCTGTGCCATGACAGGTTATTAAAATAAGCAAACTTCAGATTCAGGGGAAATGAATTCATGCTTGCTGAGACAAAATGGAAATGAGTTGTATATAAGCCGAAAAACACCAAGGGCTAACAACCGTAGCCATGAAAACCCAAAAGGAGCCAAGAAGACCATCCCCTAGAAGAAACTTGTGAAGATGTGTGCTCTAGCAAACAACCTGACTGCAGATGACAACTTACAGAATTTTAAAAGAAATGAATTATTTTGCTTTAAGATGGGGTTGGTGGCAATATCACACACACACACACACACACACACACACACACACACACACACACACACACACACATACACACACAAACTTTGAGAAAAGAAAATGTTTGAATTCAGCTTTTAATAAGGTTTAAGGCTTGCCTATTACATCAGGAAGTGGGGTGACCTGAAGTCACTGATACTAGAACACAGGACAAACATCTGTTTGTACTCTTGGCTCTAGACACTGTATCCTATTGCCACCTGACCTTATGAGAATAATTCGGTAGAGAAAATGACCTAGGAAAATCTCCGCTGTCAGTCAGAGGGAGCAGACAGAGTATGAATGGATGGCTTCCTTGATTGAATGGCAGGGCAAACAATCTTCCACCCTGGCTTAGGAAATAAGCCTAAGTACCACTTGCTGACTCTCATTGTTCCAAAATGCTACTTTTATTTAAAGCCACAAAACAGCTCTGAGGCCAAAACTGCAAAAAAAGAAAAGGAAAAAATATTATATATCCCTTCTTGCCATCTTTTCAAGGTGGGCTGACAAAGAAAAGGACTACAAACTGAAAAAAATGGAGTCATAAAGTCTAAATAGTAGGTAATAATACTAATCTGCTGTGCTGAGATACTGATTAAGAGATTGAACAACTGCCTGCAGTTCTAATTGGATTTTCCTGTGTTTTCTACAAACCCTGGCAGGCCAGTCCTGATAAATCCTTGGTTTGCTTGCCATTTATTCTCTATGAATGACTCTCTGTAATGGACTTAGCTGAAGAAACACAAAAAAGCCTTGTGTTGCGTAGAAGTGCTAACGTGGTTCTCTTTTTAGATTGCTGCTCTGTAGCTTTCGAAAGCATGAGTAATTAATACAGTGAATCACTGGGCTAATTGCTGTCTACATATTTCATAAGCACAATAATATACAAGGCTATAACTCAGGCATAAGGGGAGTACAGCCATGTGTATAGTGGTGCACTGGAAAACTGCATCATGTTTAAACTGGGAAGAGGTATCCACACATTACTATGATATTATCTGAGGTAGTCACATGCAAATGAAAGAGGAATGTCACTTCATAGAAGCACATAGTTTATGTGCAGCTCAAACAGGTGAAGTTGCACAGTCAGTTCACATATTTTCAAAGAGCACCATCATGTTCTTTCTTTGTCTTCAAGAATGCTTTTGTCAGTATATTGTGCACAGGAGGATGTACTCACTGGTTTTGTTTCCAATTGCACACAGTTATAAAACATGAAATGTGGTCTTGTAGGTATACAAAGAAGTAAGTAAAACTGGGTTTCATAGGTATACCTCCAGTCACACACATCAAGATGTTCACAACTTCCATTCACCCCAGCTCATTGGGATCCCATACTTATATTGTCAATAAGCACCTACATTCACATGCACTTATGCGCTCACAGATATGCACTATCAGAATCAAAATAAACCTTAAAATATTAAATAAAATAAGAATACTCTGTTCCTGTTTTCAAAGAATTGATTTATGTGCAAGGGTAAGCACTGTTCACTTAACTCTCACAGAAGTGGTTCCCCATGCTAGGTAGCTTTCATGGTCTTGTGGAATTTCTGCGAGAAGTCATGGCTCTGCACATATTCCACTTTTTGTACTTCCACCTTCAAGGTTGGGATATAAAATTTGTTTCTGCAAGCAACACCTGCGATTGCTTGACAGGTGTTCCTATGATGTTATCTTGTGGGCAGCACCCAATGAGAACACTTTATGGAGGAGTTAGGATAATCATTTGGAATATATGAAACTTTATTATCTATAGAATAGAACAGACAGACCCAAGGACACTCTGTATGTTTCTGTTCTTCTCGGTCAAAGATCCTAATGACCTAATCTTGTGAATCTTCTGTGAATCTCAACTTGTTTCTCAGACCATCATATATCTGTTTAATCAAAAGAATTAGTTGGATTTAATTTGCCAGTATTATAATCAAAAATTAGTTGGTGATATTAACCATTGTGTTAGCATATAAGAAAACCAAGAATTATCTGGGTCAGAGTGAATCAGCAGCTGATCACAAACTGGGATTGTCCTATGAGAGTAAAAGCAGTATTCCATTCTCAATAACACCCCAGAGGCAATCCTCCCACACTTCTGAGAACTCATAGAATATGGCCAGTAGGAAAGAAGACACCGTCGGCTGCAAAACAAAGCAGAGTAGGAAATGTGGCGAATGTCAGGAATGAAGAAAGTAAAAGCACATCACAGCTGAGAAGGATGAAGCTTAAGAAACATTGGATGACTGGTGTGAGAATTTCAAGGTGATGCCTTGGTCATGCTGCTGTGATATGCTCCTTTGCAGGTCTTACTTTGTAGTGTCACCTTGGGCCTCATCCAACATAATACCAAAAGTAATTGTGTCACATAGTAAAGGAGATTCCTAGGATGGACCTCACCTAGACTACCTTGCTGAGTTGAGGTTCTCGAGAATATGTGGCATCTATTCAATGATTATCGTTCTGATTGCTATGGAGGAAAACAAAATAACACACAGAAAAAGAGAGAGGGGATAGCAAATGAAAGGAAGGAAGAAAGGAAGGAAGGAAGGAAGGTAGGAAAGAAGGAAGGAAGGAAGGAAGGAAAAGGAGAGAATGGGCCAGAGAAGTACTCATGACAAAATGATTTTGGTTTCAGTAAAAACAGTCTTGGCTCAGGGAATATTACTCTATGTGGAATGGGCTCCCAAAGTCCACACCTATGCTAGGGATAAGTACTGAACTACTACTACAGGAAGTCCTGTAGCTTTCTGAGGTTTCCTCACTGAAACCCATGTTCCTGGGATCTGGATCAGACACATGGTGGTATCCTGAGCCAAGACACACTGGGGTGGGCCTAGGCCCTAACCCAAAGGATATGATAGACTCAGATGACCCCTATGGAAGGCCTCACCTTCCCTTCCCTGGGGAGCAGAAAGGATATGTGATAGGTAAGGTTTTATTTGGGGGTGTGGTACTGAAGGAGGGGAGGGAGAGGGAACTGGGATTGTCATGTAAAACAATCTTGTTTCTAATTCAAATTTAAAAAATCTGCAAAAAAGAATAAAAGAAAATCAACCTTAAAAGAAGTTGTTTTCTGACCTAAGCACACACATGCAGACACACACACACACACACACACACACACACACACACACACACACACACATCAAGCAATAAAGAAATGTAATAATGAATGTAAAATAAAAGAATGAATGACATAAGGAATGTTTGTATTCTGAACTGTCCTGTTCTGATGGAAAGGAGTTATGATTTGTGACTTCATGGGTAGTCTGCTAGAGACTCCCTATGACTTCTACTAATTGATCATTTTCACTGACTCTATGAAAACTTCTTTTGTTTCAGTTGAAGATCTGTTTGCTGGTGACAGGGTGTGTAGAGGGATATGTTTGGGAGTCAATGTAAGGAATCTAAATTTTGGCCTCAGCTCCACCAACTACCCAAACACCAATCCAGGAAAGAGCACACTTGAACAATCATTAGAAACCACAGTAGTAAGTGAAATTGAAAGCAAATGGGAAATACAGTAAAAATGGATTCCCACCCCACTGGAGTTCTCAAGAATTTCCTCTGGGCTACATTTTCCTCGTTGAAATATTATTGAGATTTGCCCATTTAAGAAGGAGTAAACATAAATGTATTTGGCTTTGTGAGGTGAGGAGATTTATATAAGTGAAGGAAGTGAAAGGAGGAAGGGTATATGCTGACAGGCTGTGGGAACAAATGGGGAAGCTTTCTTTTCTGTGGATCAAGTAGTGAGTGTGTGAACAGTTGCCTCCACTGTCCTCAATTACACCAATTTGAACCATGGCCATCCTCTTGGATTTCCATGGCTTTCTGTGATCTGTTTAATGAGTTCATATTAGTGGCTTTTTAAGTGTGTCACTGAAGCTAGAGCCATCTATCACAGTTACAAGGCATGTAGAAGAGGTATAGGATCACTCAAAAATTGTCTCTCTGCCTCAAAATAATTTCTTACCACAGAATACTTTCCATTCTAGTAGATTAGCAAAAGATGTCCTGAAAGTTTCAAATAAAGAGAAAAATACAATCTTTTAGCTTAGTAATAAGCAGCACCTTTCACTTTATATAGGCGTTTCTGCCTTAGGGTTTATCCACAACTTTTTGGAAGTGTCATATTTTTGCTAGAGAAAGAGTACTGAAATTTTCTCTGTTCAAATATATTACCCAAAGGTTCTCAATGACTGTTCAGCCCACACTAGAGGCTCATATAAAAATAGTTAAACCTAACATAGATTAAGAAGCAATGTTTCAAAATCACATGAATATAAATCAGAGTATTAGAACTTTGACTTTATAAACTGGAAGGAAGTCAAGATATATTTACTATGAAATTATACAGTATTATATGAGATTCAATATCTAGGTAATTCAACCAGGGAATGTGACCTAGTCAATAACACCGGTAACAGAATTCAGAGCTCTTCATTCAAGTTCAAATCATCTGTCAATTAATTCCATGTTAATTCATAATTAAATTGAGTATCCAATCTTGCTGTTATTTTCTGCATTTTCTTCTGAGAAGCAATAATGAATTAAACCCACAATATTATATTTCCCAAGTAAATTTTCATGATTTTGGACTCTAATTTTGTACATTTGGATAACTTGAAGTTCTCAGCCCTCATAAAAGTAATGTCTTTGTGCAGCAAACTGACTATTACAGAAATCCACAATAAGTTGAAATGCCAAGATCAACTGACTGTAGGGTTCACAGCTCCAGTTGAAAACAGTGCCCAACACACAAAGCTCAGGAAAAATCATGGAAGAAAAAGGTTGAAAGTTTGTAAAAGCCAGAGAACCAGTATGCCTGCTACTAGATAGTATCTTCTAGACAGCACAGGGAAGGTACATACATGTAATCTCAACAATCAAATGACATGGCTAGCATGCCAATGTGGTTGAAAGAAATTCCACATGGCCTCATCCTTAGATGAAGGCTACTGAGAAAGGAAGAACCAGCGTTTTTCTAGAAATGAGTTCCTCAACAGGTTATATAATTCTAAGTGCTCAGCTCTAACCAAATCTTCATATGAGCAACACTACATGTAATCAATAGTTTATGTTTATGTGTGTAGACATATGTGTAGCAGTGATATTAAAGAAGATGTCATAAATCTGAGAAGGAGTGGGAACCATGTCAGGAGCAAGAGAAGGAAATGATGGAAATAATATAGGGTACTCAAGTATGAAATTCTTTAAAAATTAAAAAAAAGGTTATAAAACCACCCAAATAAATGGTAGTAATTTCTGACATTAACCTAGATTACCTAGAATGGTTCAGTGTATTCATGAAAGTCCTGACATCTAAAGAAATATGGTGGAAGGAGTGCTGTTATGTGAGTAGTCTCTGAGAACTGTTGCTGACTTTGAAATGGAAGAAGGTTTATATGTGAAGGATCATTGCTGCTCCTAGAGATAGAGAACTCAAGCCCAGGAATTCAGCTCCAATGTCTCCACTAAAGAACACAGCTCTGCTGACTTCTTAGCCCATTATGGCCTGAAATAGTAACTGACATACACAGTTCTGAGAAAATGGTCTTGTATTGGTATAATTCACAATATTTTCTGTAATCAATGGAAATTAATAAGTTTTCCTAATTACAAAAATAGCAGGAGACCACAGTTTAGAGTCTTAGATACTGAAACTGAGGGTGATCAGTATGTATAACAACAGCAGGATTGGCCTGAATTCTGCCAATTAATAACAATGATATTGCATGTTTCATTTTCTCTGGGCCTAAGCTCTGTGCAGCTGCTAAATCCTGTGACCTTTCAAGAACTTAGAAATTTTAATTGTGAAAAATATGCTGAGGTTCTCCCCCACTGTTGATTACACCAGTTGTATATATTTCTCTATTTTACAACACTTTGAAGGACACTCATATTGTCTCACCAATACTTGCTATGTACTACTATCTACAAGCTTCCTTTCCTTGTCAGCCATGACACACAAGGAACAGTGTAGACAAGGGCTTTGATCTCACGTGGCTTCCGTACAGTGGTGAAAGGAAAAAAAATACAGGGAATAAGCAAAACAAATAAATATGAGAAATTCAAAGGATTATTAACGATTTTCAAGCAAGGAGACATGCCAGGAACTGATGACAATATATGGGAGTAAGTTCAAGGACTCAAGTGAAGGAGTGTTGTTTGAGCTCAGAAATAAATATATTTGGGTGAACATAACATGAATCGTCTGTGTGTAGAACAGTCCAGAAATAGATGGTACAAAGATTGGAAGAGAGGACTGTTCTTGATGTATCTAGAAAGAGAGTGGCAGGATAGCCAAGTCATGATGAACTGAATGTGATAAATAAAAAAAATGGAAGAAGGCAAGGAAGGAAGAATAGGATACAGATACCATAGTGGCCACTTGTTATTTACCAGTGTGGTAAATAACTGGTAATATCATTCTTTCTCTAGAGGTAACAATATATCTTGTTTTAGTTACTTTCTCACTGATATTATATAATAGGCTGACAAAAGCAACTTAGTGGAGAAAGCCTTTGTTCTATCCTATAGTTCTATAGATGATACAGCCATTGTGACAGAGGATACAAGGTAGAAGGTTAGAATAGCAAGGAATAGCAAGGAGCAGGACTTTGGCTGCTCACACTGTAGCCACACTCAGAAAATGGTGTGAACAGGCTGAGGGCTCAGGCTATAAAGGCCCAAGGCCCATGTCCAATGACTCATTTTCTGCAGCAGGACTCCACCTCCTAAACGACCCCCCCCAATAGCACCATCAGCTGAAGGAGGATGTTTCACATCAAAATCACAATTTATCTTTAAACTGATACACTTCTTACCCGACTTCACCACTTTAAGGAGAATTTATCTATCTGTGTGAATTTTTTTGCTCATGTGTGGTAGAGTAATTTGCTAGAAAACTCAAGATGAACAATTTTTTAGGCCAAAAAGTATTGGGAAACAAGTTTTATGATGCTTTCCCATTTAGCACATCACTGAACATTTACAATAATGTAAAACAGTACTGAGGCAAAGGGGAGGATGGAGTACTAAAACAGTCATCAGAAAAATAGAAGCAGATACTAATTCTTGCCTATTTTGATAGGTTATGTTGCACATATTATTCTTACTGTAGGAACCAGCACACACACATACACACATGTACATGCACACACACACACACACACACACACACACACACACACACACACACACACACACACACACACATACACACACGCAAACACACAGCAAGAGTGCTCAGCTTTGAGTCTGCTGGTGATTTCCTTTAGTTCTTGTCTGATTAAATCAAAGTTCTCTGTATTGTACTTACTTTCTGAGATCTCAGGGCTGATAAATTATCATTCTCCATTTTCCCTGCAATTCCCTGACATTATCTTGCAAGAATGGTTCACTTTTGAGGGCAACATATGGATAGACTGCCAGATTTATACATGAAAGCTACTTAAGGACAGCTATGTGATAGTGATATGAACAAGGGTTAAGGGACTTACAGTGAAAGCCTCCACATATCTGATATCAGACATAGCTCTCTAAAGCAAGTCTGATCAGATTTAATTTGAGCGTTTGAAATGGAGGTCGTGTCAGCTACCGCTGCATGGTGAATCATTTACCCACACCTACCTTTTGGATATTAACTCTTGTACTCTTCTTTTCTAAATAGGCTCACAGTTTAGGTGTGATAGCAAGTCAGATCACCTTCCACCTCTGCTTTTAGCTGTACTGATTTGCTGCACAACCTTGCTGAAAGAAATGCTGCTTGCCCTGATCTAATTCAACCACATCACTCCTCCTTTCACAGACTATGTTCTGCTGGGAATGAGACTGCAAATTCACACTGCCCTTTTCCTTTGGGCACAGAAAGCATAGAATGAAAATGAATAAAGATTTCATGAACTGCATAGAGGGAGAGGAAAAGAAGCCCTGTGTATATCATTCATTCATGTCACCAAAAGGTATTCTTAAGAAGCCTCTCTGAAGAAAAATTGATTTGCCGTTTGCTACAGCTTTGTTTTATAAAGAGTCAAGGGGTTTGAGAAATATAGGCAGTGTTCAAAGAAAGCAAAGCAAATATATGTAGTGTTTATATTATTTACGAGTGGAAATTTGGCAAGCAGCTCTAGTTTGCATATATTGAGTTAAGAAAAATTCATTTGTACTTCTCTAATAAGAATATTAATTCAATTTTTGCTGAAGGCCTGGAATGTGAAATTTTCTTTACATGGTGCCAGGAGGGATTCAGGCGGAAAGGGAGTTTTTACCAGGCTATACAGCATACATAGAAATAAGAATGAACAGCTATTTAAAAGTACAAGCAAACACCTTTGGAGACAATTATCTGTGGCTATTTTACTTGCCGAGTAGGATATGAACACGTCTTTGAAGAGCAAAGTCCCATTGCAGCAGAAGCCCCCTTGTCTGTTTCAATATGGAGAGACCATATGGATTTGGATTACCACATGTCTGCTTAGCTTATACCTGTGCTCTGTAAGATAATAAAGCTTTGGAATGGTGAATCATCATTGCCAATTTGACTAGAATCACCTACACATAACCATGAGCATGCCTCCCGAGTAAGTGAGGAGGAAATTCCTGTGCTGAGTGTGGGTGGCACCATCCCATATTCTGAGGAACTAGACTGAATGAAAGGAAAGAAAGTAAGTGGACCATGCACAGCCATCTCTGTTTCTGATTGTGTCTCCAACATGACCCTGTCACACCATGCTCCTGTCACCACAGTAGCTTTTCTCTTGCTGTTACACCTTTCCTGAATGGTAAACCATATGTCCAACCTGAACCAAATATGTCCAGCCCTTCATTCCTAAAGTTGTTGGAACCATTGTTCTGAAGCAATGGGTAAGAAATACACCATGTAACATTTAAAAGAAACAAGAACTGAACAAAAACCCCTACTTGTTTTACTTTTGAGTATTACAGCTATGTGTTCTGTGCAGGTCCTAACACAAGTGCACTCATTTGACAGATGTGTCATGGGTATGATAGACAGAATACCTACTATATGCTAGGTCCAATTCCTTGTTTCAAGTATCTGTTGGGGTTTTCCCCAATGTAGAATCCAGAAAGTTCAATTGGATTTTGAAATAAACTGTCCACAGATTTGTTATTACATGTTATAGTCAATTTTTCCCCAAACCTTTCTTATCTTTAAAAATAAGCTAAACAAAACAGTGTGGCATCCTCACATATTTCCTCATATCCCTTTATTTGTAAAGTCTACACACTAGCATACCAAACTTTGGTAGCCAGATATTTATCTACTGTTCTCCCCATTCATAGAACCCAATTAGATTTTTCAGAGATACTCAATGTAAAACATAAGTACATTGGTTTTCAAAGTCCAAGTACTATGAAAGAAGAAAAAAGTGACAAAAAGAAAAGGACTTTAAAATATTTTCAATTCTTTCCTCAAGTCTGGTTCTGACTCCTTTGCTCATGACTTCTCCCTCTCTTGCAAATGGATTCCAGAGTTCAGCTCAGTGTTTAGCTGTTGGTGTCTGCTTCTGCTTCCATCAGCTACTGGATGAAGGCTCTAGGATGGCATACAAGGTAGTCATCAATCTCATTATCAGAGAAGGGCATTTAAGGTAGCCTCTCAACCCCTGCTTAGATTGTTAGTTGGGGGTCAAACTAGAAGATCTCTGGATATTTCCCTAGTGCCAGAATTCTCTTTAAACCTATAATGGCTTTTTATATGGATAGATATCCTCTCAGATCTTCAGGCTTGGAGAGAAACAATCCTCCACTGAGGCATCTCCACAGCACCTGAGGGCACACTAGAGAGACTATTTCTGTAGAACATGTTGGAAAGGCATATTTAAATTAGGAATTTATGTGTCCATATCTTCAGATCATAAATTAAGTGGCACTGAACCTCCTCTGTGATAGTACAAAGATCCAACCATCTACCTCATTATTTTCTTTACAAAGACAAATTCATCATAGAAACTAGGAAGTGTGCCTTATCAACAGTGACTCATTTAATTGTTTTGCTATTGGAAAGATTCATTTGTGCAAGTTCATGAACTCACACAAAATAAAAATAAGTACAAAAGAACCATAGATGCATAGGTATGAGAGGATAAAGTCCTGAGAGTAGAAAAAGTTGGAAAGAGCCACAATATTAAACATGAGATATTCAATTCAATAATAAAATCACAGGTACTTGGGTTTTTAAATATTTAATGAAATTTAAATTTTCATTTTGTATTAAGTTTACAAGATGTATAGACTTATGAAAATGCACTGAGGAAGTATTAAGTAATGGAATTCTGAACATCTTCATTTTCTTTTAAAGATTGTAATGTTTTAATATTTAGCATTAACCTCAGGCTAATTGTATTCTGAGAAGGGAATATGGCAGAATCAATGTTAAATCTTCAAGGCCTTTGTTTTGAATACTTTAGTTTTCTAAAGAGGGAAATTCAGTGAGTTCAAAAGGGTAGATTTACAACAATTTTATTTTACATCACTTAAGTTATTTATTGAGCATATAATTTTTTGTATTTTGAATCACATCAAAATTAATTTTAAAATTACCACAATAGTTTGCTAACTGCATTGTCCTAAGTACAATTGTCTAATTTCTGGATCTAGAGGCTTCATAATCCCACGGTCATATGACCTGCTACACAGTTCCATTTCTGCCAATTCACTGCTGCTATCATACTAAATCCCCTTTAATAAACCCCTGCAGACTGGGATAGGATATCTGAAAATGAGTAATCCTAAAGGATTTGCAGGTGGCATCTAATAAGAAAAAAAGCTGTTTGAAGTTTAGTTGCTATGCATTTTAATGTTTTACCTGCCTAGAAACTCCAAAGTTGGAAAGTTGTGGCATGGGATACACTAATCTCTCTAAGAGATGAAAGACACACCATGAGAAAAGGCATAGAGTTTTCATCCCTGAAGCTTTTCTAGGGTGTTAGTCATGGAAACACCCCGATCTTCTGTAATTTACCATGCATAACTACAAATCCTGTTAATCAGATTATGTTTATGATTCTTCATGAGCTTATGCTGTCTCAGTACTTTTACCAAAAACTCCATTATTAAAAAAAAAAAAAACCCTACGATTAGTGAAGCAAATGCCAGCAGAATCAGACACACTCTACTGAGAACACACAGGATCTCAGCAATCATCCATGGAGGAGTTTATCTTTTGCACTAATCCAGTGACTGATCAGCTAGTATGCTCAATAAAGATTTAACATCAGTGGAGGTACAATTAATCTATGCTCTTGCTTAATTAAAATTTTAGTCTTTTTAAATATGCAAAATCCTCTGGAAACAAATCTAGACTGGTGTAGCATATTAAAATATATTCCGATTCATTGTCCATAAAAGTTAACAAAGCTATTCTGCTTCAGAGATTATCAAATAAAGGCTGGCGGGAATGTGAGGCTAATTTTATTTAAAAAAAAAATCTTCACAACAGTAAATTCTAAAGGAAAACTTAGAGATCTGGAGTAATAACCTATATTTCACTAATGATCATCCTATAACTTGATTTTATTTGCTATAGATAGCTGTCTGCTACCTCACCTGTTTAATACAAAATAAGGACATTCTGCTTGAGGCATTAATTCTTTTGTAAATGTGTTAATATTAATACTTTGAGAAAAAATATCTCCAATAATTTTGAAATAATGACTCCAATTAAAGTTCTATACTATCTGAATCAAATTAAAATATGTACTCAGAATATCTGTTTTGTGTGTCTGTGTTGCTATGGAAATCTTTTTCTCCCATAAAAATGATTAGGTGAAACCTCTAATAACAAAATTGCTATAGCTATATCATTCCAATCTAGAAATTCAGTAGAAAATATCCTATGAAATATCCTTGTTTGCAAAGAGCTGTTGCTTCAAGATCATCAGCTGTTCTGTTCCTAGCACATACCCACTCTGTAACAGTGTTTTGCTAGGTAATGAAATGCATGGATAGAAGGGTGTTCATTGGTCATTCTTCCATCTCCCCATAGATTTGTGTCTTCTTGTGTGCACTCGAGCTATCTTTCTACAACTATAAAAGCAGTGTGGCCAAAGATACAGCAGCAGTGTTTGGTGCAGGAGAAGAGAGTTCTGAGACAGAATACCTCAGGATGGCATGGTTTCAAAGGCTCCCCTTTCTCCTAGTGAAATGCACCTGCTTACAGCTAGGAACAAATGTACAAACTGCTAATCTAGGGTGGTGAATGCATGCACTACAAAGGAAAAGCAATCAATATACTTCTCCTTTCTTTGTCACATCAAAGCAAGCACTCAAATTATTTAGCATCTTGCAGTTAGGTAATTTCTTAATAACAATCAGAATAGTTGTTGTTAATTTATTAATAATTTAGTTATTAATAAAAATTTCTTATCATGTCTAGATTATTAAAGTGAGGGCATTCTGTTATAGTAGATTTAAGATGCCAGGGAGATATAACCCCAAACTGTTATCATCACAGACGAGATCAGAGTAGGGTGATGAGTAACCAAGAATGCCACATGACATATCTGTTCTGGTTGGACATCTCTGGGGGATAAAGGGAAAATGCTAACTTCTCTCTCTCTCTCTCTCTCTCTCTCTCTCTCTCTCTCTCTCTCTCACACAAAGCAAGTGATTCTCTGCTATAAAAAAGTACAGACATCTAACAGAAGAAAAAAGCCAATTTGCTTAACAATTATTTTCACTCACTAAGGGCTGATAAATGCCCTCCAGTGCTGGAGTTCAACTTTGTAGTCTTCTATTAGCAGAGGATTGCTCCCCATCAGTCCTACTGCTGATGTTTATTCTAGAATAACGTATTTTTCTATGAGTCACCAATGGTTTTCTCTTCTCCCTCACAGTGACAACAGAATCCTATACTTGCCTCTCTGTTGCCATGGAAAACTGAACGTTTATAAAATGCAGGCAGGATTATGTGTTGAAGACAAAAATGTAACAGTATGAGACAGAGAGAACCCAGGTTGCTAACATACACTCACCATAGCTACCATTACAGAAAAATGGTAACTTAAAATGAAAAGGAAAAAAAAAAAAAAAAGGTTTCACTATGTCTCTGACCTTCCAGGTAAAATACTGAAATATGAGCTTCAAAACTGTTTTTCTTTTCTTTTTTCTTAAAGTAAAAATACACCCTCATGCTTAAGGGATAGAGTAGACAGGCTATTTTTACCACCTAGTGTAGGGCTGGCTTACACAAAAACCATTGTGCACCAAACAGCAAATAATTGGATCCCTAATACCCTGGGAACTTACTAGGTCATTATAAGACTTTTCATTTAGAAATACACATGGCTTTAAAAGGAGCAGGGGCAAGAGTGGAATACCAACCTTTCTGCACTGAGCTTAGTTGGTCAAAATGGTTTGCGTTTGAATGGTAGGCATTTTACCCCAAGTCCCCCAAGCACCACAAGCACCATACATAGGAAATATATGTTAAAGGAAACAAAAAGAGGCAGTGGAGAGATGTGGAGATATTCATATCAAAATAGTAAATTGAAAAGTTGGATAATAGAGAAGAGAAGAAAACAAGAAAAAGTTAGGAAGACATGGTATTATAGCAGGAGAGTCTCTGTTCAGTTAAGGACAACCTGGTCTACATAGTGAGTTCCAGGAGAGATAGGGTTAGACAGACAAACCGTGCCTCAAAAATAAAACAAACAAAAAAGGAGAGAGAATGATCAAGAACATGAGCACCTCATTCCTTATCCTGAACCACACATGCTTATATGTTTATTTCACAGCTGAAGAAACAAAATATCACTTTACCCAAGTGAAAATATGAAGAAAAGCATAAGCATGGGGTTCAAGTTCAAACATGTGCATCAAAAGTAAGGCTGCAGTTCCTTTGCTGCTCATGCCAAAATCCACAAAATGATGTACCATGTTAAATTAGGAGTGAATTTTTGACAGACATATATCCATTTTCCTTGACTGTCAAGGAAAAATGATAGACTGTGGGCTATGAGAAAATCTTTTCCCTCATAAGGAGTTAATTTCTACTTGAAGATGGTATTGTGAAAATAATATTACATCTTCATATTCATATATATATATACATATAAAGATATGTATAGACATGCATTCCATATATGGTATACAAACATATATGTATATATATACATACATATACATATATATGTATATATTTGAAATGGGGTGCTCAAGAAACTTCATGAATGAAGCTTACATAATAGCAGTGCTTATTAAATTCCATTTAAACATGAATAAGATGGTAGAATTTTGGAGAACATCAGGGATCAGGAAGACTGAGTCTGGGGAAGAATAGAGGAGAACAAAAAAAGAGACACCTTAATAGAGGGAGCCATTATAGTTTTAAAGAGAAATTTGGTACTAGGGAAATGTCCTACGATCCACAAGGATGACACCAACTACGTATCTAAGCAATAGTGAAGATGCTACCTTAAATACCCTTCCCCTATAATGAGATTGATGACTACCTCATATGCCATCATAGAGCCTTCATCCAGTAGCTGATGGAAGCAGAAGCCGACATCTACAGCTTAGCACTGAGATGAACTCCTGGAATCCAGTTGTACAGTGGGAGGGGGGACAATCAAAGGGGTCAAGACCGTGCTGGAGAAAACCACAGAAACTACTGACCTGACCAAGTGGGAGCACACGGACCCTAATCATGAAACTGGGGAACCAACATTGGACTGAATAAAGACTTCTGAATGTGGGTGTCACTTAGGAGGTCTGGGAAGTCTATGGGGCCTCTGACAGTGGAACCAGTATTTACTCCTAGTGCACAAGTGGACTTTGGGAGCCCATTCCCTATGGAGGGATACTATTTCAGCCCAGATAAATTGAGGAGGCCCTAGGTCCTCCCACAAATGATGTGGCAGACATTGAAGGTCCCCATGGAAGGCTTCACTATCCTTGTGGAGTCAGTGAGGGGTGGGTTGAGGGGGTTGGTGGGGGCATGGGAGGATGGAAGGGAAAGGGAATGGGAAGAGTGATATGTAATATAGAATTATTTCTAAAAATAATCACAAAGGACAAAAAAGCAATTTATGTGAAAGCATGTGTTTGAGTATTCTCCATCTCCACTCCTACCTTCAAGATACATGCTATCTAACTGATGTATTCCCTTACTGATAAAGAAATATGCCCAGGGAAATTGTCATCTTGACAACGATGCTTAAAATTTTGTATGTCTAATTCAACTGTAACCCCATTTCTGGGCATTCTTCTTTATAACCTAGGATAAGAAAAATACTGCTTTGTTCCAGTATTTGTATTAGGGGCAGACTTTTATCAAGTGCTATGAGTCAAATGTTGTCCTGAGTCCTTTATCCTTTCTTGGTTTTTCTCCTCAAACTAAACCTACAAGGCATGCACCATTGCTGTGATTAGAGCATCGAAAACAAGGAAAGCAAGTCTTATGTCCTTTGTATTCTCTCAGTGTACCGAAATTAAATAGACTCCCACCAAATTGCTACTTGAAATGAGTACGAGAAAATGCAGTCTAAAACTGGGACAGATAGATTTGACATGCATTACTTCTGCTATTAGCTGAGTCTCCTGAGAACAGAACTGTGGCACATGGGTAAACAGAATTTGGTGAACCACAATTATTGGGAAGATAAAGTGGTTAATGAGACTTCGGGGGTCTTATTATCAGCTGAAACAGAAAAATAAAAATTAGCTCCAATTTTTAAAAATTCTCAAACCTGAAGATTTAAGTAGTGTTCCACATTCACAGCAGTTATTGAATGGGTTTTACAATATACTGCTAGCAGTGGATAACTCAGATGTTTATAAATATAAGATGCATCAAGGGTTTCACAAATGTTTACATACCTTGCTTCAGCAATTCCCTACAGAGTTATTTATCCAAAGGAAATTAGCAGCGGGAAATATTTGCATGTGAAGATACACTTCTCATGTAATAAAAAAAGTTACAGTGAGGGATTGAGCTAAACATTCATCTCAAAATAATTGTTGGGCTGTGATCCAACACTTGGTCAGGAGTTCTTTGGCCTTGGGAAAGTCCATCAACTTGAACTTTTCTTTTTTCCTTTCTAGAATGGGGCTTCAAGTCCAACACTCCACAGGTATTTGGCTCACATTATGTTTTGAATGATTAGTAGCTATTTTGTTTTATTCCCCAACTGCAGTTGTTCATTACTGACCTAAATGTACAGCAGTGTGAATGTTCACATTCTACATGACCTTCCCTTTCATAAACCAAAGGCTGAGAACTAATTGTGTGTATAAATGGTAGTCAACTAAAAACAAAGGATTATCTCAAATTTTATAGCTGAGTGAGTGGTCACATGACTGTGAGTATAACTTTATAGAAAAAATAGGAATCTAAAGCTAGGGATTGTAGGAAACTTATGAAGTTTTTGGTTTTTTAAAATTCCTACCATAAAAATTGTACACAATTTCATAATCAGAAAAATTAGAATATTATTTTACAGCAGCTTTTGTAGTTGCTGATCTCATGCAAATATCTCTGTCTTTATAATAATGGGTTCTTATCTCCTATAGGTATTTTTGTAGTTGCTGTTTCCATTTGAATACACAAATCATTCTAATAATAGGAGCTTATCCCTATAGATACTTTGGGGATTTTAACCCTCATTTATTTCTATCTCTTAATAGCAACTACAGTTACATTTATGAGGAGGTTATTGTCCTCACTAAACACAAGGTGATGGAATTACATTTTAAAATCCTCCTTTTTTATCCAAAGAAGGGTTCATTCTCAATAGATTTACCTTTTATTTAATAATTCAAATCTGTTTGTTTGTTTGTTTGTTTGTTTGTTTGTTTGTTTGTTTTGAGGATGTGTTTCATTGTGTAGATCCTTTGCTATCCTTGAACTTGGTTTGTTAGATTAAGATGGCCTCAAATCAACATAGATCTGCCTGTCTCTGCCTCACAAATTCTGGGATTACAGAGTGCACTAGTATCACCATCTTTCAAGTTTTAAACATTGATGCAAACAAGCTTTTCTTGCTGATCTTTCTGTTCTGTCATTTGTAACATCACTTTGCTTCTGCTAGTTTTCAAACTTGGTTTTCTTTGAGTTTGCATGAGGTTTCAGTGTATTTCCTTGTGTTCAATGGAATCACCCTTCTGATAAAATACATAGTTACTCAACATGTATTACTCATTAGGCAACAAACACACTGAATGCTCATATTTATTCTTGTATTTTTTAACCATATGCTTCATTAGTATAAAATGGTATAATACATATCTGACAAAGGTGATAAGTAGAAAGGGATATTTGTGATGTTTTTGTAGGAGACAGTAAACCATGCCTGTTAGAGGCTGGCTACAGGTGTGCCTGACCACGCCTGTCAGGGCATGGTCAAGGTGAGGTCAGGATTAGGCAGGATAGGTTATTAAGGAACATGGAGCACATGGGAGGTGCTGCTTGGCTGCCCTGGGCACTCTCTGGCTTGTGTTTGGCTGGTATTTATCTCAATAAAAATATATTGACCTTACGGACTACGGATTGTCTTCTTTCTCGTTATATGTTTTACTTTCAGTGTCATGTCAACTTGATTGGATTTAGAATCAAGGATTAAATGAAGTACTCTGGCAGCATCATTGTATAGGCTGGTGTCCCAGAGAGCATAAAAGAGAAAAATGGCATTTTCCTTTCTGCCATATTGTAAAGAAATGTCCTCAGCCACACACTGACACTAACTACCATGACATTCTCTCTTCTCATATACATGGAACTAACTAATCATGGCCTGAAGCCTCTGAAACCCTATTCCCATGTACTTCTTTCTTCTCTTGAGTTTGTTTATGTTCAGCATTTTGATCATAGAAACATAAAAGCAAATAATCCTGATAATTCATTCTTGCTTCCTATGCACGTCCAGTAATAGGAAAATGGTCAACCATGTTGTGAAATGACAGATGAAATCTTCCTTAAAAGAACAGGTTTAAGTCCCACTTCTATCAGTGAATTGCTGGATAATCTTGAAAAGCTAGTGTAAAATGAATGTGGCAACAGTTCCTCTTGGTAATATCAATGTAATGGCTGATAATGTCAATACAGGTGGAGCCATATGACATAACCCATGCAGATAAAGTTCTCATCTGCTGCCATACAACATTTATCAGTAGGTATTGGAAAATTTCACTGATATACTTTTCATAGAGTCAAGTGCCCGTATGATTTTATAGAAAATCTAAAAATATTTGGACTGATTTTGTGTTCAACAATCACTGACAATGTTACATTACAAGGCTTGTCCTAAAAGAGAACTCCAAAATCCTAAAAGGAATATTTTTCTACATGAAAATTGAGATCATTAGTAAGTAGAAAGTTAAAATAATTTTATGAGCATATCCTTATTGTAATTGATGGTATTCCATGCATGGTGTCAACAAAATGAATAAAGCTAAAATTGTGTGCTTCTTTGAAAGTATATTTCAAATTTAATTTACAGAAAAATTAGAATTGAATTCCAAATAATTATAATTTTACATAAATATTGGTAGTACCCAGACACTTTTCCTAGAACTTGAGAACTTTATGAAGATGATTATATGTACAATGGGGGAAAATAAGGGAAATTTGATTCAACAATATTTATTAATTTATCAATTTATATAAAGTTAGGTTATGTGGATAAAGTGTGACAAAGTTCTATATTACAGAAAATTCAAACGCTATTTCCAGGCACATAAAAATTTTTATTGAACTAAACAATTTTCATTAACTGAATGTATCAGACTAAAAGAAATGTCGTTAAAATTCAACATTTTAAGTTTGGAATAGTATTCTTTGCATTATGTAGATCACAGTCTTTTTATGGGGTACCAACATTCCCTCTATTGAGTTAGTTCTGAGTTATCCTCAACTTAGGCTGGAATTGAGTAGGCAAGTTAGCCTTCCACAGTCAGAGACATGGTGAGTTTAGAATGAAGTCACTGAAACAGTCTACTTCCGTGCCATATAAGTGTGAGGTCAGCCCATGTCAGAAAAGTTCTATCCTGCCTTCTAACTAATCTTTATTTAGCACACAGAAGGCAACTGTTTTTTAATTCTATCATGTTTCATTGATGCTTTCCAAAATTTGAAACATTTTTTCTTATTCTATTCATTGTTTGCTTTTACTTCATTTTTGATAGGATCTCATATACTCTATACAAGTCTCTATGTTTTAAAGAATGACCTTGAATTCCTTACCCTTGCATCTACCTTCCAAGTGTTTGAATTACAAGAATGCATACCATGCTTAGCTTCTTCCAAAGAGTATATTGGAGATTATTTCTGAAATTTAGAATCTTTTGGTCCTTTTGAAAAGTATACACAATAGGCTTTGTTGAAGACTGGAATGCATAGTGCTTTAGATGTTAACAAGGTTCAGTGAAGAAGCACCATAAGCCAGGAAACAAAACACCACTTACCAATGACTTAATATGGAGTGTTATTGGTGAATATATATTAATAAAAAGAAAAAAAGAGAAATGAGATTTATTCTAAGTTCTAGGATGACTTTTGATTTCTAAACTACTTTTAAAAATAAATTAATAAGCCAGGCAGTGGTGGCTCAAGCCTTTAATCCAAGCACTTGGGAGGCAGAGGCAAGTGGATCTCTGTGAGTTTGAGGCCAGCCTTGTCTACATAGCAAGTGCCTGGAGAGGCTACACAGAGAAACCCTGACATTAGAAGGACAAAAATCAAAATGAGAAAATGAATGAATTAAAAAACAAGAAAGATATGTTATGAGACAATAGTAGATAATTCAAATTTTATGCATGAATACTTTAAAACATTAGTCTTATACAACTTTGAACAATGGTGCTGATTTTAGGAATGAGAGATGGATATTATTTTGGTTTTCTCTTTATACAAATATATTCCCATGTAGGCTCTTATAGAGCTTTTACACAGTAGAAAGAACAGTGCCAGTCATAACCTACTTCCTAGTAAAGGACACTTTCTCAATCTGCCATAAAGATGCCATCAAGTATAACAAGAGATTGAATGTGGTGGCAAGATGCTTTTGAGTTGTGGTATTGACCTCTTAGAAATCTTTGCTTTGGTTACTTTCTATATACAACCTCACAGTGGGAGTTTGTTGTTATTATTTTTGTTTTTGAGTTTGAATCAATAATTTCTTGTTTAGCTGCAAACATTCCTGAAGAGAGTAACTCCTAGTGTGGTTAGATGCCATGATAGAAATAATTCATGTTGGGCATTCAGGAGAATTTGGAGACAGGTCCTTTAAAAACAAAGAATCAGAAGCTATCACAGTAACAAATATCTTTATAATTGTATCTACATATATCTAAAATATCCCCAATACTTTCATGTGGTGATATATTGTTTATGATCTAATAAAGTCACTGGAGATCAGAATATAAATCTAGCCACAACCACAGAAGCTGGGTAGTATTGGTACACACCTTTAATCCCAGGACTCAGGAGATAGAGGCAAATGGATCTCTCTGAGTCCAAGACTACCCTGGGCTAAACAAGAGTGAATCAGTCTAAAAATGTAACAGAGGTCACACCTTTAATGCCCACACTAGAGAGGTATATAAAATAGGATCAGGGTCTCTCTCTTGGCAATTAATCTCCAGCCACATTGAGGACAGGATCCCCCTTCCAACCTTGGTAGAGATAAGAGCTTTCTGGTGGCTTGGCTGCTTAGCTTTTTGGATCTTCAATTTAAACCCGAATATATGTCTCTGAGTTTTTATTATTGAAGCTACACTTTTAACTATAAATAATCATGTTATTTGTTTCCTTGTAATAAGTGCTATAACTCTTATGAATGTTTATTTTTGGAAGAATTTGACATGGTAATTTGGATAAAGCTTTGTCAAAATGTAGAATCATCAGTTGTCAATTAGAGGCTTCTTTTTTCCTTTTTAAATTTAAATAGGAACAAGCTTCATTTACATGTCAATCCCAGTTTCCTCAGGCTCCCCTGCCTCCTACCAGCCACCCCCATACCATACCCTTTCTGAACCCTAGGGAGGGTGAGGCCTTACATGGGGGATCTTCAAAGTGTGTCACATCATTTGGAGCAGGGTCTAGACACTCCCTGGTGTGTCTAGGCTGAGAGAGTATCCCTCTATGTGGAATGGGTTCCCAAAGTCCATTAATATGGTAGAAAAAATAATGATCCACTACCAGAGGCTCCATAGATGAACCAGACCTCCAAACTGACATCCTCGTTCAGGAGGCCTGGAAAAGTCCTATGATGCTTTCCCAGGTATCGGTCTGGGGTCTCTGCTATTTCATTAGCTATTTTTCTATTCTTTCTATAACCTTAACTGTATTATCAACACTGAATTTGGAATATATTGGGGGTGGAAATCAATGATACTATATGTATACTTGTTTGTAAAGAATTTGTAACTGAGGCAGTTTTGAGAAATATGTATGCAATCCTGGTACTTTGGAGTGTGAGGCAGAGGAATTGGTAAATTCAAATCTGAACTGGGACTACACTGTGAGAATCTGTCTCAAATCAAAGAAACACATCCCAGAATTCATAATGGCAACAAAAATTTAAAAAATGAATTTGTAAGCCAGGCATTGGTGGAACATGCCTTTAATCCAAGCACTCCGGAGGCAGAGGCAGGTGGATCTCTGTGAGTTCAAGGCCAGACTGGTCTCCAGAGCAAGTGCTAGGATCGGCTACAATGCTACACAGAGAAACCCTGTCTCAAAAAACAACAAAAAAATTGTATATGTATTATTTTGTTCTAGATTGATTTTAAAATTTAAATGGAAATCTGATTTCTCAGCTTCCTTTTCTAGCCACTTTTATTATGCTTCCTTTATAATTATGGTCTTTCCCTCTGAAGGCTTAAGGCAAAATAAATATTTCTTTCATAGATGGTATCTGATCTTGGTTTTTTAGCACAGCAACAAAAAAGCAACTTACATGCAAGTTGGTTCTAAATTAAAGTTGTTGGGAAGCACTTTATTTTTATGGAGAAATATGTAAAACAGAAAGTTTAGACTAGAAAGTCCATTGAGTACTATCAGCAGGGCTCAACACAGTTCTAGTAGAAAATGGAAAGACAGTAGTACTAAGAGTAGTGCAGCCATGGCAGGCATCAAAGAGATGCAATGGGGCAGGTATTATTTTGTGTGCTATTGTAGCTGTGACTGGCAACTGTCCACACATGTCTTAAGCAGCTACCTGAGCCAAATGGAAAAGTCATGTGCTAATTTCTTTTGTGGAGGAAATTTTAAAGTAGTATAAAATTGTGTCTGTGGTATTATTATTCTATATGACTCTCATACATATCTAGAAAAGAGAAATAGGAGCAAAAAGTGAATCACTATGTGCAGTTTGGAGGGGAAAGCATTAGGACTTCACTGTTACAGACAACTTATGAGCTGAAGGAGAGGCTGCAATTGTTAAGCTTAGCACTTTTAAAGAGCATCCAGTTCTGCATTGTAAAGGTAAGAAGGGATAGCTAAGGGCAAGACCCCACTTCTGGTACCATTTTCGGTTCCAAATTGCTTCTCTGTTGCTGTAATAAAATACTGACTAAAGGCAACTGCAGGGAGAAAATTATTTATTTCAACTTACAAGTTATCTTTCATCATTAAAGGAAGCCAAAGTAGAAATTCAAAGTAATAGATTGAAACAGAAACCATGGGGAAAGGCTGCTTACTGGTTTGTTCTCCTCAATAATGGATTATAACATGTGAGATGAAGAAACCATTTCTTCATCGACCCGCAAGTTGGTTGTCTTTAGTGTTCTATCTTAGTAACACAAGAATAAAGAAAAATGCCATGACTTCTAAACATTAACGGTTACAGTTGATGCCATACATATCTTCAACAAATATTTTCTTCAAATGTAAGAACAAATATCTATATGTGTAAATTATGTGTGTCTCACCAACAAGGTTAAACTGAGATAATACTTGCACAGTATCTCTCGAGAATTGTGAACTTTCATTTTAAAGCACAATGTTGCCTCATCAGCATAGTGAAGGGAGTCAACAACTAAATGAGTGTAATAAGAGCACAAAATTTAATGTGTCACTATATTTACTTAGCCTTGATGTAAGAGTTAAGAGTTGTGGACAAAAGTACATAAGATGCTGCTGTAACTAGGAGTTTTGTACAAACAAAGTCTCAGGATGAGTCAGGGATTTAAAACACTGTGAAGAATAATGGGGATAGAGTGGAATGTTAATTGTGACAAAAATGGCCATAAATAATTGAAGGGCCATAAATAAGAGGGCCATAACACATGTTTCTAGTTGGAAAAAAGAAAAGTTTATGGATCAGCTCACCAAGGGCAATATGTGACTGCATGACTTTACCTCAGGTCTGTGACTGCTTAGAGAAGACAAGACAAAACACACACAAGACAGGTGACAGTAAATCCTGGCTGAAATTCAATTACCTATATTATTCATATTTCTCTGGGAGCCTTGTTCAATGCTAAGCCCAGACCAGACACTGAATAAATGGATATTGAATACATACATAAGTAAATACATTTACTCTTCTATTTGGAGTAAAATACACAAATTATAATATCTACACAGAATCTATAATTTCTACAAGTATTTCTTCTCTGAATTTTTATCTTAGACAAGACACTGAAACAATTAGTTGACAGATAACTTTTGTTAAAACAAATTATTAGTCAAAACAAAGAATAACAATCATGATAACTGGATGAACTAACTCACTTCTCAAATAGTTCCCAGTCAGTTTAATGCTTCAGTGTTTTTAGGTTTTTAATTTTATTTATGTGTATGTGTGAGTGTCTATGTGTATGTGTGTACACATATGTGTGTGAGTACCCATAGAAGACAAAGAGGATCTTAGATGCCCTGGAGCTGGAGTAATAGGCACTATTGTTACCTGCCCAGTGTGGGCACTGGGACCAGAGCACTTCTTCAGCAAGAGCAGTAAATACTCTTAACTAATAAGCCATTTCTATAGCCCCTTAAGATATTTTTTCTTTTTTTATGGTTTCAAGATTCCATATGTCTATTTTTGAAAGATTCTATGCTGGCCTGGTGTTGGTGGCACATGTCTTTAATCCCCGGACTCGGGAAGCAGAGGCAGGCAGATCTCTGTGAGTTCGAGGCCAGCCTGTTCTCCAGAGCGAGTGCCAGGATAGGCTCTAAAGTTACACAGAGAAACCCTGTCTCAAAAACCAAAAAAAAAAAAAAAAAGATTCTATTCTGAATGTACTCATGTGAGCTTTTCACAAGTAATCAATTCTTCTTACCCTCCCAATGCTACCAAAATCAAATATATCTGCTCTTCACATTCTGCAACTTGGTGTGAATTCAGGGATTCAGACCTAATGACTTAGTTGCAGCCTTATCATTACTAGTTTCCAATAAGTCATAGTATGCTGCCCAGATTCATGTCAAGTTTATACAAGCTAAAGTCATATGAAAAGAGAGGACCTCAATTAAGAAGATGCCTCCCTCTGGGCACATGTCTTGGTGCCACTCTGGGCCTGGGGCAGCATAGGTGACTGTGAGGTCTGAAGCATGGCTGCAGTTGAAGATAGGGAAGCTGTTGGCACCTGCTTCTCAACTATGGAGCAGCTCTGAGGAGTAGGAGAGATCCAAGGACGTTCTGAGGGCAGATATGATGGTGACAGAGGAGTCTTCGTAGCCTGTACTATCCCCAGAACAACTAAGAAAAGGCAGAACCTGTGGGAAGATGCTTTTTAAAAGTGGTCTAATGAGGAATCACATTGAGTTTCTCTCCATTTAGTTTGATGTCTGCTGTTGGTTTACTGTATGTTGTTTTTAGTATGTTCAGGTATGTTCCTGTTTTTCCTGATCTCTCCAGGACCTTTAACATGAAGGGGTATTGGATTTTGTCATAGGCTTTTTCATCATCTAGTGAGATGATCATGTGGTTTTTCTTTTGCAGTTTGTTTATATGGTGGATTACAGTGATAGATTTTCTTATGTTGAACCAACCCTGCTCAGGATTATATTTGTAATCAAAAACAAAAACAAAAAAAAAAATAAAATAAAGAAGAAGAAAATTCACTTGGCGCAGGAGGGGAAACTTTATATGAAGCTGCCCTCTTTAGTTACCCACTTGTAAATTTGGATTCACTTCCTGTGTTTTATATGAGCTATGTTAAATTACTTTTACAGTATTTTGTATCACTGTTTACAAGTCTCGCATGGACTTCTGCCACCATGAAAGAAGAAAATCTTCATCTTCAAAAGTTAGGCAGGTCATCTTTATACACATCCTGAAAATTGCCAGAGGTCCAGCATAAAATGTAGGCACATGAAGAGGTAATTATAGAGTTATGATTCCCATCACCTGCTTAAGAGCTGTGCATTAGATTTGTATTTGTTTGGTTACCATTTCTGGCACCCAGAGACAGGGATCCAAACCAGCTTGGCATGAAAGAGCACACAGACAGCCCTAGGGCTTGGAGTCCTGGGTCAGTTCCTCTCCACTCCCTTCTGATTCTAAGTATTATTGCAGCAGTTTTCCAATCCACTTTGACTAATGAATATTAGATGGAGGGGTGGGAAAGTTGGAGGAAGTTAGTGATATGACTTTTCTAGAGAGAGGCAGAACTAGAGATTCAGGGACAGCGACAGGCATGGGAGATGGTGGACATGTTGATGTTGGTGTAGGGCAGGAAGGGCGGTGTGCACCTGCAGCTTTCACAGACTCAGGGCCCAAACACTACACCCAGCCACACAATTGCCCTGGCTCTGAGCAATAACAGGATGTCTGAGATAAAGAATGGTTCATTTTCTGGATTAAACCTCCATGAAAGACATCCATGGTCCATGCTGCCAACAAGGACCTTTATCAGACTTCTGCCAACTGTATAGATTGGAATTTCAGCAGAACCTGTTTTAAGGATTACAAAGGAATTTACTAGGAAAAAGTCTCATGTGGGGATGGTCCTATGGAATAACACAACTCTCAAATCTGAAAGCACATCCTCAGGGCACCAAAGTCTAGGATAATTTGAGTATTTTAATGATCCCACCTCTTTTTTGGAGCAATTTTAATTTTTCAGAGCAGACAACACCTGTCAGAACTTTATTCGTAGCTTGAACAACTTGGCCTGTTCAAACAAGTATATGAACACGATCAAACAAAGTGTGATTTGTAGTTTCATTTTAGCAAGACACATTCTTTTCACGGAATGACAGGTCATAGATTTGCAAGCCAGCCTAGCTCTTTGATCTCTGTCAAGTGCAAAACTGGGGAGCAAAAATAGCTTTGCTCATTTGTCATTTGCTTATTAGTTGTATAATGTGACTAACAGCTTAATGGAAAACAGTTACACTACTGCACTGCATTCAAGTGAATGACTACCTCTGTACCTTAATTACTTTTGGCATGTACAAGAGAAAAGTGGGAACAGGGGAGATGGTTTAGTCAGCAAAATGCTTTTGTGCAAGCATGAAGACCTGAGTTCTAGCCACATGTGAAAAAGCAAGGAGTGTTGTAGACATCACTTGTAACCCCAGTTCTGGGAAATGGGAGGTAGAGAGTTGGTCTGCTGAGTCTACTGGGCAACTTCTAGGCTGGTGAAAAACGTCTAAAGAAATCATGGTAGATAACACCTGAGGAATTATATACAGCGGTGTCCAGTGATCTTCATAGACATAGGCACACACATGCACCTGTACACATGAGTGTACACATACAGATACACACACATGTACACACACAAGCACACATGTGTACTCATACTCAGAAAAGATAACAATGGTATAATATTGACTCCTGCTTCCTAAAAGCAAACCAACTTGGATTGCATTAAAAAAAAAAAGTCTGCTATGGTTACCACAGTAGACGTCCACTCATTTGTTTCAGAAAATCTCTTTGAAATAGACTGGTGGAGATCAGAAAGTAGATTTCTAGGGAAGTCTTGTTTCATAAATAGGTCAAATAAACAATTAAAGGTAGAACCTTGTCTGCCTGTCATGATGCATGCCATTTAGGCTGTGTGTGAAGGCTTATGGTAACCAAAGCAAATACAGTATATTCAAAGTACAGCAAATAAAAGTTACTTAAACATTTACATACATATTACTATCAATTGAAAGAGGAGAAAAGAAAATAACAACCCAAATATTAGAAATCACTAAAGACAATCAAACTAATTTTTGCCCTTTGTAGGATTAATGTTCTGTAAGTCAGCTGGCATTTTGTTTATGTGAAGCATCTGATATGGTATTTTCTATACTATGTGTAGAAAATTGGTTGAAAAAATTTAGTTTCTATGAGATCAAATCTTCAGGTTGTTCATGTGACAGAGATCCTACAAAATTTTTGTATGCCTCTTTAATTTAACTCAACACAATGTCCTTACTCTACAGAAACAACAGTTTTTTATCCCTGTTAATGAATGAATGAAGTAGATAATACACAGTGGAAACAAAGAAGTGTAAAGAACCTACATTGTGAATTTATATAGCATATGTATATATGTATTATTATATATGTAACATATAAAATTCAAATGTTTAGACATTTGCAAAACAGCAATTATGGTTAACTGTAATGTCTTCTTAAATGTATTCATATATAAAAAGAACATATTATTTGCCCAAAATGATTTGTTTAATTTTTTGTTGCTGTATTCTGTTTAATTATAAGTAGAGTCATATTAAGTTGTTAAGGCTACCCTTCAACACCTCAGTCTCCTAAAATGCTGAGACCATAGGTGTACCAAATAAATAAACTGTTTTCATAAACATAATTTCTACTTAAGAACCTGATACACATATCATTAAAAAGCTTTTAGAGATGGGTGTAGATCAATGTAAGTGTGCTTGTCTAGCATGTGGGAGGCCCAGACTCAACCCCCACTATCACAAAACAAAAGATACGCAATGAATAAACCTTGAAAAACTACCTTCATGACTATGGTAACTCACCTGACAGTTAAGTATAAACTCTTCTAAGTAACCCCAATAAAACTCATTGGTTCACCAAGTTGGAAAAACAATGGAAAACAAACAAAAGTCAAATCAAAACCATAATCCAACTCTTAACAATAGGTATGAGAATTCTCAACACATCTAAGAATCATGGAAGGTAAATGAAGTCCATAAATGAGATTATCGCCCCACTCCAATGAGAACTGCTATGATCCAAAATATGAAAAATAATAAACTCTAGTGAAGGTGTGGAAAAAAAGGAACCCTACACTCTATTGTTGGGATTTTGCATTATAATAGCCATTATAGAAGATAGCGTGCAATGTAGAAACCAAACATACAAACAAAATCTACACCTGACATATGACCCACCAGTTCTGCTTTTAGATATGTAACAAGGGGCAATGAAATTAGTATATTGAAGTGACATCTGCATACCCATGTTTACTGCAGCATTATTCATAATAACTAAAAATGGAAATAACTGTTTTGCCATCAACAGTTTAATGCATAAATCAAAATGTGGAGTGTGTATATACCACTCATGCAATATCATTCATTCATTAACAGGGATAAAAAACTGTTGTTTCTGTAGAGTGAGGACATTGTGTGGAGTTAAATTAAAGAGGCATACAAAAATTTTGTAGGATCTCTGTCACATGAACAACCTGAAGATTTGATCTCATAGAAACTAAGAGGCTAGGGTGGTAAGCAAGCCTGGGGGAGTGAGGGGTAGGGAGAGATAGGGACTGTCACATGATGGGTATTTGCAGTTAGATAGGGGTAAGAGGCCCTGCTGTGCATTACATATTGATGCAGATTAAAATTAAAGATGAAAAATGTTTGAATGCTTTTTCCATGAAGAAATTATAAATGCTTAAAGACATAAATATTATATTTTACCCTTATTTGAATCTTGAACAATGTATATGTGTATCAGAAAATTATCTGGTATTTCCAAAATACATGTAATTCTCAAGTGCCAGATGAAAACGGTTAAAAATGTAGTTTCTTTATTGTCATTTTAAGATAATTTTATAGATGTACCTCAAAGGACAAACTTACTTTTGTGAATAGGTGCAAATCTGCATGTTTTATTTACTTCTCATGAGTTAAAAAATGAATCATTGCTGGTTATGTTTAATACTGAAAATTCCACAATGAGATAGGTGTTAGCTGATTGGCAAATTCATGCTCTTTGCTCTATAAATTATCTGAGACACAAGTGGGTGATATTTCTGAATTAAACAGATACCTTCTTCTGAAAACTGTGGTGAAAATGTATTTTAACCAACAGAGTGTCTACAGGTCTTATTCACCATGTTGCTTAAATACAACTCAATGAAGTCAGAGTAAGAAGGGAGCTTTCTAGGTCACTCCATAACTCATGTTAAAGAAAAGAGTTGTATCATAGTGCTCAAATCCTGTACATTTTCCATCCTCTTGTCCCAGGAGACAACATGCTCTCATCTATTGAATGCCCCTGATATTCCAGTCACCTCTCTGTAAATTGGCTTCCCTCCCAGTAGAATAACTTGGAGACCTTTTGTAAAACAATTGTAATATTAAAATTCTGACAAGTGACCCAAAAATGGACCTAGAGGCCTGCAATTTCCTGATTTGCACTTTCCTTAGTCCCTCATTTGTTAAGTTTTGCGACATCAATTTTTATACTGTTGCTGTTTTATCCTGGCCAAATGGTTGTTGAATTTTAATGAACTGTCTCCATTTGACAAATGAGTTATTGTTTGATATATTACATTAGGGACATGGAGAATAAACTACTTATGGATACTAGATATTTGGATAAAATGCATTTACATAACACTAGGCTATTAGTGTAATGAGATTTATTAGTTATAAAATATAATGCACAGCAGATTTTGAAACATGCTGAAGAATGATGGAAATATACATAATTTAAATCCTGTTATCTCAGATGAAATGGTAATTTCACATTAGATAACCTAACTGTTTCACCTTGTTAGAGTGCCAGAGAAATTTTCATTTTTATGAAATGTGGGAACTTTCTTTTACTACAAACGATAATTCAAATAAGGTAATGCTAAAATGCAACAGGTGTCCATTAGTGATTGAAGATGATGGAGACACTGAAAACCTGTTTTTCTTCTGTTTTCTCCCATCCCACTGCAGCAATGCTGTATTCCTTTCTCACATGTAAAGGCTGGGTTAAGAATCTTTGTTGTTCTGTGCTCCATTTAGACTGGATATCAAAATCATTTACCTGGGCATTGTTACAGTAAAGGAAAACATCTAAAACTAACTCCCACATACTCACAAGATGAGTGGATCAAATTTTCAAATGCCCACACTGTTAAAGGATTATCATATGCTAATTGCATGCATAGCAATTGAGGCACTCCACAATCCTCAAGGGCCTTTCTAATCATTGTGGAAAGAGAACATTATATATGCTCCGACTTCATTGTTAAGTACAAGTATATTATTTTATTCTAAATAGAGTTAAAACTTACATACTCAAAATATGATAATCTTCTCCTGCCAGAACATTTAATTATTGTAATGTAATTATTAAAAAAACACACACATTCTCTCATGTATATTTGCTCCCATTCCTTATCACATAATCTAGTAGTTTTGCATATATGGTAAGAATAAAATTTTTTTTAAGGCACAGTGTCCTCATTGGAGAAGAGGCAGCAGACTTGCATTTTTCTCCTGCTGTTCTGAGAAAAAATGCTGGACTCCAGATCTCACCTGCAGAGCACAGAAAGACTTCTAAATAGTTTGAGTTGTTATTTTAGAGTGTGGATCCAGGCTTGGAAGTAGACAAAAATGGATTTGGGGCAGCAAGATTTGAGTTCCAGTTATGGGATTACCATTTTCCTGAATTATGGTTGATGCCATTCTGAGTCTCCTCCATAGCTAGGAATGGACAGTCATTACTAGAAATAAGATGTCTCTGAGGATTCGGTGAGTTCCCATGTACACAGTAGTCATTCTCATTGCAGGAACACAGCAACCAACCAATAAATGTTATCTTATGTTCCCAACATTATCTTAATATTTTACTGTTATTGTCTATTGTTTCATACCTTCCTTTTCAAGCCTTTGGAGCAAACAGATAGTTATTTCACACAAACTCATACATACCACATTTCCTAAATACAAATCTAGAAAAGTAAAAGACTGAAGAAATATCTAAACTGCTGAAGGAAAGTACAAAGTCCAGTGCAAATATGTACAGCTGGAATTATGAATATTATTTTACTACTAAACTCATTCATCAGATTTTAATTTTACTCCTAAAGCTTTATTCTCTGATTAGTATTATTAATTAATATTTTAGCATAAAACTTTTAGCATGTAAAGTTATTATGTAAGCTTTATTTAATATGCTGATCACTATTTCTCTGTCAATAAATATATAATTAGTGGTGTTTACTATTATAGAGACTCTACATTCATCAGCCTCAGTTACCTGGGTCTGAAAATATAAAATGGAAAGAGTCTAAAAAAAAAGGAAAAAAACTCATACATTTCAAATTGTATTATCCTGAGGAAATTTTATATCAACCTATTCCATTCTAGGGAAATCTACAATCATTCTTCCCTCTGATACCTTCATCATGTGTGCTATTCATGTGCCAGTAACTTGTGGTCCTCTTTCAGTTACCACATATTCTATTTCACATTGTCTTGATTATACTTGAAGCCAAGTACAAGACTAGTGAGGCTGGCAATTCGGCTTCACCAAGTGTTTCCTTTATGTGAAAAAGACAACTGTGCATTAATAAGAAAGGCACACATCCATTCATGTTGATGTTGATGAGATCTCTTCAAAGAACAAGCCTTCCCAGTCTCTGGGAAACTGAGAAGAGAAAAGCTAGCATTTTTCTGCCCCTCACACTGCAAATCTGAGGCTGTAATTTATGATAACTGATGATTAGTTAATATGCAACAGACAGTGAGTTTGTGTGTGGCCATTAGTGATGGAGGGGTTCTTGCTGTCAGTAGGCCTATTTCTGCATCAGAAATCACTGAGATTAATATCATTCTGTTAATAAACAATACATGCATTTAACAGTATGGCCTTCAGCCTCAGGATCCAGCTCATTCATCTTGAATTCTGTATTTTGTTTTGTACCAGGCAGTGGCTAAGTGTGCCAAGGATAGACCCAAGTTAAGGAGTGAACATGTTTGACTTTTCTGAACTTCATCAGGGGATATGAATTTTTACAGATTATAGCTCAATAACACACACACAAACACACACACACACACACACACACACACACACACACACACTTTTCCAATTTTGAATGAAGAAACTGAATCATCCAGCCCCAGTTTCTAACATGCTATTTTAACTTTCTCATTGTTATGTCTAAATGTTTGAACAGTGTCAATTTTGGCTTTACTAGCCTCTTCCTTTGTAGGCAGTTCTGCAGTCTACTACAGGGAATGGTACCACACAGCATTAAGATACATTAAGATGATCCCTCAAGTCAGGCACAGAGGCTTACCTAATTGAAATTGTCCCTGGTTTATGTGAATGGAGACTTTAAGTGGTTCAGGATCTTATCAACTTGACAGTCAACACTAATTCTCACCATACACAGCAGGCAAGATATAAATTCAGGTTTGCTCTAAAACACTTTTCTATGCAGCAATTGATGATTTTCTGAAAGTTTTGCTTTGCTTGTGTTGACATGTATGTATCTTGCAGAACACACAGTCTCTCAGACTACTTTGAATAAGGCCTTGCATGGCAAATGTTCAATAAATATCTTTGGGTTGACTAAGTATAATTTAAATCTCAAGAGTCAAATAAACTTGTTTTCTTGTTGATTCTGAAGTTACCAGGGGAGAGGAAGAGAGAAAGATAAATATGGTCTCCAGATAAGGCATTGCTAGAGGAAAGTAAAAACTAGACTGGGAAGTAGCAGAGGCTGGCAAATAGAACTCAGACTTTACAACCTATCATAGGTGATTAATTGGATATGCTAGTCAGCATGGGATGTCTGAAACAGGGGTACCAGGCAAAACTCATGCAATTTGTTCTGATTAGTCTCTTGTGACATTTTCATGCTTGCATACTGCTAACCATCCACCACAAGGAATGAAAGGAAACTCATCTCACTCCTTTAAGACAATGAAATAGAAAAAAATGGAATAAAGATGCCTGAGGCTCAAATGTTTACAGGAAAAAGCACTATAACACTACAGAACGTGGGTGGGGGATGGGGGACGAGGCCCATTAACTTGTCTAAGGTAATAGAGTTATTTGACGTAAAGTTTTCTCATGCACAAAGCCTAAGTGCACGCATAGAGTAGATGCTGCTGAATGCATGGTTGTTGATAGGCATTGGGACCTTTGCAAAAGCTGTCTTTCCTTTGTGATTGTCACTTGTTCAAAGATCACTGGAATGCATTATTGTGATTTATTAATCTCATTTATCTGATAATCATTTATTGAGTGTTTCCCCATGTCCTGATTCAGAGAAACTGGGGAAGCAGCAGAAGTAATAGTCTTCATTCTTTGGGAGGGCATGGCCCAGCCTGTGAAGACTAAACATAAATAAGATGCTGTAAGGTGCTGGGACAGATGCAGGATAAATATAGAACAGTGACATTTGGAGCGATGTTGATGTTTTAGGTAATTCCAGTCTAAGCACCCACTGATGACATGCTTTTAAAATGGCATATATTATGCCATGCTATTTTCTCTTCACTTTTTTCAGTACTTATCTTTTTATTTTAACTTTAACCAAATTTTATTTATGTTTCAGAATTTCAAAGATTGTGTTTTGATTGTATCTATTCCCCTGTCTCCTTTGCCCTGCCCCCCCAACATTTCCTCCCCGATTTCAACTACCTGTTTCGAAAGTTAATTAATTTTTTATAACACCCATTGAATCTGCTTATTGATGCCACAGGTTTGTGGGTATCTCAGTTCTCACAAGAGAAGCCTCTCCTTGCTGTAGATGGCAACTAATACAGAGATCAACTGCTCAATGTGCCAAAATAAGAAACTATGGAGTACTCAGCCCTAAATGGAGTATCTGTAATGCAGCCTCTCCCCCAATGCTAGAGTCTCACTGCAGAAGACAACACAGAGAGACATGAACTCACTGGGCATAGTCCTACATGCACAAGATCTAGTCAGACAAATTCCTAACATGGATGGAGACAGGGTCATGAAGTCCTGTGCCTAACTCAGGAGCTATTGGGATTGATGACAGGCAGTGGGAGGGGTAATGTATTCTGATCAGTGTAAGGACAGCTCTGTGGCTACCTATTCCCCAGTAGAGGGTTCTACACATTAGTTATTAAGTGTTATTTTGATATGTTATTTTCAGCTGTTTAATGCGTTATCAAATACTCAATGTCATCCATTCAGTTTCTGAAGCACTCATTCCTAAATGGGCTGTCTCCATCAATTCTTCCCCTCAGGACTCATGTACCTATGAAGAAAAAGGAGGTATAAAGATTGTAAGAGCCAGAGGTGATGGGTGACTCCAAGGAAACAGTGCTCCCCGAACACAAAGGGACTGATGCATACATGAACTTAATCAGACTGTGGCAGCATGCACAGGACCCATATAGGTTTAAGACAGATGGGGACCTAGAGCTTAGGGAGGTAGTAGAAACAGGGTCCCACCCCTAACCAAGAACATATCTACCTGGCAATAAAGGAAAAGTTGGGTTTTCTCCGGTGGATATATTAACCACATTTCAAAATAGGTCTCACACCAAAATCTAGATGACCAAAATGAAACAAACTCATGGTATTTTTGGAGATTTTTTTTGTCTCAGACTGACTATTTTGGATATTATTTGTCTTATTAGATTTTTGTTTATTAGTCTGCATATTTGGGTTTCACATTTAGGTCTTCGTGTGTGAGATTTTGTGTATATTTGCATGCCTTTGAGCTTTTTGTTTGATTGTGAGAGAGAGAGAGAGAGGAGATGAGTGAGGAGGGTTTGAGAGTGGCTAGGTGAGAGGAATATGATCAGAATACACTGCATGAAGAATTTTGAAGGCAAAAAATAACAAAATGAGAACATTGTATCAGAAAAAGTATATACTAATTTTACAATCTAGAAAAATAAATGAATAAATAAATAAATAATTTGTTGGTTCAATGAAATTTTAATGAATTCATCCTGTCATTGACTTTGTTCAGATATATGGACAGCCTCAGACACTGTACTGTGAGATGTACAGTGAAGTTGAGATTACAGAAACTCTTACGGGATCTCAATGGAGAATATAGAGTGAATTCAACAGGGCTTAAAACAGCATGTTGGGACAGCATAGTCATTTTAAATGCTTTCTGTTCTTGTGAAGGACCTGAGTTTAGTTCTTAGCACCCCTCTTATATGGCTTATAACCTCCTGTAACTCCAGTTCCTAGGAACCTGATGCCTTTTAGTGTTTTAGTGGCCTGGTCAGGTACCTGAATTCAAATGCACCCAGCATACATACACACACACACACACACACACACACACACACACACACACACACACACACACACACATTCTTACACATATACACATGGACCAACAAGCATACATATACACATAAAAAACAAAGTTAATCTTTAAAACAAAGGTAGCAGTTCTTTGCAGAAGAGTGCCCAGGGCCTTTGAATGGACTCTATGTGCTACAGCTCTAAAGGGCTCATTCAGTCCTAACTTTCATACAAGTGTCTGCCTTTGGCTCTGTGGTCATGCTCTTATGAGAGGCCACAAGACTTTTTCAGAAACTTTCAGACTAGATTTCATAGCATACGTAATTTTGGGTATCTTTGATCTCTCCATTCCCATCCCTGGCACTGTGCCCAGTTATAGAAATTACTTGCTTTGAATTCCTGTAGCGATTTTGCTGTACATATCACACTAACCTCTATAAATCCACTTTGGTGTTTTGTGTTTTGACTACACCTCAGGGCTCACTCATGATGGTGGGCAGGACCTGCCATGATTCTTATACATCCTGAAAAGAGTGTTCAGCACATGGGCAAGGCCTATTCATTTTTTTTCAATATTAACCATCATTTCATGTGAAGTCTTGCAATTTCTCTAAAGTAGTGGAGACAAATGATGAGTTCAAAGAGGAAAATAAAAAGTACTATAATTTTGCAGGAGTTTAAAATTCTACATATTTAATTGCTATAGATGAATGATTACAAGTAATCTTAGAGTTAATCCTATTTGCTTTGACACTGCTATAATGTGAATAAATTGCATTTATATTTATATTTGAATAAACATTTAATTTTAGTTATTTTTATTTGGGGTGAAAAACACTGAATTATTTTAATCATTTATTCATTACTAAGTTACTTTGCATTAATTATATGGAATTTCTTAGTAGCCATAATTGTAATAATTTAATTTAGTTATTAACTGACAGGTAGCCTTCTAATATTTCTGTCTGCTTGCTTATAATTTTTCTTAATGCATTTGACTTTTCTGTTTCTATTGGGTGATAATTTCAAAAATACTAATGATATTATTTTCATTTACTAATACATTCATTTAAGTGGATTTCCATTGGATCATATGACATATTGTTCATATTCCAAGTCATCTTTGATTTACTTGCTGACATTCAGGGTTGATCATCAAACTTAACTAAAAACTAATCCATGCATATTGCCTATAACCACAGCCATGCTGTCTACAAGTAGGAGAAACATCTGCTGTTGTCAATACACTTTCATTTCTCCATCCTAGACACACCTTCCAGGACAAAGGTAAGTCCTGAGGTGCTTGAGCAGGGGTATCTTTTGTATTTCTGTTCTTTGTGCTGTTTCTGATAAGGAGATGATCCATTTTTAGCATGGTTTGAATTATAAAAACTGCATGTGTACACATGGGTATGCACATTTAGATAAATGGTGCTCAACAGATATGGGGTGACTATCTGCCTTCCTCCTTGTTTTGCTTTGAATACTTTCCTTTCCTATCTCTTCCCTTTTCTCCTAAAATCAACATATCAGACTGTGTTGTTGTTAGTTGTTCTTTTTTTTTCATTAAGAAGCAGAAATGTTCGTGTAAACAGCTGGGTATGATATATAACTTCATTCTCTTAAGCAATAGTTACTGAAGCATTTTGCATTCTTTGTTATAAGCATACCCTTCCTTATGGGCTAAGATGCTAAGACGACTAAGGTTCAGACTTGTCAAATGAAAGATCCAATGCATATTGAAGACCACAGATGTGAGGGGAGGATTTGGTGGCACTTTATTAGCCATAGCACTTAAAAGGACACTGAAATAGTTTGCTTCGACTGTCACATCCAGGTGGGCCAAAGGAAGGAAGGGCTACTTGTTTCTACTGAATGATAAGTACATGTGGCCTACAAAAAATAGGGGAATGAGGCAGCACAAGCTTTTCATAGCTTGTGAAAAGTAGAGGTCAGTGTGAGCATGATAAAGTAAGGTTCAGGCAGGTATGATGTGCTGGAGCTCACAGAAAGGGAGGCTAGAACTCCAGGATGGCGCTTTCAAGATCTATGTCATGTCTAGAATGGAAGAAAACAAAAACAGATGATGGGAAGAACTAAATGTCCTTTAAGTCTAAGAGTGGCAAAGGTTGCCAGACATGGTGGTATATGCCTGCAATGTAGTGCATCAGAGGTGAAAACTAGTGGATAAGTTCCAGGCCAGTCTTGCCTTCATAGTTGAGTTCAAGGTCACTCTGTACCACATGACGTCCTGTGTCAAATTCCCTGACTGCACCCTTAAACCCACAAAAAAAAAATGGCAAAGGTAGATTTCTATCTTGGCAAGATTTTTCTGAGCACACTTTCAAGGATGAATGTGACCATTGCGGAAACAAGAAACAGCTTGAAACTGTCCCAGGGACATCCAGAAAGGCATTAGAAAGTGAGAGGTGAGGCCAGCCTTAACAGAAAACTAGTATTGTGAGTTTATATTCCTCTCCCAACATGATTGTCTTTCCATTCTTCCCCCTGCTGCTTCTATGAAACTTGCCTGTCTTAGAATCTTCACTGTGAGACACACCTTAAAGTATGTAGCATATTTTAATACCTTTCTTCTCAAGCTAGTATGACACAAACTGGTACCGTCTACATCATCTGAGACTATAAGAAATGAAGAATGTTATGTCTCACTCCCAACTACTGACTCTGTTTATGTAATACCCCAACACAATTCATAGGCACCATGAATTTTAGAAACATGGAGGGGCTAACCTTTAAAACCAGTACCAGGAGGCAGAGGTATGTGGATCTCTGTGAATTCAAGGCCAGCCTGGTCTATATAGCAAGTTCCCAGGATAACCAGAACAACAAAATAAGACACTTCCTCAAAATTAATTAATTAGTTTATTAATTAGAAAGGAAGAAAAAAAGAGAGACTTTCATTTCCCTCCTTTGTCACTTTATCATATTTGATGGGTACAGTGAGAGTCCACGGGCATGGTTCTGCTGACTCCCCTGTAACACACAATAAAGTTGAGAGCATGTAATCAGGCAGCAGGTACTTGGTAGTTGATTTATTTTCAAAATAAAGAGCGTTACTTTAAGCAATTCAACCATTTCAATTTAGTAGACATTTATTGCAACTGGAGACCAGTTAAGAGGCTATTGCAACATTGTCCAGGTGAAAAATGAAGTCCTACATTAAGGCAATGACAGTGCAGATTAAAAAGAAAAAGAAATGGAATAGAAAAGTTTAGAAGACAGGATTCATACCCTTGAGTTAAGGGTGTGAAAAATGAAAGTTAGAGATCGGTCCAGGATATGTAAGACACATACAATCCCCCCAGCAAATGCATGGCCAGTAAAAGACTGGCTGAAATTACAACTGTATCCAGATACATTCCTCCTAATATGTCTCTCCTCTTTTTCCCAGCTAATAAGCATCAAGTCTGGACCTTCTGTCTACAAAGCAGACTCTCTGATAGGGGTTTGGATACTGCTTCATTTGTCTTTAGGGGATTATACCCCACAGGATGATACAGAAAATAAACCAAACTGAAATAATATGATAGTCTGTAATAAAGGGACCCATAGATACTGTGGCTCTGAGGAAGAGGGGTAATATATATTGAAAATGAATGGCAAAGGCAGTGCTTCTTAGAGGCATCTTTAAGACTTAAGCCAGGA